>NW_020884888.1:3023-378328 GCF_003945725.1 Corapipo altera | reverse complement strand
TCCCTTCCCTTCCCTTCCCTTCCCTTCCCTTCCCTTCCCTTCCCTTCTTTTTTCTTTAATTTTTAAATTTTCTTTATTTTTCTTTTGTAATATTTACTTATTGTTATTTTTATTATTATTTTATTTAATTTTATTTTAATTTTTCTGGGCTTGGCCCCAGTATATCTCAGTCACTGCCAAAGCTTTCGGGGCTGGAAAGGTAAACCTGCCACAGCAAAGGTAAACCGAAGGATAAACATAAGGTCTTCGGCACTTGTGGGACAGTCACAAGGGGAAGAAGGCACAGGTTCCTGCTGGTTAATAAAGTTTATTTGTAACCTTAATTCTGGTTTATTAACTTTAGACATAGCAAGTTGGGCAGTAATTGTGGTTGTTAAGGGAGCACCAGGCAGTTTTTTCCTAGGGGGTATCAAATTCTGTGTTATTATTAGACATGCACTAAATCTCCATTAAAAGGCTTTTTGTAAATGTTTCAAGGCTATGCCAGATAGAAGGGTACTTCATCTTGGTTTCCAAACGGGGTATTATCTATTTTAAACACCCTGCAATAACAGTTGCCTTATTTGTCTCCCACCAAAAAATACGGTGCCTTCCGAATGCCTTGTTTTTTTGGAAAAGGAAAGACATAAATTGAACTTTTGTGACTGGTGTATCAGTCATTAGTAAATCTGGGTTCAAACGTGCACTCTCTATAGAGCCTGGCCATGGTCTTTCACAGCCTAGCAAAATAAGGAAACTTCAGGATGGAAACTCAATGAGTCTAACTATTCTGCTTCCTTTTATTTTTTTCTCCCTTTCAAATAAATCACACTCTTTTGAAGCCGCTGCTTTTCTTTTGTGGGCACAAACCTCTCATCTTTTAAAGTCTGTCTTTCAAGCTAATTGTTTCAACAGGCCAAGCAACTGGCAAAAGGCAGCTCCAGCCTATCTCTATATTGTCTCCCCAGGAATGTTTATAAGAGAAATACACGTTTATACAATGGACGTCACTGTTTAGAGGCTGGCTAGTGAAGGAGTATTTTTAACAAGAGTAGTTAATTGGTTTGTTTAGTGCCTGGAAGGAAGCACTCAGTACTCACAGGGCACAACTGCTGCAGTGGGGCCCGAAGCCAGTGGCAGGTATTGGATGAGCTCCCAAGGATTTCAGTGGTCTTTGAATGAAGGACTCAGCGACAGATAGAAGGAGTTGAAAAGTGCAAGCGGCAGTGTGGAGAAATAAAATGGAGAGCGGCAGGACAGATGCAAACGAAGAGCAGTGATGTGTGAGCCTCCGGAGGTGCTATTTATGTTTGCAAGGAAGGTCTGTGCTATTAAGTTTCAATTTGACAGTGCATTTTAACAAACATTTTAGAGAAATATATTTGCAGGAAAGATTGGAGATACCCAGGTCTTTGACTGCAATGAAGCATCAAGTGAAACTCGATGTCTTAAGAGAGATCTGGAAAGCTTGAAATTAGTAAGAAAAAAAGGATTGGGCAAGATTTTGTGCTATTTTTGCAAAGGCAGTAGGGTGGGTGGTGATGTTCTTGTGGGATTTCAGACCTATCTGAAACAGAATCCACCTGAGTCCTATGTGTGGTTTTCAATCCGTTTTTTGGATCCCAAGAATTCTCAGTCCTTGTCCAAGAAAAAAATCATATTTTTCTTTTAGTGATATCACTAGATGTTTTAGGATCTGACTCCATCACTCTCCTGGCAGTGATTTTTACTCCTGTTGTTGAGGCCAACGTTCTGCTTGTTCTCTCAAAGCCAATATGATTACTCACCCAAGTAGGACCTGGTTATATGAATCAGTATTGTAAAATGTGTCCCGGAGTCTGTAAATGGAAAACGTTTGCTCCAATAGGGAGGCTATGTGTCTGGTTTAGCTCTCAGCTCCATTAATATGTCCATTACTTAAATGAGTGAGATAGCAGGCCTGCCCTAAAGTAACAACTTCCCCACTATCCCATTACAGGAGGCCTCAAGGTCTTGTTATTTTCCCCCCACTCAGCAGCCTGCATGATGTGGAATAAGGCTGCCAGTGACACAGCCACGACTTATTTCCAAGGAGCAGGATTTTCTAAATGTGTCCACTAGATAGCACAATAAACTTCCTTCTTTTCCTGTTGAAAAACTTTCTCTCCCACCCAAAGAGCCATTAGCCCTTCAGTCTCAGAGTAATGGTGCTTCAGAAGGAGATCAAAGTTTCTCAGATAAGTGTTCCTTTACACAATGTTACCGACACTCTACTTTGTAAACAGGCTTCTTTTTTATGGTTAAGAAGGACATATAAACATGCCAAGTGAGATGGATAGACTGTCACTTTTTCTTTTTCTTTTTCTCTTTGTATCTGTGTGTGTGTTAACTGCTCAATGAGTATCATGGTTGGGTTGCACTGATACCGTTGAATGTGGTCTGTCTTTTGTGTAAACAGAGGGAGAAAAGAGAACAGCAAGAAGGAATCCCAAGTTTAGATTTCTTGCTGGAGTGACTGCAGCTCCAGTCCCACTTGCTGCTACCTTTGATGAGAAAACTATGACATGTCCTTATGAAAGAAAATGGAGGCATTAGCACTCAAATCCACGTGTTTTTACACCTGCTTGTATGGATATGTTAAACCCAGGTTCTGCTTCAGGACCTATGATGAATAGTGTAAAACCTAAAAATGAGGCTGCTGCCTCAACTATGGTTTCCAGACTGCCTCAAGTTCCCTTTAACTTGAAAAAAGAAGAGCATGAGTCCCCTCTAAAGGCCTCTGAGAATAGCTTAAGCACCCATATAGAGAGATTGGTCCTTGCTGTAGGGCAGGTGAGCATGTCTCCATACAGAAGGGAGGTCCAGCTAGAAATAGCTGATAAGAAACCCAAGAGGTGGAGGGAAATGTTCCAGGTAAAGCAGTGTGAATACCTCTTGTAAAAGTCATTGTGCAAGGCATCTTTTATTTGGTGGCAAAACCCGAAAGCATTTGCATTTTGAATCTATTTAAAATTAGGTGAAATCAGCAACTGAGATGCCCTCATTCTTGATCCTTAGGGAGATAGGGGCTTGCAGATGTAGGTTCAACTCTTCTAGCTGGAGAAGAACATGTACTATGGCCTCTGCTCATGTCTTCTAGGAAACTAGTAACTTGTAACTTAGTTAGCTGTTATGTTTCAGATAACGACTAACCAAGATGTATGTTCTCTGTTATGCGTTACCAAAGCTATATGTAAGGAAAGAAAAGAGGAAAATTAAAAAAACCTCACAACTCTCTTTCTTTCAAGACTCCCACTGAGATTGTTGCCTTTGTACTCAAACTGTAAGGTCATCAGGGTGAGGGCCAGGACTGTGTGGCAGCCCTAACCAATGCCATTGCAGTGTGATCCCCCAGCGCATATAAGGAAGGTGTAAAGCACTGGGGGACAGAGATTTCTGGATCTCTGACTTAAGAAAGTGATGACAAGGCCCATCTTGTCTTTCACATTTCAGAGCTAACTATAGCAGTGTAACACAGATCTTTTAAAACACGTGACACAAGGGATTTTCCGTAAGAATCTTTCAAACTAAAGCAGAGAACCTCTGTTCACAGGTTGAAAACACTCTTATCATGGTGCACAGGCTCCCTCTGACAATGAACGTGCTCCAGCTCTCCCGATTAGACATTCCTGAGGGTTATTGTTACTATAGTGGCATCTAGAAATGGCAGCTATGGATTTGGGCCTCAGCCTTCTCTCCATTTCAGAAATACAGGCAAACCCAAAGCAAACTAGAATATGAGAGAGAAACAGTGAATTTAGACAGATCTTTTACCTTGCCTTACTTTGGAAAGCCCAAAGTGAAAGTGAGAGAGCAATGGGCAGGGGGCTTGGCTCACAGGAGGCTTGAGGCTTACTGACTTCTCTGGTCTTGTAATCATCCCAGTACAGAGTCCTGCAGAGAGAGTTAAGGAGAGCTCTGGAGCAATCTGCAGGTGGCTGTGGAGAAATCCACCCCGAAGAGCCCTGCAGGTATTTATTCAGATGCCTGTTAATAACACAGCTTTGCTTAGTTTTTCATGTTCTTGAATTAAAAGATTTACCTAATTCCTTTAAGCAAGAAGAGCAGTGGTATAGACAGCCTAGCCAAAAGCCTGTTTTTTTCTTTTATTTTTCCTACTCTTTTGCATCAACAGGCAAGACTGCCTCAGATCTCATCTTTTAAGTGCTACAACTGATCCATTAAATAGCTTCTCATGGACATTTTTTTTCAGCTCTGAGGAGTAGAGTTGCTGAGTGAGAAAGGCATGAGCTGGGCTCTTGCTGCTGGGACTTCCTCCAGACCAGCTTGCAGTCCTAAGAAAAATGAGTTGGATGGTCTCAGCTCTGTCCCCAATGAGCAGCAGCAGTAGATCACTTTGCAAAAATGAGCCACGCGTAATTTGGCACCATTGACAGAAGACTCACTCGCAGCAGCTCAGGGCCTTGCAGGCTTGAGATAATGTGCTGCTAAAATCACCTCTTGACCCTAACCCAGGAGGTTCCTCCAGGTCACAAGGGAAGAGGGGAGTAGCAGGCCACTGTAAGATACCTTGATAAATGTACCAGCCCTTATAGGTCAGCCTGGCATGCCTGCACCAATGTGAGCCACTCTGTTTATCACAGGAAGAAGAATATGTTTCCTGAGTTGTGTTAGAGGACTCCAGACTTCTCATTTAAGCTACCTCCTCCTTTTTCCCCTCCGGTGCAGCAAGCCCACAAGTAGTGAACTGGTGGCCCTGATGGAGCACAGAAGCAGGCTGCATGCATCTCCTTGTGTTGGAACTGGCAGAGAAAATCGGACACTGGGACAAACAACCATAAATCAGGACTGCCCTGATTAAATCAGGCATGGCTGGCAAGTAAGTTATTAGCCGCCTGTGAAACTAATTGTGATACTGATACACTCAATTTTGCTGTGTCTTTCAAACACTGGTTGTGATGGGAAACAGCTGTTAGAAACCCCCCCTCCCCAAAAAAAAGAAAGGGAGAGAAAGATAAAAAAAGAGAGAGCGGGCTTACGATTCGGAATCATAATAAAGTCTGTCTTCTCTATTCCCTTGCACAAAAGCTCTTAGATTCTTCTGTTCTCCTCTAGACAATTACTCCCAGCAGGCAGGGTCACTCAGGATGAGCACACTATTGCATTTAAAGTTCATCTAGTGAAGGGGGGGGGGGAAAGGCAGAGAAAGAAGAGGAAGAAAAAAAAATTCCTTCCATTAATGTGTGAAAAAATGGCAGGTTTAAAATGGGTTAGAAATTCAGGTTAAAGCAAAAAAAAGTAAAAATTGTCACATGACATCAGTAGGAGAAAAGACTTTGTTCAGCGGTATTGTTTGACTGAACACTTCCTTCAGAATAACACCAATGCTGGGATATAAAAGCCAGTGTTTATTTGATGCCTGGACCAGGCAATTGTTATGAACAGTTAGCATAGAGAAAAAGGGATGTTTTGAAATATGTCAGAAGGTGAAATGGCCTAATCCTGCTCTGGTGGAAGCTGGTCATGAGCCCTCTGTCATCTCCTGCGTCGACTGGCAGACCGTCCTTCTCTGGTCACAGAGGGCTGTGCAGGAGCCAGCAGTGTGACCCCCTGCGTGGGCTGCAGAGAGAAAAGAGCGTCTTTTGGCCAGTCAAAACCTATTGCTGTCAGGAATTTACTTCACTCAAGTCAAAGGCAGGTAGTTAGTAGTGCTATAGTGGTTGTAATGGCTTAAGGATAGCAACTGAGCAGGATTTGTAGAGAGGTTGTTACTGGACTGAGAAACGTGGCTCAAAAACCAGACAGAATTTGACTATACAGGTCCTTCAGGTCTGAAAAAGAATCAACAAAGCCTAGCTTGAAGTCTGTTGCTTGACTCAGTCTTGAAGAAGATTTTTGAGACACAAACCTTGTTTTTTTCCAGAAATACTTAAGCTAGTATAAAGTATTACCTCTCTTTGTAGCCTTCCGATTGCTACAATGACTACTCATGTCTGAAAAAATCTCCCATTAGGCAGAACATACCTGCATACGCAATATGTGGAATTTGAAGATGCTTCCCCTGTGGGAATATTTATCCTTGGTGATTTTGTGCCTTGACTGAAGCCACTGCGATGGGCCACAGTTAGAGATTAGATTCTTTCAACACTTGGTTTGAGCCCCAAATACTTTATACCTCCTATTTTAGCTTTTTGACACTTTTCCTTCTCATCTTGTATCTATCTAGTCTATTTTTCTGTTACTGTTCTTTTTTTTCCCCCAAGTTATATTTTAGCTATAACAGTGGAGAGAAAATGACATGCATTAGCTAATAACAATATGACTGCACCATGAATTTGGGAGAGATGGAAGGAAAAAACAAATCACTCATGTTTCAAGAATCTAACCCCATCCTCTCAGATTCCACACTAATATCTCTGGCTTCCTGTTTGCAAACCAGAAATGTTTATTTACAATGTCTTTCTAGACAGCTTTTCAATGTATAATGCTCGTGTCATTACATAATGGGTCATAAATGATGTTGGTTGTCATAGAAAAACACAAAGTCATCAAATATTTTCTTGGGTTTTTTGTTTGCCTTTTGTGGCAGGATTCAGAGTTGTCTGCAGCTGGGAAAAAGGTAAATCATAATCTTTCCAGTAATTCCAGCTCTGGTGTATTCAGTCTGTCAGGAGTTTATGAGTGAGGTGATCCTGATGCTGAATGTTCTGGTTGTATTTTTTCTCAGCGGCCCTGCTGTTTTAGGGAACTCATCAGCTGTGTGCCCTGAGAGAGCCAGGCAAAGGCTTGCTTATCCGTTGTTTTGTGAACTGAAGTGGAACACTGCAAGACAAATAAAAAAAACCAGGTCATTTATTTTTTGTATATATAAGGCTATGCACTGAAAAACTGTGACACTGGTTACTGAAGGTTTTTGGGCATTTTTCTGATCTGAGTGTAATGTTTCACAGTGCTGAGATGAAGCTGCCTGGTCTAGTCTCCCTTACCTGTAGCTAACACAGGGACCAGTAAGATGTACGTAACATGCCCAGAGAATGCAGCCCTTATATCTGACTTAAACTAAGACTTGACTCATAGAGTTTGAGTTCTGCTGGACCCCCATGTCCTCTCATTGTTTATTCGGCAGCATTACGAATTGTCCTTTGTCTCAGAAACGTGGGAGGAGAAGGAAAGAAGCCCTTAAGCCAGGATACGGGGTTGAAATTTTGCCCATGCTTACAACAGTGTATATTGGGTTTAACTCCCCTGAAGCTGGTGGTGATGCTGCTATTCTTACTTCTGAACAAATCAATTCCTATGTCTAAAAGTAAGTGAATTAGGAAAGAAGTAAAGCTACCATTTATAAAATAAATGTGTGTATTTGGTAAACATTTTATCCTGAGTATGAACTCCATGGATACCAGGTCCACCTAAATTTTTCTTAATCTTATTAGGGAAAAGGTAAAAGGATTTTGCACACTTTGGCTAAATCAGGAGACCTTTTTATTCTCTTTGTTGCAATAATGACAAATAAACCACTATCAGGATAAAAGGCAAATGACAAAATATGTCCATAAAAAAGACCCAAAACCCCTCCCACTTTCATTATTTGGAAGGGCACTGGTTCGTTTCTGGAGTAGATGAACCTCTTGGATCACTAGTGTAACTCCATTAATGTCAGAGAATCTCCATCTCTCACACATGCCCCCTTAGAGAGCTTATGGGTACCTATGCAGGAAGAAGAGTGTCTCATGCCTAATTCTGACCTGTAACAGAGGTTATTTGTGTGGTCCTCTGCATTAATGCTCAGCAGAGTGTTGGTGAGCACCCAGTAAAATTTCCAGCCATGCACAAGGAAATGCTGGACCAATAAAATATTCTTTTAGTGAATTGCAGAGACCAAAGGCTTTATCTTCCCCTCTGAGGAAATATACAGCTGTCACAAGCAATATCTCTGAAAAAGTTTTCAGCTACTATGCAAGGTCAGATTACCTGCATCTTTCATTATCTATGTGGGTGATGAAAAGTCGTCGAGATCTATCAAAAGTGAGGCCTCAATTTAGCAAGGTGGGTAAGCAGGTAACTGGCTTTGCTGGGACTCTCTGCTTGCACTAAACCAACCATGTGCTTTGCCAGGCTGCTGAATTGGAAACTAAATTACAGGTAGAGTTCTTGAATACTGTCTTGGAAATTAGATATCCAGACTTGCAACTGGAAATCATAAATTATGCCAATATTATGCACAAGAGTGGGAGGGAGCTGTATGCATTGGTGTGAAAAGAGAAAAAAAGTGTGTGTAGTGGAATGGTAGGAGAAAACACTCTTCTGCAACACTACATACATTTTGCGCGTGTACACAAAACTTGCGTACTGTCTGAAGAAGTCTTCAGAGACGTACATTGCGTGAAACCACTACTCATCCTTTATGCTGAATTTTTATTATATAACTCCTACTGTGTTAGCAAAAAAATTAAATGAATCTAAAAGTAACAGCCATGCTATGACTTCCAAACACAGTCCTCATTCAGGATCCTGCCATGCACTTGTAAAACATTTAAACACCTATTGGTGGATAAGAAAATCAATATACTTGTGAGGTGACTAAGTAACAAAATGTATTAGAATTGATGTTACAATTAGGAAAAAAAGAAATAAATTGTTTTTCTACTCATTAATATTTGGATAAATATTTATGAATGTATAAGACAAGCAAGCATTGCCAACACTAGATCTTTATTATGCCAGGCAGAGGAATAATTCAAGCATTTAGGCAGCTGCAGGTTGAACTTAACCCCAGTTGCTGTTCAGCTAAATTTGATCTGGCCTCAGGAAGACTTTGCTTTGGAGGTGGCTCAGGTTGTATGGTTTCTGTGCAGTTTTTGTTTGGGAGAAGAAGAGTGAGGACCTTCCATAGATAACAGGTTCCTCACTATGAGCTGCGTTTGCCTTGATGGATGTGTGCTGGGCAGAGTGATGCTCAGGGTAGAGTTGTCTGCTCCCCTATGAAGGGGTCAACCAGATAGGAAGGATTTGCAGTTTTGTTTGCAGGGTTGGCCAGGGGGTTATTACCAGCCTGGGAGCAGTGGTAGGCACTCCCTCAGGAGAGGTTTTCTACTGGGACCTTGTTTCAGTTTCTCATTAAAGCTATCAAATGCAGGCCCCTCAGTGCACACAGTACATATGAACCCTTTTGCCCAGTGCTGTGTGCAAGCCTGCTTACTCCTTGTTCAGGGTGGTCATCTTTTTGCAGAGGGCAAACCCTGCTCAGCCTTCCCCCTGCACAGGCAAGCTGGCCACTCTGTTCTCCAGCAATGTGACTTTTGTGGACCACGAAGGGAGGAAAGGACATTTCCTTTATACAGTGCTGTGCTATATGTGTGCAGCTGGGAGAGCAGAAGGGGTCACAGAGAAGAACTGGAGTGATCTGACCACCCATGGCCATTTCTCTTTTCTTGGTGAAGGAGAGCCTGATGTTCATTCTTTCTCTTTTTTTTAAGGCAAAAAGAGAGTAATGGCTTCATTATCTTCAGGTGATTTTTGTAGCCCTCGCCTCTAGTTCAGGATGTGAACCAGAACAATAAGTGTTTTGGAACCTGAGGAAAAAAACAGCCGGCCGACGTGGCTCAAAATGTAATTTTGTAGGGGCACACATCAATAATGTGACTACCACTCTGTACGGATATTACGCAGGCAGCCTTAATATGCTTGTATGGCATCCGGATTGACAAGACAGACCATGATGGCTCCAAAGGGTCAATAAAACATGCGCCATGAAGGACTTACACAATAGACAGTAATGGCTTCTTTGGAGCTGTTACGGTCTATTGGGTCAATAATAATCCACTTTTTAAAGAGTGCCAAAATATGAATTTACACAACAGGCCGTAATGGCTCCTGATCTATCAGATAAATGATATGAATTATCAGCATTAGAACCCACACTGCAATGCACGTTTACCTATTAGAGTGGATAGAATAAATATTATATGCTTCAAAATATACTTTCAAATTCAAAGGCCTGATTTCTAAAAACATCCATGGGGAAAAAAGAAAAAAAAGAAAAGCCCAAACTCAAATCATTAAACCTGTAAAATAAATAGAATTTAAATTTGAGACTGTCTCTAGAAAGTCATAGTGAGTTTTCACTCTACGTTACTTTTAATTAAGTATTGCAGCAACCTTTACCATACATGTTTAATTTTTTATTTATCTATTTTTCTGGCAAACTCAGGTCTGCTTGTGAACATTTTCCCACATTGGTAACCTTTTCTATTCAATTGCATCTTTTCTCGTGTATTACGAACTGCTTACCTGAGTAATGGTTTGCAGGATCCAGATTGCATGTTATACAAACAGGCTTGGTCTGAATATATGCATTCAAGACCAAAAATCTGTTTAAATAACATATGTTCTGTTTGTGGCCACCTATCTGTCTCTATCAAGGAAGATAAAAGTCCTTGTCTACACTGTTTCAGCTGCACAATCTAGACAGAAACCCTCAACCGATGTTTGCCAGCAGGTGGTGACACACAGCAACAAGCTCCAATGGCAGCAACATTTCCCTGCAAAACTTGGAGAAAATCCAGGCTTCAGGAAAATGAAGTATGCCTTCAGTTTGGGAAAAAATAATGATGAATGTCCATCAGCAACACATGCGATGATTTAGTCTCGTTGCATGGCAAGGAAAAGTATGTTCAGTCCACAGCAGGTCAAAAGCTTTCCTTGCTGTTTCTCTGCATTTCCTTCTTGTTATTATAAAACATTTGGCTTGGCTGTGAAATATACTTTTAATTAAAAGATAGGAAAATCATAGTAAGACAGCAGCAGCAGAGAGCTGTTAGAAAGCCTGCTGTCTTAGCTCTCATAATAAACATAATGCAAAGGATAGGTGCACGCAAAATCTGAAGGGTTGTGGGGAGAATATGTGTACAGTGACTTGTCCAAGTCCTTTCAAAAAGAAGTATAAATAGTGTTTTCTGCTTGTCTGTGATTTCCTCATGCTTTTTCAAATGTGTTTTTCTCTCTGGTTTCACAGCCAGGTAAACTTGTTTGAAAGACCCGCTGCTTATACTAAACATCAGCATTCAGTTTCTAGTAGATTAGTGTTGAAATAATTCTTCTCTAATAGACAAGATAAAAAATTAATACAGAATCGTGGCTGGATCTGTCACCTTTGGTTTCTATCACGCTATGGTTTCCAGGCACTTAGAATTCCTTGGATTTCATGCATACGTTTTGTATACATGTTACTCCTAACTTAAACAACACACCCTTGAAAAGAAATTGGGGTTCTCACAGCATTTGAAGTGTAATAACAGAGGAAAATACAAGTCTCGTCCTGCTTAGCAGGGAGCTGAGAACAGGATGAAAATATAAAAATACCAAGGATTTTTTCCCCTTTTGCAGTGTCTGTTTCCTACAAGTATCTACCATCTACAATATTGACTGGTTTATCAGGCAGCAGGTATCTCTATCAGTCTATCTTGAATTGTCATCCAACAGGAGATTAAACGCTGCCTGCCTCCTTCTTGTGATTTTCAGTCTTCACATTGCAAAGTTTTCAATCAAATTTCAGCAGTGTACATTTAGCTTAGAGAACTCACAGTACTTATCTTCCCAAAGCAGGTGATTTAGACCATGTTTACCTTGTACAGTTCCAAGATATCTCTCAGCAAACCTGTCCACATCTCAGGCCTTGAAATAATTCCCAAGTTCTTTTTTTTTTTTTTACTTTTCTCTGTCTCCCTTTCTCTTCCCCTCCTCAGGCAGGCTACCAGCCAAACAGCAACAATAACAGCATGGGTCCTGAAGAACAGACAAGTGCCAGTTTTTGGAAAAGTTATATCAACATGGCAACTTCGTACTGTTAGCTTTTTTAAAACTAAAGCAACGTGACTGCTTACAGCCTTGTTTGAAGAAGCTTCCTCCTTAGTAATCTTTTCAGTGCACTTATCACAGTGCGGTCTCACCCCACAAATCAGCCCGAGCCCAGGAGGATGTCAGCTGGGTGAGCTTCTTGGTTTGCGTCAGATACCTGAGGAAGTTGTGGGCTAGAAGGTATCCTGTAAAATAAACTACATCTCCATTTGTAAGGAATCCAGTGTGAGGAAGTTGACACTGAAAAAAAGGGCTTCTCTGCCAATTAGCATATTTTCCACATAGGATTTTGATAAACAGACTAACTAGAATTTGAATAAGCACAAACTTGAGACTAAAAAATGCTGGAAAGGCAATTCAAAACAATCACAAATGCCAGACGGGATTTTTGTGGTACATTCTCCATGAAAAAGAGTTAGAATATAGTATAACTAAAAGTGATTCTGCTAAGGTGAAGGAATGAAGGAGTTGGGAATTATAGTTAGAGAGTCCTAATTGGTCTCTCAACCACCTAATACTTTGAACAATCTGGCATACAGCAGTCAGAACAAGATTTGTGCACCTATTCTGGCCACTTAGAACCGTATAAAAAGACTGTAGAGGGGTAAAATGGTCCACAGATCATTATAGACTATGTTTCTGTCTGCAATTGAAGGTGCAAGCATAGTTCCAGAGGGTCAGAGGTTGGCTTTTGAGGACTTCTTGCTCAGAGTCAGAGGAACGTGTTCACTTTTTTGGGGATGTGACTGCTCAACTAGGTGTTCTCAGGCCCCCAGGCAGCACCGTGAGCCTGGAGCTGGCATTTGGGGTGGATGAATCTCCGCAGTGTGCATGAGGCCCAGCTCCATATGAACAGTCACCCGAGGGGTCGGATGAGTACGAGAAATGCAATTCTGGATACAGTCATTATGAACAGGACAAGAGATTAATTCTGAACTCCTACTTATTCTGGAAGACTCGAGAGGCTGTTACCGTAATTTGATGCCAGCTAACACCTCCCAAGTCAGTGCTTTGGCCAACAGCCTGATGACAACAGAGGGTTCCCATCAGGCAAGAGAAATCTTCCAGAGGCTGATACCCACTAGAGTTCATCTGTTTCGTGCTGTCAGAGCAGGGTGAAAGAGAGTGAAGTGACAGGCGAGTTGGCCCAGCTGCTTCTTCGTGAATATCTGAGATTCTTGCATAGTATAAGTGGAAACTATATGAACATGTCAAAGAGGAAAAGACACTGAAAATTGAAAAGCAGTGCCTAGATGATTTTTAAAACAATAAATTTGTCTCAATCTAATTCACTTCCTCAGTATGTGGAGAGGCGATTGAGGTGCTAGGAGTGAAACACGATTACTTTGTCGTTGAATGTGAAAATCATAACTTTTTTTTTAACCTTTTGTCCACACTTGTGCTTCTTCCTTCCCTTTCCCCAAGTACAAGCAAGAAAAAGTACCTGGGGCCAAGCTGCAGGGAGAGGATTGTGGCACAGTCCCACTCAGGCATCAGCTTGGATGACTCTGTTCAGGAATATCATGTTAGCATGGGTCCATGGGTGGGGTGAATGAGTGTTAAAAATGACCATAGCTCAACTGATCTTTATGTTCCCTTCAGCTCAAAAGAGAGCACAAGGTGTGAACTGATACACAAGATGTAGATTGCAATCACTTTTAGAGGTACTGCTTTCTCCTTATCTGAGAGCTTTTCCTTACTGAACCAAAGTCCTGCTGGCAGCCATTGTAATCACAGAGTTTGGGAAGGGGTGCAGAAGTTTTGGGTTCCAAAAGCCAAAATATATGACTGAGGCAAAGTAAAACTTGGTGCTCTCACCTGATAATGTCACAGAAGCAAAGTCCAGGGCAGTAGAGATGCTTCTTCCATCAGATGGGATGGATAGGTTGTGTGAGAAAGAGGCAGGGGAAGCAATGGGACACTGGGAAGAGCTTGGGAGGGGAATTGAGGACGGAGCAGAGTGTATTCCGAGAGTGGGAAGAGGTCTGCTGTGGACTGGCACAAAAGAAAAAGTGACAGATACCAAAAGTGGAGTAATAATGTATGATATATGTGAGAGAGGCAAATTTGGACATTTTTGATTGCTTGCTGTGCAACCTTGACTTCTTTTAGTATTTGTGTACATACATGGTGGGATGAAGAGAAATTAAAATCGTTATGTAGGTTGGTATTCTAGCATTTAACATATAAGTGGCATAGAGGAATATTGTATATGAGACCCTTTAATATACCTAGGCCAGGAGATGAATGTGTTTTCTGTTGTTAGGATGTGTCCGAGAGCAAAAAGTTTAAGAAATCTGTGACTTGGGCTACTGTTGCTAGTTTTTTTTTTTTTTTTTCCTTCCCCCCCCCCCCCCCCCCATTTGTTCTCTATGTTAAAGTAAACAGGACATTTCTCTGATAAACAGAGATTTTTTTGTGGTTTCAAATTTCATTGGCAGTGCTTTTACCAAGGTCCTCAAGTTCAAACCATGGAAACCCCAAAGTTATTTCCTTTTCAATTTCCATTGAAATGCTAATAGCAATGTTTCCCAGCACCCACTGCACTGAGCACGCTGAACAGCTGAGGGATGCCGGGTTCACACCGATTCCTTGGAACTACAAACCCTTAGCTCAGATGCAAACACCAAAGAGAAATGAGAGAGGAAGGAAGTGAGAGAGGGCATGAGACCTAACCTCAAAACCAGCAGTAAGGACCGTTCATTTTTAGCAGCTTTCCTAAATCTTGAATGAAAGGAACATATTTAACAGCATATGTTTTGTTCGTGTTGATTCCTGCACTCGGATCTTCTAGTGCTTCAGAAAATGCATTTGAAGGTGGCTGAGGTATTTCAGTTTGACAAATAAACTAAGCCGTGGTTACTTTCTCAGTATGTTTTGTGTCATGGTGCTAATTTCCCATTCACTTGATTGGGATGCAATGATTTCATGACAGTGTCAGTGCAGGTCTATGGAAAAGACATTATGGTGTCAAAATGAAATGAAACAATGTTAATTTGTCTATGGAAACGGTGTTCCACTGCCAAATTGAAACATAACCCTCAGCTCAGCCACCTTGAGACTTGGCACTCCTGCACTATCAAAGGACCTGGCCACACTGGCTGATTTTACAGCGGTGCACTGGGAAACTACAAATCTGGATTAAATATTAGAGAAGGTAAGACTATTTGTTTTGTTCTATGAAATCACAACTGTATTGCATTTCCTGGTGTTACAAGGGCCTTCCACATGTGCTGCAGTACCTAAAGCCCAGGGAGTGGGTGGGAACCAAGGGGAGAAAAAGCACTTTGGCAACGTTTACTCGGATTTCTTTTGGCTTCCACTGGCTCTCAGGACATATCATTCCTAGCATTATATTAATGGACCTCTTTTAGGTGAAAAATATTAGATTTTGCAGTGTTCACAGCACCTAACCAACATCTGGGACACTGGAGCTCAAATTAAGCAGTACTCTAAATCCAATTTGAGTTTCAATTCCACCAGGATGTAGCATTTCTAGTAAAACAAGAATTTGAACATAAACCAGAATCTAAAGTGTAGGGAATACAATAATGAAAAAGAATAATAGGCAAGCCAAAATCAAAAGATAAGCACTGAGGGAGGGAAGAAGCAATATATTAAAGGATATAGAACATATAAATAAATAATTTCTCTGTTGTTAGGGGTCTATGGAGTGATAGAATCTACTTATCAATCAGTTTGTCTTTCATTTTGTTTTATGTTCCTGGACAATACGGTCACCTTTGAAAAAGGGTGATCTTTGATCTCCTGCCCTGGGGCAAACACCAGCAGATGTTCTTTTGTTCTTCTCTCCATATTCAGTGTCCCTCACCTCCTAAAGCTGAACTGTGCTCCCCAAAACTGACAGGTGTTTCTCTGATTGCAAAGAGATGGATTTAGGCTAAATGTGACCTGAAACCTTCAAAGTGGAAGGGCCTCCCAGCATGCTTGTACACTTGTGGGAGGGAAGGCTGTTGCAACATCTGTGCTTCTGGGAATATCAGCAAATCACATACAGATGTCGAGAAGAAATAGGTTGGGCCAGTCTGTTAGGAGGGACTTTAGCACCCTTTTTCATCCTGTGTGAATTTCTAGGGTGATTCTCTCTGCTGAGTGATTCTGTCTCAGTGATATTTTTTTTTTCCTTATTTGTGAAATGGGTGTAATGGCACTTCCCTGCCTTTTAGAGACATTAGGGAGAAGAAATAAATTACAGGATTTGTGGTGTCTGGGCAGTACTATAAGACAGTCATGTCAGTACATATGGCATCATGAGCTGGGGTGGGTGGAAAGGCTAATCACATGAGCACTATATCTTAAGCGAGCCAATCCTTTCTTTACCTGTGCCTCAGATGGCATAAAAATCTGACACTGGCTAATGAAAACAATAAAGCTATCCAATCTTATTGATGGCTGTGGAGATTTCTTGGACATGAGGAGCTCTGTGTTCTACTCTTGTATATTGATAAACACATCTCTGTGTTGTGCACAGCATTTCTAGATGTCCACTGAAGTCCTAGAGCTAAAGGCCTTTCTGAGAGTCCAATTACTACTTCAATCTTACTATGTGAGCAGGTCATGTTCCCTTTTTGCATAAGGCTCCTTCCACCTTTCTTCATTCCTCAGGCAGGAATTATGAATTTGTTGAATCTGGTGGATGTAGCTATGCTGGTCATTTCCTGGAAGATGCCAAGGGCTCTCCTCAACTTTGAGAGGAATAATAAGGATGGGCATTAGTGCTCACAATAATGTTTAATCCTCAATTGCCTTGCACAGGCTTTCATGCACCAAACTGTGAGTGGTATTTCTGCCCCAGGAGAGGATGGCATGAGAATTATCTCCCCTCCCACATCCATTGGATCCCCTTCTCTCTCCAAGAGATATCCATCAAATCACTGTTGAGAGCTGCCTGCAACTTCTCCATGAGTCGCATGCTGCTGCAGTCACAGTTTTTCACAGAGATTTCTGGGCTATCTGAATGTCTAGGAGGAAGATTTTGGCTCTTCAGGCACCATTTACACATTGTTTTGAAGTAGTTCATATTGCACTAGTTATAGTTGTTAAGATGTGCAACCCACAGCCGCGATGTGCAATCCCTATGAATTTAGTGGAGAACTACAATGTGAAATATTGCAGACCTCCCAGCTTGTTTCAAACAACTAAGAAAAACCATTGAAATATCCTGCTATACAGACTGGGATTAAAATATAGGAATTATTTGTGCTAGATCAGGAAGGCAAATTCAACATATTTTAAGTGTTCTTTATTCAAGGTGAAGAACATGCTCAGTATTTTTTGGTTTGATTTTTTAAAAGATATAAAGAAATCTTCCTTTCCAAGGTTGTCTCTCCCCCTCTCTCTCTCTCTCACACACACACATACATGCATGCACACACACACAAGAACAGACCTTTTCTTTCTTTGGGTGTAAAGTATGGTGGACGTCTGGTTACCAGGCTCAATCTTCAACCCCACAGGCAAAGAACAACATCATTGTTTGAATTTATTCTTTAGAGGTTGACATTTGGAGAATTTATCTACTGTCCTCCAATAATTTATCTGCTATCCTCTAATTTTGTGCTATGTGTAAACTGCAGATTAATCGGACAAATTATGTGAATTACCCTAGAATTTTTTGGTACTGTCAACACTGTAATTGAGGTGACTGAGCATGTGGAAAGCCTGCATGTGGCAAGTGACAGTCCATGATGCAGATGGGGAGGCAATTTGCATCTGCCTCTGCTTAGAATAAGTTCTGCAAGGACTGCAGTCTGCAAGCAGAATAGGTAATGTGAGACTTCCATCAAAAGAAAAAAAGCAATTGAGTGTAGTCTTCCAAAATGCTGCCTAACATGGAGTGGTCTGTAACCCTGCCTCAAATACCAGCTGAACTTCCAGTGTGTGTGTGGTAGTGGTGGGGAAAATGTGAAAGATACAGGCTTTACTGTTTCAGAAAAAAAAGCTCCTCCTTGCTTGTGAAATCAACCACACTAGGGGGAAAAAAAAGAGCTTTTAACTGATTTGTGTCCACATCAGCTGAACTGTACTGTCTGTGATTTGGACTGAGTGGTGACTCCTCACAGGAGGAATCCTACAGGTCATGTCAAATTTGCTTTGTCACTTCAGAAGACGTGTTAGAGTAATATCTGGATTTGTGATAGAAGAGAACAGACCAATGACCCAGAGTATTCCTTTACATCAACAAACACACAAAATATCTGTAACAGTGGAGTAACCTCTTAGAGGTTATGTTTAAAGTGCTGAGAACTACAAATGTTCATGATTCACAGTCAATTGCATCCCTTCTCCTTACCAGGAATGGAAACTAGAACAGGGAATGTTGAAGGGAAAGAAGGACTCAAGGTAAGCTGGCACCCACTTTAACTCAGAGGCTCCTGAAGAAGCATCAGTCCTCACTTCACATAAGCACTGTGTGGCATTGTGTTAGCAATTTCTACTCACTTTGCTATTACTTGAAGTAATAGCAAATCCAGCCACTAAGGCTGACTTAACCATGAAATGTGCCATAATTATTTTATTTTCTACTTTTTCCCTTCCAGAAGACCCCTAAATTACTGTTTCCAGCAAGACTTGAATATGGACAAGAGGATTTCAATTGGGATGATTTGCTGGACCTCCCAGAAATTTCCCTCAGGCCTTCCCAGGTCTGTATAAATGCTCTCTGAGTCAGTGAAATAGGCTTCTTACCAAAGGTAGAGTGGTGTTGATAGCTATTCTATGCGATTTCTATAAATTAGGCATTTGGTGAATGAGTGCAGTCTCTGACTTAAGGGAAGAATTCCCTTCTGTGAGACATTAGAGTAGTGAAGGAACTCAGGCTTAGAGCTCTGGAAGACATGGAGAAGAGTGCAGGGCAGGAAAGGAGTGCAAAGGTCTAAACTAGACAATATTTGTATCTAAAGAATAAATTCTACTGAGCTTCCATATCCTTTTAAAGTGAGGGGCAAGTGAAAACTTGATTTTGTTATAGTGAAAGGAAAAAAAATCCCATTGTGTTCAACAGGGCTGGGATTTCATCCAAGACCTCCACATCATTCTAAGACACTCATGTAGCCCACATTTAATCTTTTACAAAGAGTATTCTGTTTCCAGAACTTATCAATGTTTTCTGATTTTCTGACTTCATCATCTGCAATGCCCCTGTCATGACTTCTTTTTATACAACACATTTTTGTTCTTTATTTTTTCTTTCAGTCTTGTATGTACTATCATTATGGCTCCAAAGATCAAAGAATCATAGCATAAGGTAAAAATAACTCATTGCAAATAATAAATATATCTTTTTTAATAAACTCTATTTTTATTTTAGTACTTAATAAAGTAAAATACCTGGATAAAATCTGACAGTTGAAAAAATGCCAGATATGTTTCTGGTTTGACCGGGGACAGGGTTGCACCCCACATTTTTATGAGGAATATTTAGCACACAGGCATTCCACCCCCCTGTATCTCCACCCCCATATATTTCAAAGCAAGAACAGAAGGCAATGCAAAAGTAGCTGCCACCATCCACCAGATAATTCTTTCAAACATCTCTCAACATTCTAAACCATAATCTAAACTTATGTCCACATAACAAATAACAGCCCTTTGAAATGAACTGAGAAACTGTAAAGCCATTAAGAAAATGTGCCATTAAGAAAAGGATTTCAGCATTTCCTATGAAAAAGGTTCCCAATGTATGTATTTCCACATGTTCAGAGAAATGATTAAAGTGTTTATAGCTTTTGTAATTGGTCTCTCTCAATTTAAAAATATAGGCTTTTTTTAGCATTACATTTCTCTGCCGCTCTTTGTCTAGAATAACATTAATGAAGTCCCATTTTCTCAGTTGCCGAAGGTAGAAAATAGGGAAGCGATGTGTTTAAGAGAATACATTCTTGAAACACGCCGTCTGTCTGCCCGTATTCCAGCAAGCATGGCCTCTCGTTTACGTGTCCATTAGCCACAGCGCGCTCCTGCCGTGGCTCACGTGGTGGGGAAGCGCATATGGCAGCAGGAAAAGTGGAGTAATCGTTTCTTCCAAAGCACCGTACTGCATGCTGCTGCCCATGCCAGTACAGAGTGTCTGAAGGAAGACACGTAATGTTTTTTTCCTTCTTTGGATTTGGTTGAGGATGATCAGCACCGTGAGAAAGCTCAACTCCATCATCAAATCCCAAAAGGCAGAGAAAAGAAGGAGGGAACTCCTGAAGCTGTCCTTTTCCAAAGCATATCCAGCCCTTTCTAGGAGAGCTTTCACTCTGCTCTGTTAAATGCTATAAGCATACCGGTACAAAACTGATAGAAACCACATGTGTGGCCTTGTGTTCACTGAGTGAGCGAATCAGTAAAGGCTTGGAGACCAAATCACTTTTATAATCTGCAGGATCATGGCCTTTGGAGTGGTTTGTGGCTCCTCTAGGTCATCTGGAAGAGAAAGAGAAAGATTTTCACCCAGTTTCCAGATGAATACATCTGTTTTATAGATAAGAGTGTATACATAGATGTAAACCATTTTTTTTTGGTAGCAACTGTCAATCAGGTCACATGCTAATTTTTTTCCTTCTATTATTTTCTTTTATGCTGTTAAGCTAAAGCTTTAGGTTTTGTTCCTGTTGTAAAAGCATATATCAAATGTTTCGTTATTTCTTTTCATAATACCCCAGGAGAGGGTGTTTTACCTCTCCTTTTGTAAATTATCTTAAGTAGAAATTGTCAATCTGGAATTGACAGGTATTTGTTACAGACAACAAGGCATTGTTCCCACTTTGCTTCATTCACCAACACAAGTGCTGCTGTCACATGTCACAACAATGGGGAAACTTTTATAAAGAGTCATAATACTATAATATAAAGATACAAGGGTAAAAAAATCCTAAGATGTGTTTGCGGGCTGAAGGTAAGAAATCCTGTCCTTCATGTAGTTGATCTGACAGCACTCTGACTCACATGAATGTCTTCTTTTCTGTCTCCTTCTTCCAGGAATGCCTTTAAAAACTACCGACAGTCCCCCTCTCCCTCCCAAAGCTATCAGGTAACAGTAGGACAGAGGCATAACTCAATCAGAGAGCTTATTTCTCGCCTGTTGAGTTGCTGAAGGAGAAAGGACATGGATTCTGGGGGAGCTGGGATTACTCTGGCCTAATTACAGAAAGGCTGGGTCAGTTACTGGATTATGTTGCAGAATGTGTTGTGATGATTCTAATATCCACAGACAATTCTTCCATCAAAGACTGGCCTAGATACAGGGAAATCCCCATGTAACTTGCTGAAGAACCTCTGCTTTGTGAACCTGTCAAAGGAGGTGACAGTGGTCTTTGCTGGGCTGGTGCTGCTACCGACCCCGGGCTGTAGCATGGTTGGCTGGAGAGAGCTGTACTTTAGAAATGAGCCTGAGCTGCAGAACCTGGGACAGTATTTAACTCACATCACCCGAATTTGGGGTTGAATGGGAGCAAATTGGAGCATTGCTATCCTCTGGCTGGCAGCAAATCAGTTGGGTTCTTTGGGTTTTTTTCCTTCACCACAAAGGAGGACAACAGAAACTGAGAGAGGAGAGAAAGAAGTGACATCATCTGCAGGAAAGTTTTCCTTTTTTTATCGCCTGAAGAGCTGTTTTGGTTTCCAGCTGCATCTCAGGTAAGAATGAAACATGATATTGGATTGAATGCATGAGTTACATGTAAAAGGAAATACTTGTGGTTGAGGAAAGAAAGAGACAGTGCCACACTGGCTTTTTGATATCTTTCTGATATTGTAGAGACCAAACAGCTCCTGGCCTAGCTTCAAATAGCTGAAGCATTGTTCAAGTAATTTTGAATGTCTCAATCTCAGTAGAAGCATGGCAGTGGCTGGGGTTATATGCAATACTCTGCAAGCTCCTACTACTCCCATCCCTCCATGCTCTAGCTCTTCCTCTAAGCCCCATGTTTCTTCTTCTGTGATACGGAGAGATGGTGATTTGGAGCCAGCTACATATGCTTTATGTTTCCTGAAGATTAAAACTCATGTGTAATACTCCATAGCCTGTCAACAGCCAACTTGGGAAAGAGACCAAAGACTAGAAAGCCAAAACCAGACTGTTAGATCAATCAAGGCCAAGATCTTCTCACTAAAAAAAAGCCAAAAGAAAACTGACCAGGCAAGAAGTTTGTCCTTTGCAATGCTGGAAGACTGCTGCCCCCCACCCTATGTCTGACTCTTTATGAGTCAGACTATATATAAATCTGCAAGAGAAGAAGATAGTGCTTGTGTGTTTAAAATACTTCTGCCATCAGACAGGGAGAAGACTGCCATCTACAGCAAGTATCAAGGATTGGGATAAGTAGACAATGATTTGTGTTCCCTTTTCCTTTTTTTTTTTCCTTGAGGTACTATTAAATAGTTGTCTGAAACTATCTACTTGTGCAGAACTGAACAAAATGGTATGTGTTCCCAAACACTAAAAACAAGTTGTCAAAAAAACATCCTCAGAGACAGAGGTCTTTTTTGTTGTTGCCCTAGAATGTCTTATTTAAAATGGCATTCCTTGTAAAGATGCAAATGCTATTTCTATTAAAATGTACCAGTACTGAGAATAAAGCAAGCAAAAGGGGAAATTAAAACAGTGACAAGAAAAGGAGGTCTGGCAAGTTGGCTTTCAACCAAATGACCTCTTCATAGATCACCTGGGAGCCAGGAATGCATGAGATTACCATGAGCTAGAAAGATTTATAGTTCTTTGTTTGGTCTCTTGGTAAGTTTCCACATATAGTCAGTTATATGATGAACAATGACAGGGGAAAACAGTGGGCAAAAGAAATCCGGAACCCCAAATATTTATTGTGATTCTGTAAACAAACATGAGAAGAAGGAACTATTTAAAGATTCTGAGCACTTGTTTATTTAAATTAAAAACAAGCACCCTTACTAAGGAAAAATTTTGCACCCCTCCCCCCTCAAATCTAGCTCTTTCAGGAGAAGCTATTTACAGGTTGTAAATATAGCTCCAATTGAATTAAGCATGTCCAAGTAACATGAGAGACTCTCTGCTGTGGCAATGGGTGTTTGGGTTTCTGTAATCACTACTCAACCTATCCCTGAGCTGACCACCTGAAGAGGGAACATCCCTCTGTGGACTGCACTAGCTAAACACATCCACAGATCGTGCCAGAGCTTTTCATAAATTTGCAACTCTTGCAGTTTAATTTTCAGAAGTTTGAATGAGTATTTTTATTTTCTCATCATCCAGGTATGAGGAACATCTGAGCATTTGTAGTTTATGCTATCCAGATTAAAGACTAATATTCTGGTGGATTAGATGCCAAGGACATTAAAATGCAATAGCAAACAGATTACAAAATCTAATTTAGCACTCCCAGATTAATAAGGAGTGCTATCAACTCGTTATTATGTACTGGTTGTTACACTTAAGTGTATCCTGAAAGTCTAACCAGTAGAGTGAATCCAGGAAGATGGAGTGATCCCAGGCATGTAAACCTTGCTAAATACGAAAGTACACAATTTTACATTGGATTGCTAATCCTTTTTGCAAATAGTGGGACCCTGGAAATTTGAAACAAAAAAAATCTTTAAGCATGAGTAACAAAGAGACCTTTAGACAAAGTAGAGATTCTACAACAGTTTGGTTTTAAAAATGCAATAATTTGCTTCTTTTCCCTGTGCAGTATATATGCCATGTGGGCATGTGCTATGTGCACTACATTAGCTCATTACTATTACTTATTTATTTCTTTTTAACCAATGAAGTTGTGTCCTTGTCTCTGTACTAGGTAAAAATACATAAATAATTTTACACCCCAGGACAATACCATGCGTAATACCACAATGATGATGTCTGTAATGTATCATTTACATTGTCTTTACCTACTTATTACTTATTCTCCCTTTCTGTTAAATCAATGAATTATATTCTCTCAGTAATTTATTCACTTGTCAAAACTGTATGTTAAGAAACTCAAAGGTTTGCCTTAAACTTCTAATAGAATTTAAAGGGCAAATATTCAAAATTCAGCTTCAAGGTGTGGACCTTTCCCACAACCTTACAAGTGCTTTCTGAGTGTTATCATTTCGTCAGTGTGATTCTGACCTGATTTGCATTCTTCACATTTCTCTCTTAAACAGGCTCGAGTTTGCACATATAAGTTGCAAGTTACAACAAGCAATAGTTGATTTGAAGGTATCCTGCAGATGCAAAATAGACACCTTTTGCTGAATGTTCAGTTTTGAAACAAGAGGAGGACCAATAAGCCAGAAAGGGTTTGCAAACAGAAATGTCATGACCCATGGCTCAGGGAAAAATTTTCAAAAAAATCTCACTAATTTCTGATATTGTAAGTTTTGAAAGTCTTAACTATGGTTTGAAGATGCTAAATTTTAAAAAGATATTGAGAAGCCCAAAAGTAGAGTGTGCTTTGAAGATACTATTATGTGGGTACTGGATGGCCCAATGATTTGGGTAATTTGAGATGATCTCTTCACATATTCCTGGAAATTCTGGATAAAACGAAGGAAACCACTCATTTTTAAGGAATTTGGGGGAAAAAAAATTAAAACTTCAGGAGACAGTGAAAGCCTTTCCACTCAAGAGACTGCAGCCATAAACCTTCAGGAATGCGAAGGAAGATGAAGTTCATCTTAAAGTTTATTATATAATACGGTACCAGAAAGAAAACTAACTTCTGTATTTTTAGTCTGATACAGTGTACAACAGCATACTGTATTTTTATCTAGCAAGAAGGAGTCCATCAAATACAAATGTAACATGTACAATGATCCTTCATTCTAGCTCTAACACAGATGGTTATCCGTATAACAAATAAATAGGCAGGCTCAGAGTCAAGAAAGGATAAGAGAAATGATAATAAAAAGTAAAAAAGGTCCAGTGTAGATGATCTTGTGAGACACTGCTTGATCCAACTCTCCTTAAGACCTCATATCTCAAAATCACAGTGGGATAGCAGAGCCTAGGAACACTTACTCGGGAATACAAATATGGATAACTGCAACACCAAACTACCTGTTAAACACACAGTCATATAGTATTCTGTCAGGCAGGTTCAAGGCAGTTTGGAGCATTTCAGTCTGCAATATACTCCATTTCCATCTCTTCCAGTTCCTTGCAAACCTAGGTACTCTTGAGCATTTTTTTTTCTTTTTTATGGTTTTGTTAGGAATAAAACTAAGTGAAGAACATCCTCCTCGGTTTTATAAACTTGGACATTTTACTGTTCATTTTGCTCCTCCACTGAAACATTTCTGCAAGGTAGTTTTTTGTTGGACCTGCCAACATTGGCAAGCCTGTGCTGTTGGTGCAGCATGGAGAAAACTGAGATTAAAGTCTATGCCCCATCACTGTTCCTTCACATGCATCTGATTTTTCTTCCTCATTCATCCTGTGACTTCTTAGTGTTCTTATCATCAAAATCATTAGTGTTTGTTTGTACTAGTCTAGGAATGTTGTAAGAAAAACAAGATGAAGGTAGTAACATCTTTTTGGATCCTGTTGGGGGAATCAGATAAATGTAAAGGAATCTGCATGAGAATTCTTGTAAGCCAGGTCTGCAAGCTCGTAGATTCACAACAATCCCTTCCTGGAATCCAGGGTGTTTGAGGCAAATCCAGAAAGCTCAGTCAGCTCCTACAGATTATCATAGTGGGCTACAAGATGAGTGCATATTTAAAGCATTTTCTGACCTGGACAAGCTGGTCCTGTCCTTTGTTGCCAACTTGTGCGGGACCCTTACACAGGTTATTTAAAAGATAGTTTTCAAAGGCTTGCCTGGAAACGTGGTGACAGAGAAAGGTATTCATCCGGGAATGCTTAGAATAAGTCAACTGCAGTCAGGATTATTAAATGCTCCTGCTGTCAGTGGCTTGCAATGCATAACTTGCACTGATTTGAGTAAGCCTCTTCATTGTGGCCTTTGTTTATATTCTGGTCTTCTGATCCTTTAAGGCTTTTATTATGCAAGTTTCATAACATTTAAAAAGTAAATTAGTGATAAATATATCCACATTTAATAACACTGAAGTAATATCTTCACCAAGCTGCAAAGATTGCATGGATAATTCAATCTATAGATTTACAAATAATTTATTCAGTTATTATTTTAACTAGTTCTGCCGCATGAATGAATTAAACAGCTGGCAGCTTGCCTGTCTCTTCATTGCTCTACTCCTTTCTCTCCCATTTCTAGTGTAGCTATTTTTGCTCTTGCCCTAGCTGCAAATATGGCATCCTTTTTACTTCACAAACATCCTCTCCAAACAAGTTAGACAAGGGAGATGCTGAAGTGTGAGGTGATATTTCAGGGCAATTCAAAGGCATGTTTACTTATATGATTTACTAAGTGTTCTCAGAAATATTGCTTCATTTCATAAAATCTCTGAGTTTTTTTGGTTGGTTGGTTGGTTTTTGGGTGTTAATTTTTTTTTTTTTTTTGGCAATCTTCTTCCCTAGTACAGTGGAGCAGATTTCTGAATGAGGCTGATGAGATTTGTAATATACCCCACGTTAATTTAGACAGCAGGTTAGCCCCTCAACAAAACTGTGGCCCATATACAAGTCAAATCTGCTTTTTTCCTTGGGCAATGATTTATTTCCCTCTTAAATTGGCTGGACCAGTTAGTTTTTTATTTTTATTAAGTCACACTATTCTTAAATGAAACTATTGATTTAAAGTCAGCTTAGTGAGGATTTAATTTGTTTTCAGGGGATTAGAGCAGGTAACATGGGATAATTTTACAATAAAGTGGAATAGAAGCATTCCTTCACATTACCCTCAACTTTTTTTCTTGCCAGGCTGCACAGACATTACAAATTTTCAAGTGAATTGTGGAAATACATTCATAAATCAGGCCTAATTCCTCTGCCTGCTTAAGGGCTATTCTAAAGAATATTTTCCTTTGACCTTGTCCATGTTCGTCCTTCCATGGGCAGATGCATCTGATAATTCCACACAAACACAGATTCGCACTAAATATTTTTGTGTCCACGGTAGGAATTTTAAACAGGTGCATTTGTTGACCAGACCAGGTATGTCTTTTAATACAGTGGCTACAGAGTGCTTTTCAGAGAGTTTTAAAATACCCCCATAATGCTCACAAAGAGACAGAGAGTTATTTTTGGCATGCCTCTATAGCATAGATAGTGGATATGCTGGGTTTTTTTAATTTTAATTTTTTTGATTTTAATCTCTACTCCATGTGACTGCATGAAACTCTTCCTTCTTTGTCATTCTGTCTTTCAATCGCATCTAGTATACCATCTAATAATTTCTGGGATTTTCCTTGGTGATGTGCAGCCTGCGTTTGCTGCTTTGCACTCAGTGACTTGAGTAGAGGTAGGTTCTACAGCCCTTAGTAGCATTATCCCCAGATCAGGCATTCCCCTTTTAAGTGTTTCTTCTTTTTGGCTGCTTTGCTTGTTTGTCTTTTCAGTCCTCTGCTTTTGGCAACACATCCTTGCTAGGAAATATTTGAAAGTTCACCTACATAGCACATTCCTCCCAACTCTGTTTTTAACTTACGTGCAGCACACACATGCTGCACCAAATTGTGGGAAAACACAGCAAGAACATCATGTCCCTATCTGGGCTCTGCCTCAGCTTCCCAACCCCTGAGAAGCCAAAGGCAGCAGAAGGATAACTCTACTGACTGCACATCTTCCTCTTTCATGCTCTTCTGTTATGCCCGTCTCCCCGTCTCTATCCAGTGAGGCCTGAGGAACAGTTTTCTCTGCTACTACTGAGTGTGGTGAGAAAAACAGGCTCAAATTTCGCCCCTATGTCCTTACTGAGTGGAAACTGTCCCACTGTTATTTGGCTTCTGGGAATAGAGATATGTTTTTTTCTCTCCCTAGATTCCTGATAGACACGGAGATAGATGTAGATGGACTTACCTCAAATATTTATAAGAGCAAAATAGAACCGAAAGGAGAATTGGAAGAGCCAGCACAGATACCTGGTTACAGGAGGACAGTCACCCTCCTGAGGCAAGACAGCTCAGGATAGGAAACACCTGCCCTGCTGTTGGCATCGTGTGGTTTCCAGGTCTCTGAGGGTTTTTTTTTAGAGTGGGAGAACTCTCATCCTTTTCTCTCCCTTTAGTTACCACACCAAGCCCTCTTGCAGATTAAGACTTCTTTTACTCTATTCCTCTTACAGTCCTGTGGGCTGCCTGGCTTTTTGGGTTATTTTTCAGTGTCTGGTACTTAACACAGTTGGCTTCTGATTAGACTTTTTATTGTAGGTGTTGCTGATAAAATTTCAGCAGGCACACATGGACTCAGCTTTACATGTACATTAAACCAGATGCAGCTCACTGGCTGGGGTGTTGGGGTTTTTTGTTGGTTTTGGTTGGGTTTTTTTGTTTTTGTTTTTTTTCCACTCCTTGCTATATAAATGTAAGATCATAAGAAAGAAGAAGGAGATATTTCTTGGAAGACAGAGAAAAAAAACAGTACATACTCTCCATTGCACTGCTAAAAAGGAGTGTGCTTGATTATTATTTATTTAATGGGGGAAACAAAAAGCAAAAAAAAAGAGCTCTGCACACACCGTACTCTACAATTTTATGAGATCCACATCTGGAATCCAGAGCATCTCAGGAATCAATCTATCAGACCCTAGTCAATTGTAATAGTGCACCTGGGGTGAAATTCTGGCTCCATTAAAGTCAGCTGGAATTTTGCCATTGCAATGCAAAAAGTGATGGCTGATGTAGGCTACTCCACATTAATTCTGGGCAGAGTGAGATGGTCTATAAGTTGCCAGTATTTCCAGGTTTGGCTTAACATTCAGGAAAAAAACACCCTCAATCCCAAATGTCTATACAGTAAGAGAAAAAGTAAGAGTTATAATGAGGTCATAGCGATTGTACATTTGGCTGTTACTAAAATAAATGGTCTAAGTGCTCATGAACTTTTTTTCTTTGGTAGAGACTTTTAGGATTAAATAGAAATATTGTTTGTTGTATCTCAAGGTGAACATATATATTTTTGTGTGTCTGTGTGTGTATGTATATAAGCCATCCAAAATCTCGCTTCTAAATATCTATTTTGTTGTGCTTTTTCAAATCCTTCCACTGGAAATGCATTTCCAGCTCTAAATAGTATATCCCCATTACCTACCCATCGGTCAAATCAACTCATTTCTGAAATTCAATTAAAAGGGTTTCATTGACATAAATCGAAAAGGATATTTTATTGTTACTTTGTAATTTGGAAGAATGAAAATTAAAACAGTAGCTCTGATGGAAAGAAATGGCTACTAAATCATAATGATATTTTGCAGTTTATCTGCTCATTGCTATTTTATTTCAGCTATTTCAGAATGGAAGGACGATGAAGTGACTTGCACACTCTATACCAGTTTTATTTATTTTTTTGGCTACTCCAAGCACTTGTCTAAATCTTTTTTATGATTATTTATCCAAGTTTCTCCCGAATGTTTCATCAATTGCTATCCCTGTTCTTTTATTCCATATGTTAACTGTATCCTGCGTATAAAAGACAGTTTGCTTAAATTCCTTTGGCTCTTGACCTCTTCTTACCCTTGGTAGAGATGCTCTGTAATTTTGGGGATTTTTTTTTTTTATGCTGAGCGTCAATTGAGTTGTCTTAGTGTCAGATAAAATGAACAGAAAGGCCACATATGTGTCATTTAACTTGTGAACTTGCCTACAAATACAATAGATTCATGAAATGGTGGGGGGCAACCAGAGGTTGAAATCAAAGTTCCCATGCTCTGACTACTGATGAAAATTGAAAAGAATGAGCGGGTTAAGAGGCATTTATTATCAGCCATAGTGACTAGTAGTAAATACTGCTACTCTGAGGAATATGCAATGCCAAACCTATGAACCCTCTTTCAAATTTATCAGGAGTTTTACTAGCCAGGTGGAAAAAAAAAGATCCATTTCATTCTGTGTTGCTCCAGTATAGAGATTACGAGTGGTCAAACTCATTCTGTCTCACTCCCTCATTCCAACCCCACTCAAACCCCATAATGCTGAATGTTTTACTTCAGCTGAACCATTATGCATTCTGTCTAGAAATGTCTGTGGAAAAAGAAGAAGAAAAGAACCACTGGAAACACAGAGTAGAAATTAGTTTACTGTCTGGAAGAGTGAAAAATCACATACCAAGGAGATTTTGTGCAAGGAGAAGAGAGCAGAGCATATTTATTAAAAGAAAAGAAAAAAATAAAATAAACAAAACCATATACAGTATATATAAAAGAAGGACTTCAACCTGTTCAACAGAAGGTGTTAGACAGAATGCTATGAGTAATTAAGCTTTTATTTGAGTTGAATACAAATATTTGCAAACACACACATATGTATAACATCTCTGCCATGAAAACCTGGTTTTAAATTTAACTTGGAAGAAAGATTTATGCAGCAGTCTCTCTTTGGTAAAAACTGCTGCAGAATGACATAACAACCACCATGAAGTTTGGTTATGTCTAGATACCACCCTTCTTGAAAGCAAGATCTTCAGCCATCAGGCAGAACCTGTGAGATCTCTTTACTGGGCTCCATATACCAGGACAATACCTGTTGACTTTAACGAAAGCTGTCCCTAGGTTAGGGCTATTACCCAGCCCTTAAGGAGGAGAACAATGTAACTTTGGTCACTTGCTGTGCTTGCCACTGCAGCTGAAGTCTGTGATTCCCTTCCAGTGTCCCTGAAACAGGTGAGGCTTTTCTCTTCCTTTGCTCTGAAGATTAAACGCAACAAAAGACGTTTTCTGTAAAGTGAGGTACACATGCAGTTTTACCTTCTCTCTAGCTGATGTTCTAATGTGTAACTGTAGGGTTTAATTTTACTTTACATTAATCAAAGAACAATAAAGGCCATAAAAACCCCGCTAGAAGCATTTCAAGTTAAGATCCAAAGCTTAATACCATGGGATTTTGCCTATTGTCTTGTTTAGTCTCCCTGTAAAAAGAGCTAGATAGCACGAGAAAGAAAGAAAAATTGAGCCTGTGTTTTTTGCATAGAGATGGAGAAAACACATAATGAATTAGGGGGAGAGAGAAGTGAAATAAAGGCCAGAGGTAAATGACGTTTAATTGTGTGAGCTGCTCTTCCTCTTGTGGTTCCTGCCAGCTGCTGCTGCTATTGCTACCTTCCTGTTTTAAGATGAAAGCAATGATGGTAGACACGTGCAGACACACAAAAGAACCTATTTGGACTGGTGTGTCAGCTCATCTTTATCAAATGTTGCACAGGTATATTTTGTTGCCATGCTTCATTACCCCAGAATGGCGTGCCTGAAATGTTTGTCTCTTCTATAAACCCAATAGCTTTCCCAGCGAGTCACATTTGACAGAGCAATAGACAGGTATTTGCTTGCTGGCATCCGTTTGTAAAGCCTGGGCAATTATGTATGTTTTATCCATATATATATATATATATATATATATATATACATGCAGGGGACATACATATGTAAACATGCATACATACGTATACATGTCTATAAACACAAAGAACTTGAGAGGCAGATATATTGCTACAGTATTTGTTTATATAGAGAGACTAGACGTCCATATATATGCTATATTAAAGGGATATGCAGTACAAAAATACATGCATACTTGTACTGAAATTAACATGTACAAAGTGAATAAGAGAAAGGAGGATTTTAATACAAATTTCTTGTTCAAACACAGGAAAAAAACTTTAGTGAAAAATATAATATTGGAAAAATAGGTGTGTAGTCTCTTATGAATATTTTATTTCTAGGGTTGCCCACTGAGGGGAAAAAACCACAACAAAATATAAGACATGTCACTTTGGTCTGGAACTACTGTTAAGAGTAGCCCTGTTCAAGAGGAGGAAATGAGAGTGAGAGGAGAATAAAATGAATCTGAGTGTTTTCGTTGATGGTGGTGTATTAGGTGGGGTTTTTTTTGTTTGTTTGTTATTGAATTTGTTTGGTTTGTTCTCCCCCCCCCCCCTCCAGGAAAAGGCATTCTTTGAAGAAAAAGCTCTGAAAGGAGAAATCAACCCCCGCATGTGCTTCAGGGCCCTTCTCCACAAACAACCAACCACAAAGGTTTTACGGGCACATCTGCAGAGTGAGAGGAAGATTTAATAACAGCATGGCCACCTTCATTATTTTTAAACTAATTCCTGTGCTAGTGCTTGGTGTATTGCTTAAATGTATCCAGTTGTTCATCTGTAACATGATCATAATATTTTTTCCCTCATAGGAGGGTGAAGCTGAAGGCTCACAAGCTTCTCCCTGCTCTCGCTGTGCTGAAGATGTGCACACACCAAAACGCCTGTGTGCTTATAGCAGAGGAAGGAGGACTAACTACACTGCCAAACACTACTCTGGATGGAAAGAAAGCTTCAAGCCTGGGAATTGCAAGGTGGGTGCCTCTTGCCGGGCCACCCAGAACAGAATGCTAATGGCATGAAGGCGAATGGAGCCCAGGTGTAATCATGCAGGATTTGTGGAATGGTTACATCCCAGGGTGGTAACAGCATTGAAATTACTTGATGGATACTATTTTCATTATTATTACTTTAATGTACCATTGTGGACACGGTCCTGTACCATAAAAAAGTAATGCAAGCAAAACACAGGCCTTATATATGCAATTACATCCACTGCAGCTCAAAAAGAAGACAATTAGTGGAGTGCATTCCCCAGAAAGCCATCTACAGAGGTCAGAGTTTGGGAGTAACGTTTCCTTTCTCATCTCTCTTCCCAGAAAACTAGACATTATCAGCATCAAATCATCTGCAGAGCACTCTAACTAAAAGGAGAACATTATGGGTAAGTAGCAGGCAATGTAATTGTCTAAACAAACAGAGTTTAGACAGAAAAACTGTGATTCTAGTGTTTCTAACATGTGGTTGTGCTGGTTGATTTTTTTTTTTGATTGTTTGGGATGTTTCTGTCTGTTTTGTTGCATAGGTTTTGTAAATTTTGGTTTGATTTTTTTCTGTTGATGTTTTACTGGGTCTAATGCTAATAAGCAAAGTAATGCAGAAAACGCTGCCTTGATTTATTGACAAAGCTAAAATATGAAGCTGCATTTTCTGGTAAAATTACAGTGCAAACCGCCTAACAAGAAAGTGAGAAGAAAGAATGATCTGGACTCCCAAATTTGAAATTAATCTATTTTTCTGAGTACTGAAAGCATTTATGGTGCTAGCTTTTCCCCCATTTTACTATGCACTAGTAATGCTCAGTTGTAGCTGGAAGTGGCTTAGACAACCTGTGAGATATTGTCCTTCCCGCAGGAGTGGAAAGGGGGCCAGAAATACCAGTGCTTCTGTAAGGATGCTAGATTTCTAGCCCATTTGAGCAGACATAGTTAGGATGGCGTTTGGCTCAGTGTTTTTGGGGCACTCTGAGCCAGTGATTACCCCCTCCTGTCCAGCTGCCATATTGCAGATCTCCTCCAGAAACACGTGAAGGAAGCACCACCTATTACTAAGGACTGCTAAGCAACTGCTGCCTTTTATTTCTTGATCTGTTCACCAAGGGCTGGTTTGTGTAAGATGGCTTGTCCACACCTGGGTTTGGTACAGGACACCCAAAACAGCTGAGAACATATCTCCCTTTTATAAGCATATCCTGCAAAAGGACATTGTAGCTCTCATATAATGTTGGCAGCAAATGTGTTGCTTGCTGTGTTTGGAAGTTCCCTCCATTATTTTGTTCCTTGTGTCCATTTTCATTGCAAGATCTTCAGGATGCATAGTCAGCCTCAGCTGGCTTGTTCCCAACACCAAGACTTCTGATCTTGGTTGGCATTCAGGCATTGCCTGATTAGTAGTATGATTGGTAGTAGTCTTTCATTCATTCATTCATTCATGGCTAGGCTTCGTGAACGAAGATTTGGGAAGGGCTCTACCCACGTTTGTTGCAAGCGCGTTGGTGGCTGAAAAGGCCAATATGAGACAGGCATGTCCGGTTGCAAAAGGCACAGCAGAAAGACTCCTTAGATGATAATTCTAATATTGTCTAATATTAGTCTAATATTGCTAAAATATTGCTAATATTGTCTAAAATGGTCTAATATTGCTGAAAACACTTGCAGTTTGGTGTCACTTCAGGAACTGCTTCACACCAGTTCTGGGTTCAAAAGAGGTGCTACAGCATCCACTGCAGACAATCCGATGCCCTTTAGGACTCCTGCTGTGTGTAAGCTCATCCTCATATAAACTGCACAAAATCAGAAGCTGGTGGGGTGTACAGGAATGGGGGGAGAAGATCACGGGTTGAGGGATCAGGGGTAGCTGCTGAAAAGCAGCAGCAGTTTATGTGAAGCTGAAGAGTGCATAGGACCTTTGGGTAAAATCATAGTACCCACTGTGCTCATAACCAATGCCACCAATGCCATGGAGATTTTCTTTAATGAAAGGCTACGTAGATCCCAAATTTTTTTGTTTGAGGAGATTAAAGAGTGAGTAGTAACTGAAGCACTGGAATCAAAGGCAGGGGAGTAAGAAATCTGTCTGTAGGTGCCTTGCAGCTTTTTGATCCAACATGTTAATGTTGATTACAATGGGTGTGGGGAGTTTTTCCATTACCTGTATATTACTTTCTTTTTAATGATACATCTTGCGGTGAGATGTCTGGGGAGGGTGATGGAAATTGGTGTGATCTTGTTCCTAGGCAGTGATAATGGCAGAATCAGGTCTGCCCATGGTTAGTCTTCAGCCCTGTGTCTGACCTACAAGCATCTTATAACAAAAATGTGTGTTGATAAGCAGCATTTTATGAAAGAATTATTTGCTTAAAATATTATTCTCACTTAACATCTGCATGGGGATTGAAAACTGGCAGAGCAAAAGAGAGTAATTTTAAAAGTTATATGACAGTATAAAGATGGTGTGAGGTGACCTGATGGGACAGTTGTGGTGAAATCAGATTGGCAAAAATAAGGGTTGACTTGTTACTTGGAAGAAAGAGGCTAATTTATAACTGTGCTATGTTACTCTGTTAAAATGATATTTTTAACTGAATCTACTTATTTCAATTGGAAGGTTTGAAGGTCTTGAGAATTTTTTTTTTTTTGAGGGGTTCTGGGTTTTTTTTTTTATTTATTTATTTTTTGTATGTGAGTGTGTGGTTATTTGGTTTTGGTTTTTGGTTGGTTGGTTGATTGGTTTAGTTTGCTCTGGTTTGGGGTTTGTTTGTTTGTTTGTTTGTTTGTGGGGTTTTTGTTGTTTTGGTTTGGTTTGGTTTGGTTTTTTTTGGTTGGGCTTGGTTTTGGTGGGGGTTTTTTTGTGGGTTTTTTTGGTGTGTTTTTTTTTTTTTTTTTGCATCTGTAAGGCAATGCAGGCTGAGTATCTCTGAGAAAATGAAGTAACAGGAAGGGGGACAGAAAATAGTGTCTGTTATTTCATGTAGCCAGAGAAAGAAGCAACACCTTGGAGGTGAATGATAGACATTATTATAGAAGAGTTGTAGCTCAGGGCAGGTGAGTGGTGTGTTAATGAGGAGCCACCTCCCGCTTTCTGACAGATGACTGTCATTGTTCAAATGCTGCCATCAGATTGATTAATAACTGGGTCATCCTGCCCTGCAGTTGTAGTACACTGTCTTCATTCTTTAGCTGATTTTTCTAATCTGCTGACCTGGAGGTGACCCAATAGAGGTGGAGCTGAGATTAGCATTTCACTTCTTGTAGAACAACAAGAAAAAATTCACAAGGAGGTGCTGGGGTGGGAGGGAACATTAACCAAAACCTGAAAGAATGTTCTTGTCCCCAGTGCAACCCCCAAACTTATTCATTATGTGCAAGAGCAAAAGTCTTTGCTTTATGAATAGGCAGTATTCAAGACATTTATATTTTTAATAAAGATTTAAATCGGTCATGTTCGTTTCTGCAGTGTCAGCTCAACCTATACAGAAAGATGTATAGGGTCTCTTCAGAACACACAAAGAAATGTAAAGACCAGTGCATTGAGGGGCAGGGGAATGAGCTGATACAACATCAAAATGCTTGCTTTGCCTTAATGTCTCTTAATGTTCACTAAATTCACTATTAAAAGACCAAATAGTAAACAGCATGCTTTGACAAGTGAAATACAGGCATATTATCGCAGATGACTGTTATTATGTGGAAAGAATGGCAATTCTCCTTCAAGATTTGTGTAATTTTCTCTTTTTTCTTCATTTAAACTCTTCTGAAAGCAATGGCATGGTGAGTTTACCTTTCTTCTTGTCATATGTTGGCAAGGTGTGATGGCTTTCATCTGCTTCGGGAGTATGGAGCACAATATAATAGTCAACTGGAGCCAGAGGGATCCTTGCAACTAATTAGGATTCAATTTTCAGACTTTTTGGAACATTGCTTTGGCCAAAAGTTACATGAAAATATCCTTCAAATAGCTTGTGAAATTGGGTCATTTCTAGCACTCTTTTAAAATTACTGATCCTTCTATTACATGGACCAGCTCTGCAATTTGAGACTTTTCTATTTAAATGCAACATTTATAACATTTTACAAGAATATATGTTATTCTTTCCAGCTTCTTGGAGAGTCCCCTCCCTCCTCATTTCTCATTACTTACAAAATCAACCAAGCCTTTCTATCTTGGGATTCCAAAACAGAGCAGAACACTCTTATGGGATTTTGCTAATCAGGTGTATAGACCTACAAGTGCTCCCATTTGATCAGGTGTACTCTGTTCTTGTGCACATGCCATGTAGAGTGCCTTTAGCTCAGTTAAAGCGCTAGACCACTTCTGAATTAGTTGTTTTTTTGCTACAGAGGACAACCTTCCCTTTTAAAGTGAGGCTTATGTTTTCAGATATAAGCAGCAAGAAGTCAAATCCAATAATTATCAGCTTAAAGATCAGCTTCAAATCTCCACGCTACAGTTCTGAATCACGATTTGTATTTTAAACACACTCGACCTTACAGCATGTGAGATTGCTTTATGCTCACAAAATACATAACTAGATGCTAGAACTAAACAAAACCCAGAAGAAAAAGAAACAAAGAAACAAGAGGTTTGTCAAAAGAAAAACGTAGCCAGTTGCTCATTTTTAATACTTCGTATCTGTAACACCATAGTTCAAGCCATTTCTGTACTGTAGAGTCATTTTTGAATGTTATCTCTGCCTGCAGAATGTTCCTTAAAACAAGAAAGAAAACTTTGATGTAGGTCAACCTCTAATAATTACAAGTTTTTGAGCATGGAATATTCCAAATAGAAATATTAAATCAGTTCCCCTTAACCTGAAGCTGCATCTCTGTAAAGTATTCTCGATGTCCTGTGCAATGTATATAACCTGGTTCTTCATTCCTTGCCGTGAGACCACCCCATGTCCCCACACACAATCTTGGTAAACTGGCGTTACTTTTGAAGTAGTTCTGGCTTGGAAACATTTGATCTGCTTGCTACAGACCAAATGGATGCAAAATGGGAGGCGAGTGTTGCTGTCCTTTAGTGAAAAACAGTGGGTCCCAAAGAACTTTCTGTTTTGTGTAAACCAATAACCAGGACAGTTGTTTTGCTATTGTAAGAATAATACGTAGCACAGACCTTCTGTGAAAATGGCTGCCCTTGGAGTCCAGGAATAAATATATTATCAGGAACCATATCTGAAAGGGTGCCTTGGAGTTCTCTGAGTGAAGGTGAGTTTCTTCTGAGCCCTTTGAAGTAACTGCTATGGAGATTCTCCATTTAGCTAAAGCACACTGCTAAATCAATTCAGCTACATAGGGCTATGTTTAGGTAACATTAAAGGTTGACTTTAAATCCATAAAAGTCAGAAAATTCAGGGTTAAGGCTGAAAATCCCAGCTTCAGCTCTGGTCTTGGTGCAAGGCCTTATGTCAAAATAATAACAATAATGCAAAAAAATTTGCATTAAGGCTGCAGTGGCATACTAGATTTCAGGTTCCACTTAGGTCTTTTTCTTTACTACACCCTTCCCTTTTTTCACTCTGTTCCATTACACCAAACAGTTCTCAAATACTCTGCTTCAGGTACCTGAGATAACTGATACCTTTCTGTAGGCAAAAGTGATGATATCACAATAATATAATTGGCATGAAATGGCAAATGTTGTCTTTTCAGCAATGCACACTAAAAGACCTTTAATATTCTCATCTTAAGATGTGTGTTGACAAACGGGTGTGCCATGGTATCTGAAGTGACAAACTGGTTTACCATTGTATCTGTAAACTGCTTTTTTTATGTTATCCACTTTTTCTCCTTCTACTTAAACCATAACTCAGAAAAGGGAAGAGTTCCAGAAGGCAACAGAGAAAAAGGAAGTTTTTGGAGAGAGGGCTAAATTGTGGGTTAGTGGAAAATAGGTAACTCATTTGATTTCAGTAGTGAAGTGGAAAGTCAGTACTGGATGAGCAGCAGATGAACCAAGACATAGGCTGCAGAGGATTCAGAATAATCTTGGATTCCATTTAGACCTATGGCAGAATCCCTGTTGATTTCATGTGGGTCATGATTTCAGCTTGAGATCCCAAGTTCACAAATAAGATGGTCAACGTGGATTTTGTGTACAGGCTGTCTCTAAGCTTATTTTAGCTTCTCTTACTGTAAAGATTTTTTTGCAAAGAAATATGGGAAAAAATACTTAGTAGATGATTTAATCCTCACTTGTCTTCCAAGATGGTTTGTTTTACCTGACACTTTCTATATAAGCATTGCAAGCACTAGCTAAAATGGTGTAAAGGGGGACAGTGTGTGGAACCTGAGCTGAACGTTGGAGTTTCTTGCAGTAACTAGCTAAGTATTTGTTGCTGGTTTCATGAGGAAATTGATTTGGCATATTTAACATTGTTTCTTTATTTTATAGGTAATGGACTATTCCCATAGCTCTGTTAAAAAATAGTATGCATATAAATATATATCTATCTCGCAGATTTACAACTCTGCTGTTTCACTAGGGATACACTTAATGTGGTATAAGTCTCTGGATATGACAATTAAATTCACATGACCCATGGACTACCTCACAACCCAAAATTGCCCTTTGCATATTACAAGAGAATAGTGATTACCCTCTAATCACTTATTAAATCTGCTTTTCCAGTGAAACTTTGTCTTTCCAGGCCTAAAAAGATGGAAGGAAAAAAATCTGGTGTTTGTAACAAAAAACAGTAATATTGCAGTGGCCATAATCTGTACTTCTGCTAAATATGCTCAGAAGAAAAGTGTCGTGTTTCTTCTCCATCACAAACTTATTGAAACAAGAGAAGCTTTTGATGAGAAGAATCATATATGCATAAGCACTTAAGCAACTTTTTCCCCAAATCTTCGTTCGCAAAGCCTAGCCATGATGATAAGCAATTTTGCAAATTGATCATTTGGTGTGGTGAATAATATTGCACTGAAATAGCAATGAATTAGCATGTTTACTATGTGTACTGGTATCTTGTGCCAGATAAATATGAGTGTCTGTCTCAGTGTTGATAAAAGTGATCTTCCTTTTTTTTTTTTTTTTTAACTGGTGTACATGAGCAAGGCTAATAGGAAGAATCTAAGCTCTGAATTTGCCATCTCCTTGTGGTTTTGGAGAGTCCAAGTTTTTGAGAAATTCAAAGTCTTACTTGGTCACTGATTCGTTATAAATTTTAATATCATTACCATAAGCTGGAAGTGCAAGAGCATGGTGTTCTCTGCATTATGCTTGAAACGCCCAGAGCCTCTATAATGTGAGACTGAGGCTTGGCTGAGTCAACTCAACATTTCATTTTGCTGAAGCAGATAAATACACTTTCATTTAATTTACTGTGGGAAAATCTTTCTAAGCTAGGTCCCATGGCACTTCTGGTGGTAGCATATTTCTGCACCTGGGTTTTTGGCCAAGGTTACTGTGTACTATCTGTCCCCTTGACTGCCATTCTTCATCCCAGAGGTGACTGAATTTCAGTGATGGGTGAAGAGATTTTTCTGCTTTGACTTAGGATATCTTTGGACAAAAAGTCTAAAATAAATGTGAGATATAATTAAACACACAGTGCAGAATTTTGTATATGGGGGAAGGGATAGATAACGAGTCTGTTTCAACCTAGTCTATAAAAGAAGTATATTAAGCCATGTTTTCTCTCTTCCTTTGTTTGTATAACTATTTTGCAAATGAAAACTACTATTTTTCTAAGGCACAAGTAAACTATTCCTGCCTCAGCAGGTCTTAAAATTAGTGGGGAGATCTCTTAATATCCTGGTATGCAAATAAAACCATTTTGTCGTCCTTCCTATCTCAGGGCTAACTATGATGGGCTCTCCAAACATGTAATTCGTGACTAAATGAAGGGCATCACCTGTGTCCAAAAGGCCAGACTGACACCTGCTAACAAGGTCTGTGAGGTAGAGCATTAAATCCCACACTAACCTCCAAACTTTGCTCTTGTCTTTTACCTGCGGCTTAGATCAGCTCTGCAGCCTTTACAAACAGCAATGGGAAAGAAGCTTCAGTATTAAAAGGTGAAGGTAAAATGCAAGTTCTTGTTGGATGAATCAACTGTGTCCTGTAGGCTTGTTTGGGACTGAACCTAGGCTATGTAATCTGAATATGGTTTTTGACCCTTCTCATAACTACAGGGGAGAAATAGTCTAACGAATAAGCATAAAACTCAGGACTGCTCCTTACCCTTTTACAAACCATCTGTGTTACATTGGATAAATTCTCTACGGAAGCATGCACCAACTCCCTGCTAGGAAGAAAGGGATGAAATAGCATCTCCCTTGTCTATAGAGCTGGGGAAAACCACACTAAATATATTGTGCCTTTAGACTCTGATGAGAAGGGACAAATGAAAGACTATATTCAGCATGTTAATGCTAATGGGACTAAGATTAACCTTGACTGAGGTTTTTAGTTGAGATCTGCTACAGCTGCAACACCTGGATCACAGTTTCACTGAATTTTGGCACTTAAAGGAATCAGGCTGCTTTGGCTTGGGCCCTCTACTCTAGTGTGAAGACTTTTTCACTAAGCTGATCCAGGGTCTTCCAGGCTGGCCCCTCAGTCACTCTGATTTCATGCTGTGACTGTTGTTGTGATGGTGCAGGGCTGGACAACACAAGCACATCTCAAAAGAAGAAAATTCCCTAACCAAGACATGCTTATGCCTACATACTTACATTCATGGTAAATCAGGAACTCACAACAGTCAATATTTCAAAGCAGTGCTAAGAGCATATATTTCACATTGGTACCATTCTTTTTGATAGAAAATATGAGTGAGGAAAAGAGTAGGGGCACCGAGCGCACAACCCCACTATTAACTCACCCACCTCAGTTGTCTTTCTGCTGAGCCTGAGTTCAACTTAGAGCATTATTTTGAAACCTTTTGAATTTAACCCCAAACTCACACTCTCCATATCCTATTGTTGGTTCATGGTAACAATTCAAATGCAATCAGTCATCCCTTGGCTGGGGCCCATTAAGTACAATGTCCATTTTCACACATCAGGGTGCAGGATAGTATCAGATCACAGGTTCCCTCCTCATCCTTGTCCCATGACGTACCAGCATGTGTTAAGTGTCTTTACCTGTTTTTACCCACATTCTGCAAATGTTTGTGGGAATCCATTCAACATGAGAATTTTCCTTACCTGCTCTGCTGAGCTTTTTTTGCTGAGGGGAGTTTCTTGTTTCTCTCTTCCCATGAAAAAGGAAAGAAGTTACCTTAGTGGAGAACTGTGGGCTTTTCACTGCCTTCTATTTGTCCTGTCTTACTAACTTACCCTGTTTAGGCTCCGCTAACAGCAATCCTGCTGGTGCCCCATGCTGTTTCCCACCTCCATGTTGCAGTACAGACACTACTGCGCTGCCAACTCTGCTTCTTGAGGGAGTAAATGGAGTGGAGGTAGTCAAGCAGCATGTGGTGGCATCCTCCATGGCAGAGCCCCATAGCTGCCTGGCCCCTCTTACCTTCTGGAAAACTGATTCGGCATTGCCAACCTGCTTAACAGACTGGTTTTAATCTGAAGCACTGTAGAGCTGAGGCATGAAGACTTAGCTCAACCTTAACCCCCAAAACAAAGCCATGGTTTTGGCATCTGGGAGGCTGGCACCACATGAGTGAGTGGAACAGAAGCACTCATGTGAAGCCATCCATGCTGTCATGATGGGGTTATCCAAGGGAAAGAGGCTGGAAGGGCCCCTGCCTGAAATACATTTTAATTCAGACCTACTGGTTTTATGTCCATAAAATCCTCCCCAGCCTTTTAAAAGTTTACAGATGGATCTCTTCTCCAGGACATGGGACTTCCTCAGTGCAAGACCCCTGTAATATCAGCAAATACTCTATTTATCCCCCTCAGTGGTGGGGAAGCCAAGACAGGAAGACAGCACAGCCAGGAGTCATGCTGGAGCGCTGGGAGAGTGTAGCAGTCCTACCACACACCCAGCCTTTTCCACCCAGCACCGGCTGCACCCCAACAGCTCGCCAGAGGCTGATGTCAACCTGGCTCCTGCCCGACTGGCTGCGGCATACAGTCAGTGCACCCTGTCCATGGGCACCATGTCTAAACCCTTGGCAGCATCTGGCAGCAGGCATTGGTTATGGGATCTGGATCTTGAGTTGCACCCCAGCACGGTGTAGCATCATTTGCAAGAATCGAGCAGGAATATTTCAGCATTGGCATCAGTTACTGACAAGCTTTTGGAAAAGAGATTTTTCCCACCTGCATGTTATAAAACCGCAGTAAATGGAAATTGTAATCTCTCGACATTAAACAAACGAGGAAGCTGCACTCTGGATCTCATAAGTCACCACCAGTCTTTACCAAATAATAACAATTGCACTGCTGATGGCCCTGTCTCTGGCTGTTAGCACACTGAATGACAGGGAGTAGTGTGTGCTAGTGAGAGTATCTCAACAACTCCAAGTACTACAAGCATTCCTGCAAATCCACTGAGGATCTTGATAATCTTTTGCAGGTGGTCAGATTTTAAATATTAGAAAAAAGCAAACTAACATATTAAAACAGGAAGATAAGCATTTCCTTTGTTTGTTTTCTATTAACTTACAATGCATCTTATTTGTGTCACCTATTAGCTCGTTTCACAAAATCCTGATGTACTGATGAATTTTGCTTTTTTAAATCCTGATTTGCAACTTCACGAAACCCTATCTCTAGCACAGAGAACAGATTGGAAAAGCAAGATAACTACTTCCCCAACAAGGCCTGATAGCTTCTAGAAACAATGACAGTAAGATTTAATCTGAATAAGTAGCAAGATTTTAAAATGTGAGATAGAAGTTATTCAGATAAATACCATTTTTCCCAGCAGGAATGCACAAAGGGACGGGCTGCCTATTGGTAATTACTAGAAGATTGCAATCCAGTTAATGTAGCCTATGGACCTCTACCTGATTCACATACAAAGGAAATGCACAGGCATTGCATGTCCAGGAGGTCATGCTCAAATTTCATTTAAAGGGCTGTGACTTGGGTACAAAGAAATCTCTCAATCTCTAGCTCAGCTCTGCAGTAAACTCTGCTTAAAAAATCTACCTAGGACAGATGTTCCAATACAAGAAATCATGGCTAGGCTTTGTGAACGAAGATTTGGGAAGGGCTTTACCCACGTTTGTTATAAGCACGCTGGTGGCTAAAAAGGCCAATATGAGACAGGCACTTCTGGTTGCAAAAGGCACAACAGAAAGACTCCTTAGGTGGTACGTTCTGCAAGGCATGATTCTTTCTGCATTGTCTTTTCTCCTTGAGAGTGATCCTCTGTGCTTTCTCAAAGGCATCAGCAGCGTTATAGATGGTGTGTCTCCAGACCTCCTGATTTGAGGCCAGAGTAGACCAGTTATGTTGATCAATATGGCCAAGGTTGAGATGTTGTTTCAGGGAGTCCTTGTATCTCTTCTTTGGGGCTCCTCTCATGCAGCAGCCGGCGGTAAGTTCACCATAAAGCAAGATCTTAGGGAGGCAGTGGTCCTTCATCCTTGAGACGTGCCCTGCCCAACGCAGCTGTGTTCTGAGCAACATGGCCTCAATACTTGTGACTGCTGCTTGTTCTAGAACAGATGTATTGGTCACATAATCTGACCAGTGGATGCTTAGGATTGTACAGAGACAGCGTTGATGGAAACGTTCTAGGCGTAATACAAGAAATACATGGATGGAAAATATACATGGCAGCAGTCGACTTTTCCCCTACTTTTCCCCTTCAAAATACTTAAAATATAGCTACCTCACCTTTGCAGAATAGGCCCATTAGACAGAATCATCAGGGTTTCTGGTTAGATTGCATTTAATTTTATTCAGCATCTAGCTATCATGGCAAATGTTCTCTCTGCTTATCTGTGAGCATGGTTTTCTTCATGACCAGGGCTACCAGTGGGAATGAGCGATTGGAGGTGGATTTTGCATGTGACAGTCATAGGTACGTGTCTTTTCCCTTACTCCCTTGCTGTACTCTTTGACTTGATCAGACATCCCTGAGACACTCACCTCTAGTCTTTCACCTCACATATGATACACCCAATAAAAACCTCATTAGCTTAAGTTTATGCCAAAAGTTGATTAGCAATATAGTTTCTGGGATAGCCAAACTGCAAAAGGGAAGCAGGCAAGCTGAAAATAGATGGTGCATAAATAATAACAATAGTAATCAGGATTAGTTCTACAGTGACAGATATACCTTGGGACACAGAGAAAATGGCAAATGTTTCCCCCCTTAACTCATAATTTGCAGAAAGCTTCCCCATATTTTCTTACAATTTAATTTTGAAAGAAAGGATAGAGATGTTCATTGCTTGCTGTACTGATTTTTCCTGAATTTGGGTAATATTCCAGAGCCTTGAGACAGATTAGCTTCTCTGAGATTTACCTGGGCTTTTGTGAACTGCTGTTGATCCAGTATATCGAATTGTTGGTTTTAAGCAGAGCCTGGCAATCTACAAGTGAGAAACCCTTTCCTGAAAACCATCAAGCACTTGGGGCCTGTTAAGATCTTTCTTGTTTCTTTCTGGTATCATGTATCATCATTTGGGGTTATACAGGACACTCTGGGAAGGCAAACTCAAGGCTGAAGGTCAGGGCCTCACTGGTGAAGCAAAATTGTTACTGCCTCTTAGGTGTATGCAGGAAATCAATATGGTTGCTAAAGTGTCTTTGCTTAAGAGAGCTGCTTAAGTAGCCTTTCGCCCATCTCTAATGGCAAGTAACCTTCAGTTTATTAATCTACAGGGCCATGAATATATCTCTTTATGTCTCTGTGATTGATCTATGTGCCCGATAGTGTGTGCTGTTAAAATCCATGTTTCCTGGCTTTCCTAGTCACCTCGAATGAGTAAACTCAGTTTGGAAATCCTTATTGTGGAACTGCAAAAGGAAAGCAGGGGAGTATGCTTCCTTTTTGTATACCATTACAAATTTATCTTTAGGACTGGATTATTCAGATTAGACCTTCCCCACCACCACTCCTCACTTCAACGCTAGTTCTACTACTCTTTTGTTGACAAAGGCAGATAATAAAGCTTCATCTTAAAAGCTGGACCTTTGAAGAAGTGGTTTATTTCTTGGTCCTCCCCCAGGCAAGCCATTTTATTGTTCTGTGTCTTTCTTCTCTCTATCAAATGGAGATATTGCTTTACTCCCGGGTTTAGTCTGCCCTGCCTGCCAGGAAGCCATCTGAGGTATGAGTTACTTTTCACTGTCTCTGGCAAAATAGGGGTTGATTTTCAGGCAGAGCTGTGAGGCAATACTAGTCTTAAAAAGACTGAAGGCGATTGTTACAGCTTTGTTCCTTGGTCTGTGATAGGCACAAGCTCTGCTTGCAAAGCAGGAATTGAAAAACCTCTGTTTGAAAAAAAGAGCTAACCACATTATGACTTGAAACACATATTGGAAAAGCCAGCAAGTCCATTATTGCCTCTGGAGGAGGCATCTGCATGTGGTGGTGCAACACGGGGGAGGGAAGAATGGGAAAGATAATTTAGGATGTTGAACATTTTAAACACGTACGTTTAATATGTACTATAGCATTTCAGCAGATGTAGGGGAAATTTTGAGGTCAGGAAGCAGAACTCACCTCCTACTCTAATTAGTACTTTAGAATTGGTTAGATAGCACAAATCGTTTGGAGTGATAAGACAAAGGATACTGCAGCTCTGTCAATCCTGTAGCTTTCTCACACGGTCCCTCATGTGGAAGGAGACTTCTCAATTCTGCAGAACAAAGGAGATAATACTGTTTCGCCCATTGTGTTTTGTCTCCTAATCTGGTTTCTTATGAGTGTTTGAGGGCAGTTTTTAAAATGGGCTTGTAAAATGCTTCTTTTCATGATATCTCATAATTAAACTTCAGTGAATGAGTTGAGTGATAACAGGGGAGTTCTGGTCTGTTTTATGAGGCAATACTCTAGTTCCTGAGTGGGTGAACTAGGAGACCTTTCTCTCTTGCGTGGGAATTGAATAATTGCTGGGAAAACCAGGCTCGTGCTCCTCTTGTTAGTGTACTATAAGCTTTTAAAAATAAAATAGCTGAGCCCTCTCTAAATAATGACTTTCATGGAAATGCTCGTTCCTAAAGTTGTGACCTTCAGGCAACTGAAATCACAGCCTGTGTCCAGATCCAGCCTCCACAGCTGGCCAACCTGGCTGCGGCTGCTGAAACCTGTGGATCCAAATGCTCAGGAGGTTAAAAGGGTTAGAGATTTTTTGCTACTCAGACTTACTTCTAATTAGAAATGAAATACCAAAAATAGTTTTTAGGGAAGGAAATGGAAACCTAAAAGCAAAATGAAATTAAAGGTCAATCTTCAACTTAGCAGACTGATGTGGAACATGGATTTAATAACAAGAAAATCCATTCTGAGAAGAAAAGAAAAAAGTCAAAATTATTAGACAGGTAAAAGACAGAATGGCTTGATATGTAACACCATCCTCTGAAATATAAGGCAGGTGGAAAGCGTGAGCAAGTTCAATAACAAAAAGTATAAATAGAGCTAATAGTTGAGAGGCACTTTAAGAGAGACTGGCTACACTTGGAGGCATCTAGAGTGAAGTAAAGCAGCAATGGAAAATTAAATATAGTATAGAATCAAATTTTGACAATATAGTGGGTTTTAAAAGAATAAAGAAAGAAACCTACTCTCCAGAATTTAATTTGAGTCCTTCTTGCTTCCTCATAGCATTTAAGCAAACCAAGTACAATTTCACATGCACAGTTCATACTAGTCAGAAGAAGATTTATTACATTTTTTAGATATTTCTAGATTCTTTTTGACATTTTGATGATGCTGTTTTCCGTACCTATACAGTTGTTAGTCCAGTAAACTTTCAGATACTGAACTTCTCAACAGGCTTCAAGCAAGTGTGAAGCCAAAAGAAATCATTATTTACATTTATTTTCCTTTAAGGACAATTCAATCTTCCTGTCACAGTTGGTGCAGCAGCATTAATAAATTCTGAATTCTCTGCATTTGAGACAAAGCTGTCAGTGCTGTCCAATATTTTGGGGAATAGGAATTTCCCAGCTCTCATGCTAAACCACATGCTGCAGCCTCATGAGCGTTTTTTGCTGTGGCCTGTTAAACTTCCCTCTCCATTCCTGGGCAGGGCAGAGAGCCAGTGAGAAGAGATGAGTGCTTTTCATGGTAAGGAACAATGCATGAAGATTTTCCAAATTAATTTAACATTTGCAAGGAATGCTGTTGGCTGCATCAATTTCAGATACTCTGGCAAGCAGGAAATTATTTTCCATGTAGATGATGTTTCTATAACTTCCCCCTCCAGAGGACCCCTATGGTGAGAAGGAGGAAGAGAGGTTTTGTCTTTTAGTGAAATCTGATTGTGGAGCACGGCTGGGGAGGGGAAGGGTCAGGGGGAGACCAGTGACAGGAGCCTCTGTGGCAATCCACAAGACGTCTCCCTGAAAGAAAGAGTTGACACTGGTGGCTCCACCAGCAGCTTTGGTCCCTGCATCTCCTCTTGGGGATGAGATGGCCTCGTGGAAGGAGATGGGAGCTGAGCTGCTGGAAAAATGTTGCTCCCTGCAGCAGTCTCTGGAGAGGGACTTTGGATCTCATCCGCTGCCTGGGCTAAACTCACTAAAAGCTTACCAATATTGATGGTTTCATTTCCTTTTTCTCTCCAAAGGGTCCTTCAGGCTTTGTTAACTAAACATACATAGAATCATAGTATCATAGAAAGGTTTGGGCTGGAAGGACCTTAAAGACTGTCTAGTTCCAACTCCTCTGCCATGGGCAGGGACAACTTTCACTACACCAGGTTGCTTAAAGCACCATCCAACCTGGCCTTGAACACTTCCAGGGATAGGGCATCCACAACTTCTCTGAGCATCCTGTTCCAGTGTCTTGTCAACCTCATAATAATGAATTTCTTCCTAATATCTAATCTAAACCCACCTTCTTTCAGGTTAAAGCCATTTCCCCTTGTCCTATCCCATAGTACTGTTATGAATTGCCACAGTTTGTGACATTTCCATTCCTGAGCAAAATGAACATCTGCATGCACTGAAAAGTCACCATGGACATGGCTGCCATCTGTACAAGTTTGGAGTTCCCCTGGTGGGCAGGGTCTTGTGCAGGGGATCTGTTGACTTAACCTAAAAGCAAAACAGAAAGTGAGGTTACCTGGAGCTTTGCAAGGTGAAAATGGGAGATGATCGAAGAGGAAGGGATGTGCACAGGAGGTTCAAAGTGCAGAAACTGTGAAGATCAAGTGTAAAATATCCCGAGATTTCTAGGGGCGGTTTTATGATGGATTTTATCTCTGAACTGTAGGTAAGAAATTCCATAGTAGAGCATTAGGGGTGACATAAAAACTTCAGTCAAGTGGATCAAGACTATTTAAGAAATTTTGAGGAAAGAAATTAGGAAAATAAATAGTAATCAGAAAATCTTTTACTGCTTATAAGCATGTAGGGAGGTATATATGTATATATCTTCCTGCTGTGCTTTATCATGTAGAAAACACAGATCTCTGCATACCTATGCTATTTCTAGTTATCCAATCCCTGAAAATAACAACAAATATTACATAATCAGTCAGAAAAGTCTCGATCTCTAGACCTTAGCCCTTAATCTTAATCTTATTTCCCCCTTTCTTTGCACTGTTCCTGTAATTTAATTCCTGTCCTTATAATAGTGCAATAGCAACCAGCTTTAAAAAATATCTGTGCTCTCTCAAAAGCTTTGCATTTAGTTCTTGGAGTCCTGTAGACCTTAAAAGTTTCTTAAATTGGCAGTGGGAGCATTTCAATTGTAAGGGAAGAAGACTGAAAAACTTCTGGTTGAATTCAAATGTGCAGTTTGGTGCACATTTGTAAATGCACATTTGCTCTCGGGTACTTGTAATTATTACGGTTAGTGAAAAAAAACCTACTGAAAAATGGCATGCTTCATGTCAAGAAGTTCAGCCTCTCTGAGTGACTTCAGGTTAGGGCTCAGACCTGCAATTGAGTTACTGCAGTTTAGCGGGTTACCACGCACCAGCTAAGCTGCAGAAATAGTCCGTGTGTGTCCTCCTCACCTTTGACAAATGAAAGGTGATTTGACTTAGCTTAATCTATTTTCATTGCAGGCTAAATTGAATTACCTCATATTTATGATGGGCTATAAGGGCACTCAAAGAGAGTAATCTGGATTCAACTGATCTCTGGTAACTTGTCTAGCTGTGGTAGCTGGATTGTGGCTATAAACTCTGAGCCACCTTGCACTCATAGGAGAGAGCTTCGGCGGACACAGCTTTGTAACTCCCGATGAAGTAGTTTGGGATGTGGTAAGCCATTGATGGAACAGCTGGAATTGCTTTTTAAAGGAATAGAGTAGCTGGCAGGGCACTTTCTTAATGGGTTTCTGATTCTGGAATATAGTTCTTTTTCCCAGTCTTCCGAGTCTGTATTGGTTTGAGCTACAGCAGCACAGAGGCTTGCTTGTTTTTCCTTTCTTCCTCAGGTTTTTTTAAGGCAGACATGTGGGATGGAGCTGGGCTGATAGCTTTAACTCCCTGTGGGTTTTCTGTGAGGGTGCTTCAGCAGAGTAAATTAGTTTTAAATTTGGTTGTTCTACCATAACCTAAGTAATCTTAACTGAATTGTAAATTTAATTGTTAAGTGTTGCTCTGAATGTTTAAATAATTCTAAAAACACTTGGAGCATGGGATAAGTGCTGTAAAAATCTAAATAAATGAGTAAATTGTTTAACAGCATATGTGGTAATGCAAAATACTACATGTATGCAAAGAGTAAGAGTTGTGCTTGAAATGGTTGCCAGAGCTTAAATTTCCTTGGTACATGCAAAACCTTTTCACATTAGCAGGGTGCTTTTTTTCATGTGTAGCCTACTGTATAACTGGGAGAAGAAGATGAAGTTGGCAGTTTAGACTGTCAAACAGAGGTTTCAGCTCAGCAGTGAGGTTCAAAGAGATTAATTTGAACTCGACTGTTTATGTTACTGATCTCGTACCAGCTGGGTTTGTGGCATTAAGATGTCAATAGTACAACAGAATTTAACTAACAGTTTCATCACTGACATCATCTTTTTGAAGGTACAGATGATTGCCTCCTTATGTACTAGGACATATTTCTTTAGGACAGGACTCCTCATATGCTTTCATCTGGGAGGGCAAAGGAGAGGGAGGTGGGGAGAGAGCCTTGAAGTGAAGATAATTAGAAAATGTCTTAGTATGTAAGTGGTTTATTTAAGCAAGTTCCAGCAAAAATGTGCCCATTTCCATATGACATAGACCCCTTACTTTTAGTTTTCCTTCAAGTCCCCCTTCTTTCTTTCAACTGGCACCAAAACAGAAGAGCTAAGGTAATAATAAACTGTCCTATGTGAAGTGGCTTTATTATTTTCAGTGGTTCAACCTTGAATGGAGTAGAGAAGCCTCTTGGAAGGGCAGGAATATTCGATAATGGAGTTTCTTCCACGCACCCTCTGCTCCCCCCAACTCCATACAATAATTATTAATCAATGGTAGCTGCATGTCTTTTGCTGAGGCTCGTTCAGTAACTCCTTTGGAGTTACCTATCAACCATAGACTGTATGAGGTTCAGACTCAGTTAAGGTGTCATTGACCTGGCATGCTGATCACTGACGTTCTTAACGGGACAGGAAAAGACAGGATGGGGTGGCTAAAAAAAAAAAATATAAAAAAATAAAATGCATCTAGTTAAGGACTTGAGAAGTTCTTTCAGTGGGGGAGATGGTTTTATTAATGAAGCTGACAGGTTTGGTCCGTTGTTAAACAGGCTTTTCCACTGTCCCTTGGTGCTGGGGGTCGTGGTGGGGGATGCAAATGAAGGGGGGGGGATGATAACCTTCTGGAGAAAATAAGTGAAACATCACTAAATGTGAAATGGTTTTGCTTTACAAAATAACGATACAGCAAAATTTGACTTAAGTGTTCTCTAAAAGCCTTTCCTCCTGTGCTGTAGTGGCTGCTGTACCTCCTTGAAACCCTGGGCCTTTGAAGGAAATCACAATGTAATCCTTTGGTTTGGTACGTATTGTCCCTTAATGACAGGCATTACATTTGCACAGTACCATAAATCAAAGCTAGAGGCTGTTTTAAATAGGCTGCAGATGCATGTGGAAGTTGGCTAAATGGCACTTCACTCGAGAGGGGAGGGGGGAGCTATCCTACCACGAGGCTCCCGGTAGAACAGGGCCAGCAGAGAGGGTTCCCATGTCCACAATATTTTCATTTCACCTGGGATTCAGCTCTACATGAAGACCCGTTTAGCAGAAGGAAATGTTTTTTGACTACAACTTCTGAAGGGTTTAATTGGGATTTAACTGTTCCTATTTTTTCCACTCCATGTGGGAGTCTGGAGCTCTGTTTACAAGGTGTGTCATATCCTCTCAATCCCAGAGTCCTTCTCCTCCTCCTTTCGTTTTATGTTCTGGACAAATAGGCAAAAAGATACTTTTAAAGTGAATGCACATAGAAAACCCCACAATTACTGTCCCTGATTTCACTGTGAAAACTTTACAACAGCAGTACTGAAAAATCTTCCCCTACCCCTCCTACTTCTTCTAAGAGAACGAAAAAATCCATCAAATTAACACATCAATGAGTTGATTGTAATCTCCAGGGTTCAGTGTAGCACTTTCTAGCCTCTCAGACAGGAGGCCAGCATGATTTATCAATGCAAACCTAATAGCATCAATATGAATCTAACTAAAAATCAATATTTCATTACCAAATTGTTAGTGAGAATGAAGAAAAATTGCCAGAGTCAGAGCATTCTCTAGGGTAGGAGCATCTGGAGTTCAATGTGACAAGATGAGTGATGCATGACTCGGGGCCTGGGGAAGGACACTGGGAGGACAGGCCACTACGTAAGGCCGAAGACTCAAGAAGAAAGCACTTTTTTCTTTTTTTTAAAGCTTTCTCTAAGAAGAAAGAAAATGTCTGAGAAAGAAAAAATAGAAGGCACACTGCTATTTACTAAAACTGATGCAAAGTAGCTCAAATAACTGAATCTGAACAGATTAGTCTCTGCTATGGACACCTACACAGAACTGGTTTTCACAAGAGACAAATGGGGAAAATAAATTCAGTGGTCCATATCCTGATTTCACCTACAAAAGACAGAAATTTATAAGAGCTTGCACAGTGGAAATACTTTGGTTTCATATATATCATGTAGCTAAAATTGGATTTGGTAGATCTCACCTGGATTTTCTGAAATTTCAGATTTGTGGTGGGTTTCTTTAGACTGCAACTGAAATGTGGACTGAAATCTGCTATTAGGAAGGCAGCAATACTCAAATAGTGTGTTTGCTTAAAATGCATCCTATTAATTAACAACCTGCTTCTTATTTAAGAAAATGGAGCAAAAAGTTCATGGAACAGTGCCAAAAATAGATTCAAAGCATAACTTTATATTGCATTATGTCATAGGTCTATTCTGGCAGCATGGTAAAAATTTACACACAGAGCAATGGAAAAATAGGAACAAGAGCACTGAAATGTAACTGTGATTTGAGATTCTCAGAGAGCCTTGTCATTACACACGTTCAACATATATTGGAGAATGATGGTTGGAGTTTCAGGGCCCAATACCTTTTGTTCACTTGGGATGTCAGAGGGTTATTTCAATGTATAGCAGCTTCTGTACTGTTCAACATCTGTGTCTGTTTGGGTTTGGAATGACCATGTCACGGGACATGTGGAGTCCTCAGTATTTGGAGGTTTTTTATGCAATCTGTGGTCTTCTGAGGGGAAAAGCAGGAACCTTTCTGTGACCCTTAAATCTACAGCTTCTGGAATCAGGTTATAGGTGATCCTGTCAGCTTTTAGATTTTGAAAAAAATAATTTTAGCTCTTGCGTTGGGAAAGAACAATCAAAAAGTGAATTCCAAAGGCTCAGAAACTGGGAAGAAAACTTCACCTCTCTAAAACTACTTTGAAAAGACAACAAAGTATTTGTTACTATTTTCTCTCTTTTTTTTTTTTTTTAATTTTATTTTATTTTATTTTATTTTTTATTTTTTATTTATTTTATTTTTTTTTTTTATTTAATGGAGACATGCAATGATCAGTCCTGAGGTTTCTCTAGTTCTTTTATGTCCTTATTTGGCTAAGTCTGCTCCATATGGCTCAAGTCAACTTTTTTAAAAATTTTTTTAGAGAGAAAGAAAGAGAATTTCCAGGTTAGTTGAACTTTTTGCTTAGAATAAAATTTCTCCTAGCCCCTGTGTTTCTAATTCTGGCAGCCTGTGATACGTCACTAATCTCTAATTCCCTTACTCCCTAGGAACTATCATTATTTTATGTATTGACTAATACAGTTGTCTCAGGGTAAATTTCCCCTGAAATCGAAGTTTACTTCTTGCATTAGAAGTGAAGCCTACTCCCTTGTATAAATGACAGACCCTTTTTATAACTTTGCATGCGTTAGAAGCAGTCACACTAGAAATGTATGGAGTTTTGATTGTTTAGTTTCAAGTTTTTGTTTTTAATGAAGTATTAACTGTACTTTAGACTGAGAAAATTGGAAGGCTAAATACCTATGTGATGATTTCAAGCTTTTTTTCTGAAAAAAGTTCTGTTGAAACCTGAAGGCATCAGTAAATAGAAAAGTTAGTGTCTCTCTTATCAGGAATATCTTAAAGACATTAATGCCAATAAAATGTTCTGCTTTGTTTCCATTATGACTTTATGTAGGCTCAAGCACTGAATGTAAATAGCATTTTTTTTAAAATTTAGAGAAATTATAACAAATATTTTGCAATAGAAAAAGTAAACACACTCTTTAGGTAGGAATGCCATGTTAACTGGAAATACTCTTTAATACATTTTAAATGTAAAGATGTAAGACCACCCATCCAGCACCTCAAGCACCTCAACAAACTTATGAGGGGTAAATCAGTTTCTAATTTATATTGACTTTTCTCTCATGGTTTCCACTTCACAACCCTCTTCCTTTATAACATTTGTTCATGCCTCTTCTACAATAATTACAATAAGTTTTGATTTCTGTTGTACTTTAGAATTTGATAATGGAGCCTCTTGGTTCCTGCACTGATTTGTGCTGGAGTAGAGTAAATTTCCATAACAGTAGTTGGTATGGGGCTATGTTTTGAATTTGAGCTGAAAATGGTGTTGATAATATGGGGATGTTTTTGTTGTTGCTGAGCAGTGCTAACACATAGTCAAGGCCTTTTTGCTCCTCACCCCATCCCACCAGCGAGTGGGCTGCGGGAGCACAATGAGCTGGGAGGGGACACAGTGGGGACTGCTGCCCCTAACTGACCAAAAGGACATTTCATACCATATGGCCTCATGCTCGGTATATGAAGTTGGGAGAAGAAGAAAGAAGGGAGGGATATTCAGAGTGTTGGCATTTGTCTTCCTAAGTCACCATTGGACGTGATGGAGTCTTGCTTTCTGGGGATGGCTGAACAACTGCCTACCCCTGGGAAGTGGGTGAATTCCTTGTGTTGCTTTGCTTGCATGCATGGCTTTTGCTTTACCTATTAAACTGCCTTTATCTCAATCTAAGAGTTTTCTCGCTTTTACCCTTCCAACTCTCTCTCCCATCTCACCAGGGGGAAGTAAGTGACCAGCTGTATGGGTCTGAGTTGCTGATTGGGGTTAAACCACAGCAGCTCCATAAACAAAAGTGAATTATTAGAAAAACTGAGACAGTCATTTTACCCACGTGTAGAGGTAAATGGGGGTAAACATAAGACAGAAATAAAACAGGGAACTTATATTCATTTATTAAGAATTTTCATCTTTATTAATTTGTATGTCCCACTTTCTATTGGTACTGTTCTTTCTCATATATGTTGAAGTTTTTCTTTTACTTGAAGCCAATCTGGAACTGAGTGACACGTTGGCTGCTAGTGAACAACTTGAAAATGGAAGACGAGATCCAATCAGACAGACTAATTAGGGTACCCAGTCAGGATAGAGCCTTGAATATTCACTGCACATTTTTTGGAAACACAGTACTGTGAAAATCCTTGCACTCAAGCTGATTGATACAGTCTGCCAGCCAATCATCCTTAGTGCTCAGTGTAAAATAATGAAAAAGATTAGAAAAGTAACATCCATAAAAGTTTCAGGAACTTCTTAACTTAAAAATCTAACAGTCTTAGATAAACAGTCTTGCACTTGCAACCATGCAATGTCTTGATCGAAAGACTGAATTTTATAGCAGCGCCTTGTTGTAATCATTCGCTTCAGTTTTGCAAGGGGAAACTTCATTCAGAGATCAGATCACAGAGGCTGAGCAATAATAGAAAATTATAGAGGACAGCTGTGAGAATGGAAGACAAACACACCTGGTGGAATGAAATGTCTTCTGGCTGTTTTACAAGGCAAAACCAAAGTGGACTGCTTTTACTGTTTGAGCTTACCAGGTGTAAAACCCAGTACTTCTGAGGGTGTGCCCCAGTCAGATGTCACTGGGAAGTCCAAGGAGCACCTTATACCTGTGCCTCTGTGCTGTCTAGTTTCTTTATTTGCATGATCTGGGTAGGAAGAAGAACATGTGCTGGTTAGGAATTCAAATATTAGTATCAAAGATGTGTGATATCAGCATGGCAAATTGAACTGTAGGCATGTTATAGAAGATGTATTAGGCAATACATCTTCTGCTTACCTTTGAACCATTCCCCCATATAGACTAAAAAAGTATGGAAGAATAATTTCTTGTTCTTGCACTGGCTTAAAACCAGTCCAGTTATGACTGTTGTAACCCTATTCAGAGGCATTTGAACACTTGATGTTTCTGTTCTTATCGATGTTTATGGAAAATAAGTGCTGGACCTGTAGCAGGAATGAACTAAAAGATGGATTGATCTTCCTATTATAACTATTTGAAAGTTGGGCAATGGAAAACTTCAAGGTTTTCCCTTTTGATTGAAGGAAGAGAGCTGATGTCAGAAAACGTATGGAAGCACAAGTTTAGCAGTAGTGGCTAATCATAGATATTGAAAGCTATAATGTGACTCATAGACATACCATGCAAGGAGTAAAATGTAGCCACCCCGCTCATTTAACTCTTGTCATCTGCTTTCGTACCCACAAACAAAAGCAGGGTTCTAACCAGCAATATCGGTGGTTCTTTAACCTGCCTTTCACTGTTTCTTGTGCAGTGGGTAAGCAAAAAGCCAGCTGAGAATTTTATTCCCTATAATGAGTACACTTCATGATATACTTGATAGAGTCCTTGACAAGAGTGTTCTACAGAAGGAGTAGCTAAGTAGTAGCTGAAACATTGTGTTCTCGAAAGAGTGAATGCTTTGGTTCACTGCCAAGTTTCTGTTTGATTACAAAGAAATTGGAAAGGGACATCCATCCAGGTCTAATAAAGCAGTATTTAATTTCTTTCAGAAAATAATGAGCAGAAAAACTTTATTACAATAGATAAAACATTTGGCAGTTTATGTATTTATTTGCATATCTTCAAGGCTTGTGGGTAAAATAGACACCTGCTAAATGTATGGTGTGACTGATGGTAAAAATGGGTTCTTTTCACAGGTTTGTTCTTTACAACCAAGCAGTCTTAAGAATTTTGCCATTTACATAACACAGTGTAAATTGTTTCACAGTAAATCTGCTTAGCAACTTTATTTATGGGAGAATGATGTGTATTTTCTATGACACCTAATACTTTGGGTTTTTATTTTCTCGAAATTGTTGTTTTACTCCCTTCTCCCCCAATTATTTATAGTTAAGATCTGTTTAGGCACTTTGTCTGAAAGGTAAGTTTCAATAGGATCCTGTTATAGTGCAGAGTTTTGTGTTTGAAGTATTAATGCGTGGCACTTCTATGCAATGCTTTTTATTTATTCTTTTTCTGTGGGCTTTCAGATGCAAAATAACACGAGATTTGGCCTTTTTTAAGTATTTAATTGCTGGAGTGGTGAATCTGTCCTGAAAGATTGGGAGACTTCTATTAGACACTTTTCTTGCCAGTTTAGAAATGCAACCATGCTTCCAGCTCTCCTTTCCATTGGTGTATAACAGATTTATTATTTGTATCGTGGTAAGATTCAGAGTTCACATTTAGGGTCTGATTGGGGTAAACATGGGGAAAAAACAATGAAAAGACATTAATTTCCAACCTCTCCAGCCTCTGGCCTGGGGAAAATCTTACCTTTTCTTCCTGTATGTGCTTCATAGTTACTCCTGCAGTACAGTTGAGGGATGTGCTTCAGATACTTCCTTGTGTAAGACCCACTTGGAAGAACAAATTAACCCTAGCAACAGCTTTTCTAGCACTGTCAGGCTTTGTCTTCTCCCCACCCTCTCCGTGGGCAATTAGCTCATGTGTGTGAACATACCAGTGGACATGAATAGCCAGTCAACTGGCCACCCACCCACCCCCACACATGCATGTTCTCCCTAGCCTGTCCTAGCCCAGAAATTTCTGGGCTTTTTTTTGATACTTATTTGCCTTTTCTTTCTGCCTCTGTGCTTTCTAGCAAGTTTCTCTGTTTTCATGTCTGGTCACTGAACGGTGGGGTTCTTGGGCAGTTGTGAGCTGATATCCTTGGGTTCTTGGTTTTGTTGTTTGCCCTTTTGACATGACATGGCCTTTTCTAAGGGCTTCTGAAAGTCTATAGTGAGCAGCCAGCTCCTCACTGGTACCTTGTGTACCTGTCCTCAGGGATGGCTTATCCTCTGGAGTACTGAAGAATTCAGTTCTGCCTAAGAAATTATTCATGAAGATTTTGCAAACTGCTCAGAGCTTCAGGTAGAGGCTGTAGTGGGAATGCTGTGCCAAGAAAAACCTCTGACCATGCTTAGTTAGACAAGAAGGGTTTTCCTTCTTTCCTTTTACACTATTCAGGTCTTTTTGCTAATGTTTACTCATGGACACAGCCTCTTCTTTAAAAAAGTGAGGAATTCTGTCAGAGGCTTCTTTTTCCTTGAGAGGGTGAATTAACCAGCACTAAGTTCCGTGCTGCTCTGCATTACTGCATGTAACCAAACAATAAACTTAAAAGCCAGACTGGCCCTTCTAAACCACAGTCCTGCAACTACTTGTTGCAGGCAGGTGGAGACTGCGTAGTTTATATGGATCCCAGAGAATGAGAGCCTTGCTGTTTTGCTGCACTTCGTAGCTAGTTTATACTGTTATAACTTTGTTGCTATGTAAAGTTTAGCATGGAATAAGAAATTCCACTCTGCTTTTCTTTGAGTAAAGTCAGTTCTACCCATGGAGGTGAGGGTGGAGCCTACATTGATAAGTCTCACTTCTGACTTCTATGGTTCAGGTAAATGACTTATCCGATATCATTGTTTAGTGGACTGGAGGGAAAAGCTTGAGATTTCTGTAACAGAACAATATTTACTATTCTAGTCTTTGTGGCGTATAAGGGTACAGGACAAAGAGGAATTTGCACTTTCAATTCTACAGATACATTAAAAAAAGTGTTTTAAGGGCAAAGTATTTTCAACAGTTGTTTTTAACTTACGAGAGGATCGGATGGTTTGTGGCTCTCAATATAGGGTGTTTGTTTAAATTTCAGAGGCACTTGGTGCACATTACAATTTTTACCCCTATTTTGTTTGTTAATTTAGGCATGTCACTTCAACCATACTGTTAACCACCTAAAAGACTATTTTCTCCATGTCAGCACTGCATTGCCTGGAGCTGCTTTCTTTATCACAATATTCATTCATCTTGTAGAAAACAGTTCCTAGGAAAGACAAATGTCTTTGCTTTGCTCCTACTTTACTGACTTTTACAAAACTCTGACTGGGAGTCCAGTGGTACAGGAACAGGAAGTCATGTGCAATGCTGAGGACACATTTTCTGTAGAAAGAGAATACCTATTGAAAACAAAATGAAAAAGACCATACATACCATATTAGTAAGACTCTGCTACAGAAGGTGATTTTGTGGTGAAAGCATCATGTCTAAAACATTTACTATCATTCTGGACACAAGTTGAAATTTAGGCAGAATTGGCTCAGACCTGCATTACTGAGTTGGAATAACTGCACATATGTGTTTGTAGATTTAAAATGTGAAACGTTTTTGGATATGACATGGTTCTCCTGTTTAAGAGAAAATGCACAATGAACCATAAAAGATACATACTTTGCACCAGGTATTTTCTCCCTGTGCTTCTTCTGTTAAACTGGCAGTTTTCTGGCCACAGAAAACATCAAAGTGATTTGAAGTGAAAGTCACTAGTTAGGTACAGAAATATGGAAACATTGCTTGTGTGGAGAATGATTAGGAAAAAAGAGAAACCCCTTATCTACTGAGGTGTGTATCTACTTAGCTCCAAATTCAAAATGAGGGAAGGGAAAAAAACCTCTTCCAATTCATCTTAATAAGATGACCGTAAGTTGGCAAGTCTTTATTTTTATTACTCTGTCTACTCCAGCATCCTCAGCTAGGAGTCAAATTGTTGGCACAGAAACATCCACTTTTCTTGGTCTTGTTCCACTCTCTTTCCAGTATTAGCTTGAGGACTCTATACAGGATTAATCTAAAGGGAGGAAAAAAGCATTAAGCAAAGCAATAAAAATAATTAATCTAAGTTTTAAAGAGATATTTTCCCCTTCTTCTGCCATTCCTTTGCTACAAATGTGAAAATATTTTTGCCTTCAGTGGGAGGTTGAGAGGTGCTATTTGCTTTACTGGAATATAGCTTCTCCCCGTCCTCTCCTCTCCAGTCTATTTGCCCCAGTCTTAAGGGCTGTCATCAAGGACTGCCTTATATGTTACTGGAGTTCACTGTTGTTGAAAGCTAATCTCAGATATCAGCTAAAGCCATCAAATCATCCATGTGCAACTGTGCAGTGAGTCTGGGAGGACTCCACTCCAAGTTCTTCAGCCTTTTTAATTTTTATCTTTTGGTCTTGTTTTGTTCATGACATATTTATGACCAGTGGGGTTGAGATGAAAAGTCTTCATATACACACATGAAAAAATCAGTGCAATACTAGCTTTTCTTTTTTCTTCTAATGATGCTTCATTCCAACAAGCTCTCTGTATCTAGCCAGGGTTCTGCTTAATTAGATATTTAAATGATTGGAGTAATGCTGTTTCTTTAACTCCTAACTGCGACAAACACATACGAAACATACTGTTGGCGGCATTTAATCAACAGCAGTCAATTTATCATTTTCACAGTTTTACTGAGTGGTTATGAATCACTAAAATCACAGGTATTGTAGATGCAGCGTTGTGGCACTATCATTAACAAATATACAGTGCACAGAGGGATGACTTGGTAATTGAGTGGGACTAATAAGAATACATCATTTAGCTGTATGTGACAAACTGTGCCTCAAAACACAACCATGGAAAATTCACGTTTTGCTTAATAAATAAATTACACAGCCAATGTATTATACATAATTTGTGTCCTCATGGATTTGAATGATGTATAATGCATAGTTCAAGTCATTTATTTATTAAGACTAACTATATATATTGTAGGTGGGGAATTTTAAACTCTAGAGTAAGACCTGCATAGGTAACTGTTACAACTACTGAGTTTGATTGGGCAGCAAATGAGGCTGTGCATTTGGGGAGCTGCAAACACAGGCAAGTGTTTCTAATGTTACAAGCTCCAGTGTGTTTATAAACTTCACTTTCCTTCATTAATTTGAGGGATAAGAGGACTAAAGCTGAAGCTTCACTGGAGAGGTATTCTGCTTATTCAACAACAGAAAACAAAGTATTTTTTCAATAAAAAGGAAATACTGATTGCAGCAAGGAGCTTTGCTGCATTGAGGTAATAACCAACTCTTCTCTAATGTTTTGGAGGAGGTAGTTTTACACTTTTGGGCATCTAGACTTGTTGGCCAATTCAAAGAAAATAGGAAATAAAAAAAATATCCTCTTGAGCATCTTGGATAAGAAATAAATGAATATTTGACCTACTGATGCTTTCAAAATAATTTTCAATAGGTGCTCTCAAGTTTTCCAGCTAACATTTTCTGCAGCTGGCCCATGGCATTCTGCTTGAAGACTTTCACAACTCTCTGTTTAAACTACTGTTTCCTCCAGGTTCCTCTGGTTTGTTTGTTTCTTTGTTTTCATGGTGTCTAGCAACTCTGATTTAATTCCAGGAAATATTTGTCTTCTTGTACATGATTGACTGAGTTGTAGTATTTTGTAGGACCTTTCTTAAAGCATCTAAAGTTGAATAAATTCTGAAAAAGTAATTTTTAAAAATGAAACTGTTTTTTTTTTAAATATCATTACTGCTGAGAATCTCCAACTAAAAGGAAAAAATAAGTACTAAATAAATAGGTCTTATTAACTTGAATTTTACAGCAGTGAACAACCATTATTTCAGCTTCACATTGAAAAGTGTATATAGAGTCAACAACTTCCACCTTGAGTTTCCCCTGAAACATTACCCATAGACTGCATAAATCTGCATGTAAACAGGTTTTTACAGGGAGACTAGAACAGTCCTTTTTCTAACATTGGCAGAAAAGGTTGACTTGCTAAAAAAAATATGCTGTATGAAACCACCATAAGTATCCTAGGCTAATCTGTGAGAAGTGGGAATACTAGCCCTGGGAATAATGTTAAGGCTTTTTTCTCAGCAGATAATTATTAAAAGGACCCATCAAAACAACAAAACAAAACAACCCTTTCTTTTCTTACTCCAGAACCAAGGCAGTGATTTTTTTGCCTTTTTTTTTTTTTTTTTTTTTTTTTTTTTTTATCACATATTTGTAACCAATTCTGAAACCTTACTGAGATTTAAAGTAGTAGAAGCTTTATCCAGATCTGAATGTCTTTGACACTGTAGAGGTGCCTGAAATTTCTGTTCTACTTTTGGAAAAAAGCCTCAAAAAACCAAACCACCAGATTTAACTCTTTCGTTGAATCATGTTTTGGCTTAAACTTAAAACAAACTTCCCAAGAGGGAATCTTCAATGAATTTGCTTTGAGCAAATCAAAGCGGAGTCACTCAACACACAGCCTTGATCGGGAGGCAGCAACAGACAAAAGTTCATTTTTTTCTGGTAAATTATCTTTTAGGTTTGGGATGTTATTATGCTTAAAATTTAAAGCAAACTGAAATAACAGAAGCTGGGTAAAGAAAAGGCAAAATGCTAGAGGACTAACTTTCCTCACATAGTTTACTTTCCTAGGCATAGTTTCCTTTTTTGGAGCTACAAAGCAATGTGTATCAACTTTTGAATCCTACCTGACAGGCAACCTTCCACAATATGTTTAACATTGCCTTGGATAGTGTTTGCTTAGCTGTTGCTGCAGTTCAAACTAGGAGTATAATGCTTTACATAAGGAGGTACGATAGGTGTTAATTCTCCATTACTTTTTTTCATCCTTAAATATCATACTAGGAAGATATTCAGCGCAGGTAATCTCTCCTTTTAAAAAACTGGTATTTGGCCGCTAAACTTCAGCTGAAGTCATAGCAGAAACCTGGTAACATCCTACCATCTGCTTGTTCAAAGAGCACCACACAAGAGAAAATACCTAAATATCTATGAGAATATCAGCTTCACATCAAAAGTGAAACCAATGCAAAGCTTAAATGTATTGATCCATTGTAAAGTATGACTAAATGGATAACATGATTTTCCAGACTTCCCGGAAAATACGAGCACAAGGCCTTTGGAAATTTCACAGCCTGGCTTCATATTGTATCAGCTTACAGATGTCATTGATTTGTTTTCTTCAACAGGGTTGTACCTTACTTGAGATAAGGCTTTTCATCTTTTCTGTCTGTGGGTTCAAGATGATCTTACAGCTGACTGTGTAGCTGACAGTTTAAATTCAAATTGAAGGATGACTATATTTGTCAATAATTAAGTACAGACTCTAGCCACTAACTCTTCCCTGATTTGTATCATCCATGCTTTGGTGTCTTTCTTTTGGCCCTGCTGTACTCTCTTCATCTTTCTTTCTCTTTGCTAGAAAGCCACCAAAGCTGAAACTTCTAAAGAAATCATACTAACCAGCACTTAAAATCTCTCACTTGATGAGAAAGCGCCAAAGTGCTAAATTTTCAGAGCCCCAAAACACATCAGTGTGAGTATTACACATACTGACCCAGCTTGGTGAAACCAGCCTGATGTTCTCAAGCAGTGGGGTTGGGTTACAAAAATCCTGCATGCCCTGGCACTAAATATGGTCTGAGGGTAGGTAAATGGCTATTGGTCCCAAATGTCTGTAAAAGAAATGAGTGAAAATGTAGCATGCCAGTAAACTTATTCACCTTCTTTTCCAATATTTTTGGACAGCTTTCAGCTGCATCTGTCTGCTTCCTCCCAACTCTTTTCAAAGAAAATAGCGAGAGTCAGAGTAAGACATGGAATTAATTGCAATGCATCGTCCCCTCTTTTAATGCTTGTAACAAGCCAATGAGCACTGAAAGGACCCTTGGTATAATAATGTGTAAAAAAAAAAATGTATATATACTGATTAAGACTGCTGGGTAATAAAACGTCCTTGGTATAATTTGAGTCATTTCTCTTTGTGGTTCTGCTATTAACCCTACAAGAGCCAGAGCCTGCATTTTGGTACACTGCCTTGTTACTCTAGCCTTTCTGATCCCCCAGAATTAAACTTATGCTAACAGGCCTGCAAGATAAAAATGCAGGCACAGGGACAGTTAGGCCCCTGCGGTCACCAAGATAAATTAAATAATTTAAATTGACCTAGGGGCCTGTGTGTAGAATAATCCTCCACTTAGATGACCCAGTGATTCTTAACTCATTTCTAAGTCTGTATCCAGTCAATGTGAAAGTGTTAATGTTCCTGTATCACAGTACACTGATTACACTTATCTTTTTCATACCCAATAACCAGAGACAATGATTATATTATTCATAAGATATTTTTACCTGAAGTAATAAAGCATGCAGCTTTAGTTATTATTTCCTAATCTTTTTTTTTTTAACTGTACCTTTTTCTCCAGCCCCAGGGATAACCCTACGATTTATATTAAAAAACATTCTTCCCTTCCACACCTTTCTTTTTTTATCTCTGTCTATGCAAAGCTGGTATAATTGTGTCAGCAATGTGGTGTTTATGTGAAAATTCTTGTGCCTTTCAGGGGATACCGTTCCTGCAGGGCTGGCCAAAGCATTCTTTCTTTTTAAATTGAAAAATAAAATTGGAGAGGGGTAATGTGTGAGAAAGAGGCTTATATGGGCACGTCTTCTCTTACCTTAATCAGGTAATACACAAGGCAAAAATGTCTGACATGTCCACAAACAGTTACTGTGCTGCCTGCCATATGCTACCCTAGCATTCCAGATGGACGGAGAATCTGTGAAAGTCATGTTTCATGAGCATTCCCTTCAGGCTCCCTGGAACCTCCTGGACACAGCTGGAGAGATGTATGCACACACCAGTGCACCATTGTGGGGGTCTGTGTGTGTACTTGTGGGAGAGAGAAAGAGCATAGATGTTTGGTTAGCAATGAGGCTGGTTCTAAATAATTTTGAGACAACTAAAGAGGAGGGGGAGTGATGTGGAAATATTGCATTTGACTTCACGTGGCATGCCAAGAAAATTTCCAAGTAGGATTTCTAGAACTCATTTACTCTCAAATTCACCAATATGTGAGGCTTTATTTAATTTCCAAGGGTGGCACCACATATTATGCCACAGAAAGATGGTAAGAATGTACAGGCAAGTAATGAATGGGTCTAATCCCTGCCTCGCATAAAAGCTGAAGGCAAAGGGAAGCTCCCAATCTTTCTGCAAGGCCATTAGCAAAATTTGTGTTTACATTTAAATAGCACCAACCCAGGATTTTTCTCTCCTGGGACTTTCTGTTGTGTTATAATGTCCTAATTATGGTTCTTGAATCAGGCACCGGAGGAAGATTTTTATCTGGCCACTTGAATATAAGTTGTGTTTAACACGACTGCTAGAACTTGTTTTTCTCCTAAAATCTACACATGAATGAGTTGAAGTTAGACAAAACATAGCTAGAAAACTGACCATTAATCTGCTTTATCCTGAGAACATGTGGCAAAAAGCTTGAACCAGGCCTTACTGCACCCCCACTTCTTTGAATGTTATAGCTGTCCTCTCTGCTCACCTTCCAGGTGGCTCTAGGAGGTCTGCTTTCCACCCAGCCTTTTCCTTCCTCTTGTTTTCTTTTTCCTTCACGTGCATAAGCTCTTGGAGTCCATATTAGCCTTCCACCAGGAGGGTAGCAAGTCAGAGGAAGGTGTACTCCTCCACCTGCCTTCCTCTCCCAGCTGTGCTGCAAGACAAGGCAAGGGAAACCCCAGTGAAATGAAACACCAGTTTTATCCTAGATGGCCCAACACATAAGCAAGACAGCACTCAGTTGCTACTGAATATAATCACATCTCTATGTATAAGGCTATCTCCCCCTTTCATTGCATGTCTAAAGTTATAGATGGAGAGCTATCTGTAGGAAGCTGTAGATACGATAGAAAGACATCTGCCTCTTTTAAGTTATAGTTATTTCCTGCGATGTACTTGAATCATATAATTTTCTGGAAAATAGTGAACCACTTTGATGGCCATAACATAAAATGAAGCTTAAGCTAATCGAAATTTTGTGGCCAAAAATAAGCCTCCTGTTGAAAATTTCCCAGCCAACTATGTTCTTAACAAGTACATAATATAGAAAAACATGCACTTGTTGGGTGACTTGGTGCCAGCCTTCACGACTTTATGCATGGTCTGGTCTTTTCAAATGATAGTGTTTTTGCAGTTACTGTTAACTTAAAGGCAAAACATAGCATAAATTCTTTGTATTATGCAGATGATCAGTGATGTTTGTGAGGTTATGATCAACATGGGTAGCCCAGTTGACCACAGCAAGTTTCTGTATAAACTGCAGGGAAAAAAAAGTGAAATCCTGCCCTGTAAGATAGTTGTTGCCTTTCCAAATTAAGAAATAGAATAAATCTATTTAAATACATCACTTACAACAACTACCTGCAGTTTCTATTATGCTGGGATACTCATAAAGCTCTTATTCATGGTTGGAAGGGGGTTCTCTGGACTTTGTAGGTAAAAATGCTTCTGTGCACAGAGAATTTAAATATTTTTTTCCTGGCAGCAAGCTCACACATTCACGTTTGCACCAGAAGTAACAAGGTTTTACTCAGGTTTTAGGCAGCACTGGGAGATCCCTGTGCATGCTGAGACCTCACTTCCTCTGGTGGGAGAATGATGCTGGTGGGAATAGCAGCTCATGGATGGCTTTTCACCCTCCATGGGGGAAACAGTCCAAAGTGAGAAGAAAAAAATACCCCATAAAAGCTCTACTTCAGAGCTGGAGTGGGGGTAGAATGGGAAAGCTAAGTCAATGAGGCAGAGGTTGGTGTGAGAGCAACACATGTTTTGGCTGCCATGATCCTGAGGGCATCCACAGCCCTTCCTGTCCCTGTCCACCCCCCTGGCTTTCCCCTACCCTGCCCAGGCCCAGGTCCCCATCTCAGTCCCTAGGGTTAGTCAGCCCATGCCCCAGTGTTGCTGCAGCAGGGCCAGTCTCCAGCACCCCACAGCCTGACCCTGTCTGACCATGGATGCTGAGCCAGGTCTACCCAGAGGCCCATGGCCTGAACCAACCTTTTCCTAGTTCCCAGGAAGGTGCCTAGTGCCCGGGGATGGGGCTGTCCTGGTATTCTTGGCTGCCCAGCCCTACCCTCACAGACCCCCTGGAGATCTCCCACCTTCCTGGCCCCCAGGGAGCCCTGACCCTCCCATACACACACCAATATTAATTTGTCTTTAATTCTGCACAAAATCAACGTGCACTCTCACACAGATATTACCAGCTGATATAGGAATGGAAAGGTAATATCCTGACCATTTGTTTCTGCAACTTGATCATATAAACAGAGATATTACTTTAAGACTAAAGAAAAAAATCCACTGAAAAAAAATCAATGCTATTTTCCATTCATTCTCATCAGAGAAGAAAAGGCCTTGGCCTTATCTCCAGCAAGTTTTGCCCCCATAAGGCACTGTAGCCTCTGCCTTCCTTCCCTCCTTCCAGGGCTATAAATTAATATCTCATCATTGACCATAATATGCCCTGTAACTCTGTTTATTATTAGTGCGTATTTTAGACAGGTGGTAAGTATTGGCACTTTTTATTATGCTGATAAACAATGTCGGACTGCCAGGTGAAATGTGTTGTCAGCATGATTTCTCACTTCCCTGTAGTCTCCCATGGCTTTCTGCCTGGGTTGAGGGAGCACAGAGCTCCAGCAGGTCTGCCTTTTACAGCGCCCCAATCCCCTCTCCTGATGGGATCAGCCGAGGCTGCCACTCCTTTGCGATTCACACTTTTAAGGGGTGTAATGCCACAACCAAGCATAACTATTAAGAAACCAAGCACAAATACAGGCATCTTCCTTTGCCTCCAGTCCTCATTTCCCTCATGAATGCTGCTGCTCTCTCAAATCCATTCCCTTTACTTTGCCGCAGCCTCACAGGTCCTGCCCTCCTGAACTGCTGCTGTTTCTGAGATCTGGAGTGGGAGCTTGGCGTGAGGTGGCCAGGAGACATGGATATATTTGTCTATTTATTGAAAAATCCTTAGACTCACATACCCTCTGCTACTTACATGATGCTGCTGACATGTATCAGGTTCACACGTACTGCTCACACGTACATGATATTGCCTCAAATGTATCAGAGTCTTTCTCGACTGTCTTTCAATCTCTCCTCTTGCAGCATTGCATCTACTTACCAGCTTTTCTTCTCAGACACCTTGCAGTATGTCACACAAGGTGTGTGCGTGTCTGTGTAGTATGCCTAGGTGGAGTGCTGTAGAGAGATACCTGAGTGAGGTTCAGATGCCTGGGAGCAAATTCACCTTGATGATGCTGGAGGCACTAACACTGCTATGCTGCTTTCAGTACATAAATTAGCTTGGCTGTGTTTTCAAAGCATGAATTGTATATACAAGTGTGCAGAGTCCTGTCTGGCAAGAACAGCAGCCATTTTTCCTCTGCAACCCTTATGTCCAACTGAGAGATAAATGTAAAGAATTTTATGCAGCTTATTCAGAGTCCGTTTTTTTCCCCACCTGCAAACCCAAAAATGGGCACTAAGTGAAAAAACCTGAAAAGAATATTGGTTTCAACTTTACTTAAATACTCAAATGTTAACAAATCCCAGGATTTTGGTTGTTGATACCTCTTTGTTCTTGGCATATTGTTCTTTGTTCTCTTCTTTGTGCATATGCAGTCATTCATGACCAAAGTGTGCTATTTTTCCCTGCCTTTACAGATTGAATCTAAGTTCTGTAATCAAAAGGGCTGTGGTAGGGATATAGTCAAAGAATTAGAAGGAAATGGTGGTATATGATAACTGGATTTTGTTTTAACTTATTTTAGCAAGAATAATTTTGGTTTTCATAGGAGAAATCACCTCTCCCCGCCACTCCCCTCCCCTCTCCTCTCCTGTCCTCTCCTCTCCTTTCCTATCCTCTCCTCTCCTCTCCTCAAAGAAGATTATTTTAGGAAGTACTGAAAAACATGAAGAACAATACAGTCATTGGTTACTGCCAGCATGGCTCCATGAGAGGAAAGTCCTTCTTATCAAGTCTGAATTCCTTTTATGACAAGGTAACTCACCTAGTGCTAATTAAGGGAAGCCAGTTGGCAGAATCTTTTAGGATTTCAGCAGAGGTTTTGAGACCATCTCTCATAGTATCCTTCTGGACAAAATGTCCAGCATACAGATGGATAAACACAACATACCATGAAAACTGTTGTAGGTGGAATTTAATGTTGATTTTGTCTGCTTTGTGTATTTTTGCAGCATTTCAAATTTCTTTTCTTTAATTAAATACACCATCTACTGTCACTGTTCAGGTGGGTAAAGGAGTAAGTACCCAAAAGTGAGCAGGACTTAGGATCTGTAGTCACAGAGTTCTTTTCCCATAGGTTGTGGCTGTGAAGAACTGTAGGGTGTCACAGAACTGGTATCTCCACATTGCTGTGTGGGACACTTAACTCCTCAGTCACCTTGCCTTGTTTGAAGACCGAGAACTTACTTTAGTACTCATCCATACCATTCACTTTTGTTTCAGTGGCTACAGTTGTGGTAGTTATTGAGTTTACAAGAGCCAGTACCTTGGATAATGAAAGTTACCAACTTAACAAGTGAAATACTGAGGAAGGGGTAATGCAGTACCATAGTTCATGTGTTCTCCTGTCCTAGGTGCACCTCCTTTGTTCGTGCTATACAGGTGACACTGAATGAAGTGAGGATGGGGAAAGGGCATGGTAGCAGGTTTGGAATGGAATGTATGTATCATGCAGTCTTTTAGTGGAGATTTGCAGGGTCTGAAAGCCTCTGTCCAGAGGTGAAGCTGCATACCGTTTTCCTGGGACAACAAAGTAAAGTAGTAATCTCAATTGATCACAAAAAATGGTGAGACCCTCATGTCATGTGACATGCTAATTAAAAATGTAGAAATAAAATCCAGCCCTAACTCTTAGATCTTTCTAAAGGTGGGGGAATTCTGCATTTTACTCCATCTGGGCATGCTGCATGCTTAGGGGAGAAAATGTGACCATTTTGTCACATCCTAGCACTTGTCCACTGGTATTGTGGAGACATTCTGGTGAGGGATGCAGTACCTCGAATGAGAAGTTCCCTGATAACTGGGTGGCTAAAAGCTAGATCTGGATTTTTATGCCAGCGGCCATCTCTATTTAAAATGCAAGATAAATTAATCTCCTCCCCCAACATTATCAGAATCCCACAGATGGTGTTATTATAAATAAGTTCTGTTTATCTAAAATTATTAACATTTAACTCTAGGAGGAATAGTTGTTGTCATGTGTGGTTCAGATCTTTAGAGATGCTATGGGTTTCTTTTGCCTCCAGCAAGATGCATATACAAAATGATAATATATATACTTGTTTTACTGGAATATACACTCTCTTCTAGGCTCTTATTTGTGAATATTTAGCTGACCAGCTGAAGTTGAGAAAGGAAAAAGTGTTAATCACAAGTGTGAAAATAACATTCATGAGAATCATTTAGGCTAAAGCTACCATACCAATGCTCATTATTGTAAGTCAATAATTAACAACCAGAGACAAAGAATGATCTTGTTGCATAGGAACATAAGGGTTAAGAAATCATTTTAAGCGCGGTGAGTTAGGATAGGTAGTTTAGGTGAAAATGGAGTTGGTAATGAAAAAACCTCTGAAGGAAACCAGGCTATAATCAATTTTTAGACACTTCTGTAAAAAAAATTAGGTAATCCAATCAACGAATGCAAACGGAGCCATTTGGTTAGATGACCAATTACACTGGGGCAACAGTGACTCATTAATACTTGTGCCATATGTTTATGAAGTATCTCAGGGCTACATTAAGCAAACTTGAAGCAACTGGGATTTAACAGGTAACTCATGGAGGAAAAAAAAAGGCCTAGAAAATTGATTAACTTTATTCACTGGGAATGGTATGCCTCCTTTTCCGAACAAAGTCATCCTCAATGTCCTTGCCCTACTATATTAATGATGGACTTTGTGTCTATATTTTGCTCTGAATCATTTCGGATAACTCAGGTTGATGAGCTTTCTGTTTTCCTTGAAACGTAGTCTGTGTTCCTAAATTAAAAGAAATGTAAAGCTCTCTACATTTATGCAGTCATTAATTAACCTGCAACAACTTAGTGGCACCAAGGGACTGAGTATGTTAAAAATAGACGTCAAAGTCAATGACAACTTTGACTAACTTTTCTGGGTTTTTGTCACTAAAGCACTTAACTGTATTTAATTGAACTGGCTACCTGAAATGATAATGATGTAGTATCATATATTAAGACCGTCAAGGTTTTCATTGGTCATATGGTTGTTGCTCTCTTATCCCACTTCATATTTAATGCCCTGTACTGTACCTCTAGTCCAGGTCTCAAACCAATTCTGAGAAGCAATGTCTTTTAGAAAACTCCTGTGTTGGTCAGATAGGGAAAACTTGTTTCTTTGTTTATGGTAGTTTCCTTCCCCTTTGGAACTGAAAGTGCTGAACTGGAAAAATTGAAGTTCAAACCATGCTCACAGTCATGATGTTTGGCATGGTCAGATAGTTTGGTGTTTAGAGGCACAGAGAGCCATGGGTGAGCTTTTTAGCAAAGGAAAATTCCGAAGTAGCGATAATCCAAGGTCAAATATTGGAAGTTGAAAGTACAAGCTAGGAAAGGAATTCTGTTTCAGGGTTTTACACTTTCATTTGCTACCATCATAACTTGGAGAGGAGTAGAATCTGTTTGACTAGCTATCTTCACAGATAATGATATCTGACTCGTTAAACTTCAGAGCTCTGGTTTGATGCTAAGGACACCCTCAGATTCATTACATAAATTCTTAGCTGTTATTTCTGTATTATATGTAAAATCAGCTGTTTTGATAATGTGAAAGCACTATGAGCTTAGCCTGTGTTTAAGACTCAGTAGGGTTCACATGCTGTCTGCAGCTCGGATTTAATGTGGTAGGGATTCTTTGAACACTTTATACTGTTCAGAAATTATAATATGGAGATAATTATTCCTCTTTTACCTTATTTAATATAGGCAGTTTAGAGTGGCCAACTAGGGTGTAGGAGAATCAAACTCCACTCTGGTGAAGGAACAACTTGAGGCTTGATTTCTTGCTCAATTCTTTGACATCCAGGGAGTGCTACAGGGCTCCAAAACTCAACGGGAGAGAAATACAAAGCTTCAGCCTAGAGTCAAGCCCCTAAATTTATTTGAAGAGCAGGTCTTATGCCACTTCTTTTGCTTGTGAGCACAATTCACCTGAGCTGTCTTAGGCTGGTTTTTTTGAGGGCCATACCATCTTCTTTGTATTCTATCTGTAGCTGACAGCTGGCACCCAACCCATAGCTGGCATTTCCATTAGGTGCCAAGGTTAATCGCAAAAATAGCAAAGACAAAGTTTACAGTGCCAAGTCTAACTTCTTATGTGAATCTAGCCCAGTTTGGTTTTTGCCTAGAACTAATAAATACAATAGAAGTCTTCAATGGGCTTCATAGGGTTTTTTAACTACTTCTTTCCCCCTCTACTACAGACTCTCTCTGTTCTAAAGCAATTTCACAGTCTATCAGACTTTATTCTTATGAAACCTTTTCAGGGAATCAATTCACATTTTCACTTCTTCTTAAAGTGAAATAATGCATCACCATGCCTAGAGTTCTGTATCCTCATTCCAGTCTCATGACTGTAATGTTTTTCCTACTGTAAAGAATAATTCTTTAGTGTTGACACACTTCAATCCACCAGATGTCAGCTGTTAGGACTTTCTGCAAAGTGAGATCATGTTCTTCCAGGCCTGTTTGTGAGTCGGCTGAAAGGACTCTACAGTGCTGGTGAGGAGGGCCTTATTTTCCTTCTGGGACAAAGTTGCTTTCTTCCTAATTAAGACAGTGGAAAATTTTACTTTGTCTTCATTGTTGCAAAGTACAGGACAGGAAAAGAGAAATTTGATTAGAACCTCCTATGTGCAACATTTTGGCCCTGACTAGTCTGACAAGTAACAAGCAAGAGGTAATTTTTTTCTGTTAAATTAATTAATTTCTTTCATTTTCCTGTAAAACAGTGGAAGCTGAAGTAAAAAAGATGAGCCACCAACAAATAATGGCGTTTTATCATTGTCCATAAAGAACAATTTATTGATTGATTAGTTTTGGTTTGTACAAAGGCAGTTGACTGAAACTTTAGACACAACAGTAATCATTATAAAGTACAGAGACTTTAATAGCTCAGCATCTGAAAAAGTACTCCAGCACAAAGTTCCATAGTACCTCGTTCTGCCTCTGTAGCTTCCTTGAGAAAAGCCAAGAACAACAGCAAGGTTTTGTGGCATGACTTGAGAGTCGGTAAATCTTGTCTCTACTAAACCAAGAAGGGAAATAAAAAATATGGAACCAAGATGCCCTCACAATAAGGTCTTGTGGCCAAGCTTGCTCTCAGGTAATTCAGGCCTTTGTCAGACAAGAGAATACCACTCTAGGAAGAGGTGGATCTAAATTATTTATGGATTCAAAACTCGAAGTCGATACTTAAAGCAATGTCACTAACTGGAAAGTAGCACTGAAAGGCAAGCAGGAGGCAAGACTGTAGCAGAGCAGAGAGGTAGAATGGCCAGAGGCACATGTGTAGTAATGTGCACCAGCAGTACCAGTCCTTAGTGCAGACCTGTCCAAGATTAGGTGCTGGTGGTCATCAGCATAGTGAATCTGGAACAGAGAGTTTTGGCCAGCAAAGCTGTGGCTCTCAAAGCTTTCTGAGCAGTGAGGCAGGCACTGCTGTTCAGAAGGCCTCTCAGGCTGCAGAACAGACTAGCAATAGCTGTATAAATTTAAAGTGTAGTGCTGCAGTTTGGTTGTCTATGTGCTCCCTGCATCACTCACATGCACAGCCCAAATCACCTTTCTTAGACAGAATTCCCATTTATGCAGCATGTAAAAGTGGAGATGGCAGAAAGCTGTGTAGGAGGGGGCAATATGTGACTTCTCTGGGTATTAGAAGGCTCATCTATTGCTAGTGATTTACTGACACTGTTGGAGCAGAGGTAGGCAAAACTGCTTGAGCAATTCTATCTGCTTTCCTAGAGGCTTTGAGAGCCATCCACTTCAGAGCTCCAGGCTGGTGGTAAGGTCTGTTCTGCTGTGTTTACAACAAACTCTTTCTTGCACACATGGTATTTTCTCCCAAACCAACACATCAACATAGATAGGATCATTTTTTTGTGTGAACCATTGGGGAAGAGTGCACATTTAGAACAGCTGCAAGTGAACTAAATGCTAGCTGGAAATGGTCAGGCAACAGTCCAAGCTAACATTAGAACAACAAAGAGGGTGAAGCGAAGTGCTTATATTTTTGCTGAATCAATAACTCTGTCCAGGTTAACTTCAAGGTGTTGCTTACTTCATTGCTGTGCATCACATAATTAATTTTTTCTTCATTTGGAGATCAAATTTGTGCAGCAGGCTTCCCACTGTGGCTTCACCTAGGTTTTAGTTTAATTTAGCTAGAGAGTTCGTGTTTTTTTGTGTGTGTTTGTTTCCCCTCCCTGGGCTTCTAAATCTAACTCCTCATCGGGAAAACAAGGAAGCGTTGCGGTTAAAAGCCTAATGGAGAAGCTGGCTCTGGCAAGCAGTATTCTTACCCCCCGAGAAATCTTGGAAGTGGTGCAAGTCCACGGTAACTAATGCAGCCTCTGCAATGATAAATTTATTCCTTCATTTGAGAGCAAAATTGATGCACTTTGCTAGGTCTTGATGACCTCTGCTTTTTTTTTCTGTCAGTTTTCCCTTGTTTGCATAACATTGTGTGAGTTTGGAAAGAATTTAGGGCTTTTCAGGACTAAAGGAATCAAGCAGTCACATCTCCAGCTTTTCTATTTGACACAAACAAAAAAGAAAAAGAAATCTATTATACACTGCTCTGTATGGGAATGATTTGAGCTACTCAGCAGCCTTGCTTCAAACTCTTTCCTTAAAAAGGTAAGTAACTACCACTCCACTCAGTTTCAAATTTCCAGCATAAAGGCTGGATTGAAAAGCCAAGGCACTGGAAAATAAGGCAGATAGATGTGGGCAATACATTTAGCTGGAAAAACTTTGTTAGCTATCATGCCCCATGCTGTTGTATATGATTATTAGTTGCAAAATAGCATAGCTCGAATGTTATTACTGCACATTAAAGAACATTTCACTTCTAATTATGGAATAAGGAGAAATGCTTGCAACTTACCTACCTCTTACGCTTTGCACACATGAGATTTTCCATTTTTTAATCTTCTTCATTTAAAAACCCCTGCAAACAGACTACTTTCTTTTGCAGCTTTCTGGTACCTTGTAATTTCAATGTGCCAGTGAAGAAAGATAAAAACTGCACATCTTAAAGTCTACTTTTAATTAAAAAACATTACACTATGGTGAGTACAATACTGAAATTGAGCAAAGGGTCAAAATATTTTTCAGCTTAATTAGAGACTTGGTGATTGAGGACCTGAAAAGAGCATTATTAAGAGCATTTAGGACACTCCTGAAAGAGCATGGAGAGGAAGTTCCTCAGGTCAGTGGACCTACTTTCTTTCTGTTGTAGGCAATTGCAACAATAATAAATTCATCCAGTCTTGCATGAAAGCTGGTCTTGATTTTGTCCCCACTACTTCTACTGCAAGAATTTTTCAAGTCTTATTCTGCCTTTTTAACAGCAAGAGAGCAATTAATTGCAGTTCTGCAAATTGAATGACTTCCATCTTTGGCACAGAGAATATTGCATAAGGACTGTGAGTTATTAATGATAATATTAGGCTGTTACCTAAGACATCTTCACCAGTAGATCTTCAAGTTCTTTAAAAATGAAGCAACTGTCAGGGTCTTCATTTTCATATGGGGAATTAAAGCTTTGCAGAGTGAGATGATGTACTCAAGGTCATCTCAGTTAACTAATAGCGGCTGGGATTAAAAGCAAATCTGTACAGTTCCAAGCCACTGTGTTATCCAGCAGATCACACTGACTTCCCCTAGGGTTAGAAAGGATCCCTTGATTGGCGATAACACAGTGTTAACTATTGAGGCCAGGATTTTTGAAAGAACCTTGGGGCTTAAAATGCATGTCTCTCACACACAGCAGTGCAGGGGTGTCATGAGCTGACCCTGAAAATCCTGAAATATCCTATTGTGTTTAATTTTTCTCTGAAAATGCAAGCTATAACAACTCTGTCACCCAGTCCCATTTTTATTAAATATATATGCATAGGAGTGATGCTCTGCCCTCTTTTTTGAGGCCATTCAATTAAGCTTATAATTAGAGATTTGCTGCTGCAGCAGAGAAACAGAGAGCTACAATACTGCTTCAGCTGAGCTCCACTGAACTCAGAGCAACACAGACACAGCTAGAGATGATTCCTTCTGGAAACTGTTTACTGCCTGAACAGAGTAGTCCAAAGGTGGCAGTGAGGCATAGAAAAATGATATGACTTGTGTCATCTGTAATAGGTTTGGAACAAACCCGAGAGCAGTTTCTGCTCCATGATTTGACTGCAAGCCTTCCTCAAGGAAGATGTTTCTTATGTGGTTTTACGCCTGCAGTTTCAGTAACATTTAAGGCCTGATACTTAAAACCCTTTTTGTGCTCATCCTCTGTAGATAAAAGCGATCCCAGGCTTAGTTTTTCTCCCTAAAGTCTCAGTGGGTGTAGATTGGGGCATTTAGATATCTAGGTGCTTATTTAAGACTTCAAGTTGGATGCCAAAACTGATCTGGCAACAACTTTGCACCAGAGGAAGGGCAGAGCTCTTGTTCACTGCTGAGCAGCTTGTTGTTGGATGGTGCAATCCTCCCAGGTGAGAGGAGTGGGCAGGAGGGGATGGCAGCCACAAGAGGAGGGTGGAAGCTGACTGACTCTCTCTGTGGGCTGTCTGGCGCTTGCTCAGCCTGAGCTGGCTGGGTCTTCCAGCTACAGCCACACCTGAGTCAGTCCCTCCCTGCTTTTATGCGGTTAGTTAACTCCTGCTGTGGCAATCTGCACTACCTGTGACAGAAAGCAGTCAGAAAAAACTGAGAGGCACCGCCTCAGTTGATAAAAGCCAAACGCCTTCCCAAGGTCTCCTCTTATGAGTTCAGCACTGTTCTGTTTTAACCTCTTCCCTATGGGAACGTTCATGCTTTTTCTGAAAAAGCAGATTGCAGGATGGACAACACAGACAATGTAACGATTTAACCACATGGTTTTTTCTGGATTTTGTCTCATACATTTGGTTGCTTGGGGATTTTTTTGCTTGTTTTCTTTGTATTTTTTAACTGAAATTCTTACCACTAGTGAAACTGAAAAGCTGAGTTTTATGGCACCTACACTGAATAGTTTGAAGTGAGCAAGGAGCCATGGTTTCTAAATAGCAGAGTTTCACTGTCCTCAGTATTGTGCCTTCCAGTAGACAAGTAATATGCCATTTATTCACAGTGTTTTGACCTGTTATGTGTCATAGTAATAGTCATTGAACTGCAGATAAGTCATCTACTTTGAATATCAGGCTAAACTTAGAAACAGAGACATGCTTGTACACACACACACACATATGTATATGCATACATATGTATTCCTTAAAGCTTCAGAGCCATGAAATTTTTCTGTTTAAAACAAACAAGCAAAATAACAAACAAACAAAAATCACTTGTATATGGCTTTGAAATTTTTTCATAGGTAGGTATACGAGCTCCAAGCCTATGTTTCTTTCTTAAGCTAATGTCAGAGCACAAAAAGAAATATATTGTAAGACTATTGTTCTACACAGAGTTTTAAGAGACATAGTGTTCAGAAAAAAATTGTTCTAGATGACTTTTCAGATCCTTAGAAGGTAAATATCATTAACAGGCCATTAAATATTTTTGAATTTAAATTTAAATCTTATTTTTCAAGTGATCGCATCCAAACATTTCCTTTCAACTTCTTTTGATTGTGGTATTTCAAAATTCTGAGACTGGACTGAAATCTTCCATCACATTCTCATTTGTAATTAAAATATTGCCTGTAGTTATGACTCTGGTTTGCCTTCAAATTTATTTGCCTTTAAGTTACCAGATCTCTATGGTCTATGTAATTCTATGTTAAATATACACTAAATGGTAAGATATGGTTACAACCAAGGAGAAACTTACATTGAATTACAATAAATCCATTTTTCTATTCAAAAAGCATCCATGACCAGACAGGGATAGGGTGAAATGTAGTGATTATTTTAGGGACCTCTAGTGCTATGTGTATAGTGCTTTGAAGTCTGATGTCCATTATCATCTTTACCAGTAGCATTCATCTAGTTATGTAGAAAGCTAAAAGAAAAGGACAACTAAAGGGACTGGAGCCAAATATCTTCAAAGACAAAGTCATATTTTTGTTTTTTCAATATTCAATCAACAGTAGTTTTAGTGATACATTCATCAATAATCTAGTGAGTGATAGAAAGGCTATAATTAATATGCAGTTTCCAAAATTAAAAATAAATTTGGCTTATCTGTGTGACAGTGAATAACTCCCAATGTCATTTTCCAAGAAATATATGAAAGGAGAATTTATAGTAGAAAGTCCACCCTGTTTTGTAAAGAAAACAGATGTTCATTAATAAACAGACTGACCACAGAGTGCTGGAACTACCATCTGGATGGGATGTTGCACAGGGTTCCCCCTCCACACACTAAATTTAACAATTTAGTCAGTGAAGTTCTAGTGGGGATCAGATGATTTAATTATTTTTTTTAATAGCACGTGTGGAAATAAGTTAATCTTCTGTTCTTTCTTTCACATAATTTCTTCCTTTATGTCTTTAAACAAGTTAATAAAAGGAGAAAACCTTAAAGCATTCCAGAAAGTTCTGGAAACTCAGGTGGAGGGGGTGGAGAGGGGAAGGAGTTAGCTGTAGTAGCATCTCTTATTTGTCCTTGCAAAGCTGCAGGTGGTGGATAAAGTCTTCTCTTTTTATATGTCTCAGCCATCATATGAGGAGAATTCTGTGTGCGTGCTCATGCTCTTTTTTGGCTGGATTGCAGCAGCACCTAAAAATACTGGGCAAAATCAGCCCCTTTGTGTGCTCTATTCTGCACCTGTGTGCAAGGAAAGAATGTCCTCACCCCTGAAGAATTTGTCACCTGAGACTGCACTCCTGTAAGGAGCGATGTTCATGGCTTAGTGTTAAACTGTGATAGTAGTAACATGGAAATGCCTTTCAGGTGGATGACGTGTTAATCGTCATCATGTGGGACGTATGTACATATGATGAAATGTAGTGTTATCCTTATTTTACATATGGAAAAAAATGAGGCTCTTGACAAAGCCAAGAATTAAAACAGATATCCTTATTCCTCTATGAGAGCCTTAATGTAGGATGATGCTTTTCTTTTTCACCTCATTGTATTGTTTAAGACCTTCCAAGAGTCCCTACTTCTCCTTGCCCATTTGTAAAACGGGTATGGAAAGGCTTATCTAACTGCTGGGATGCTGACAGGCTTTGCCCTGCTGGGCGAATCTGAGATACTGGGATAAGAGAGAGAGATATTTTATCACACAGCAACAATGTTTCCACAATATTCCTTGTGGCTGGTGCTAGGGAGTAACACTACATATGTCAGATCAAGCAAGGTGCTTCAGTTGTCAGATAATTACAAGCTCTTACTAAGTAATTAATGTTCCTGGACTTCATTTAATATTTGTGTACCTTCTCCAGTCTGTTTTACTACGTTCTATCGAGACTCCTAAATACTTTCTTAGCAACCAAAACAAGAAATGACTTGATATTAAGCATATTACCTATTCTGTAGTCACTATTGGCTAACAACAATTTATCAGTGCACTGCTTATTAATTTCCCGCAATGTACTGTTTATTGATATTGCTTTTATTGTGGTACCTCACCTCAGCCATGAAGGGAGGACATGCACCTTCATCTAGAGCTAATGGCATTGCTGCCAATGCTGCAGGGAGGCTGAAGAGCAATGTGACTAATAAAACACAACCAATAAAAATATGAAAGAAAAAATGTCCCTACTAGTAAGAAATGCATATTCCAAGTGCTTGCACAGTGCCTGGGGCTGTTAATCATCACTCCATGGGCACCCCTAAACAACTCTAAACAACAGTTAGAAAAGGATCAGATGGCTGTTTAGGGGACTCAGTAGAGTGGTATTTGTTTGACTGGCAGGTAGCCATGCTTGTAAGGTGGGCTGTGAAAAACAACAGTGGCTGAAATATGAAGGTTTTTACTCATATGCTGTCTTTAGGACTCTTTTCCACTTTGTGTGAGGAGATAAAGGAGGAGCTGGACTTAAGGGCACGAGCTCAATGCAGAGAGTGGTGGGGCCTGCTGAGCAGACCTCTATAAAGGGCAAGCTGGAAGCAGCAGTTTCAAGCAGTTTACCCAGACTGGCTTCTCCTGGGGGGAAAACAATCTTTTTTTACCACTGATTAATAGTTCTTTCCTCCCTGTTTCTTGCCCACATTTGTCATGAAGGAAGCTTGTGAACATCCTTTCCTCCTCTCCAAGTGCATATGTAAACTCTCATCTCCAGTTCATTAATCACAAGAGCTTTTGTTTTGTTTCTCCTCCTCCCCTTTCTCTTCTAAATTCATGCCCCTGCCATTCTTTTCCCTTGACCACTCCTGCCGAGGGGCCATGCTGCCTGTGGAGGTGGCCCAGGAGCTGCTGTGTGCAAGGTGCCCTCTGGGTGCCCAGGGCAGCTCACCTCCTGAAGCTGGATGCTCTACCTGTCGTGGAAGCAGAGATCTGCTGTTGAGCTGGCTTTCCAACCTGGCTCTATGGCACTCTGGTGCTGTGGAGCTGACTTGGCCAGTATCTATCATTTTGCAGGAAGTAAAAAATTTCATGTAATCATCATCAGTCATTCATTATCAGCCCCTCTCAGCCTGTGCTGGGCAAAACCTTCTCGTCTGCTTGTTTTCCCCATGCTGATTGCTGCAGTTAGTTATTTATATATTTATTTTTGCCAACTTTGCCACACTTGGAAAGCAAAGTTGGCCAGTGATAGTAGACCATGGTTTGCCAGGACCTGGTCTTCCTTGTCTTTCATAAAAAAACTGGTTTACTGCTGGTGATTTGCATTTATTGAGTTGCTTGGACAGGAAACTGTGGTATTTGCTGAGTTTTAGCAAGAGGTATGAAAGCACAGTGGTACAGGTTTCAGTAGGGACCAGCAATCTGAGCACATACCTGAAAGCCCTGGTGGGATCCCACAGTCCAGTCTGAAGTCCACGCCAAGAGATGTGCTATCATGCATGCCAGCCTGATCCCACCTGTGCTACTGTAGGCATGACTTCAGTGGCAGTGGGGAAAACAAAGCTTGTTTGACTTTACCTGAGCTCAAACGAACAGCAATAAGAGAGTGTTTCAAATGCTTCTGAGGGAGAACTGAATTTTTAAAAAGATCAGTGATTTCAATTCACATAAGGACCCAGGGGCTTGGAGACTCAGCCAAACTTTTCTGAATTACAAATACTGAGGAATTAAGCTTTTCTGAGACTTTTTCCTAGTGCTTCCTGGTTTGAGGGGACTTTTTGGCAGCAATTTCTCTCTATTATTTCACAGGTCCAAAGCCATTGGGAGCTCTCACATAGGAAGACAAAGTAATTTTTAAATACTGTGTTTACTAGGTCTGTTCCAAGTGGGAATAAATAATGTATCGTATTAAATGATAACAGAAAATATCTCTACCTTTGCATTAGGATTCTCAGTGTTATTAGTGAAGGCAAGGCTCTAGACCCTGGCCCTTAGAAACCTTTAAGTGCCCATGGCTATCTGAAAAAGCCTCACTGGCCTCCTCAGAATTGCAGCAGCTTTGTTGCCAAAACCTGGAAGCAGTAGAGTTTCCCAGTCCCATATGTTTCTACACACACACTCCTTACCCTGAAGTATCTAAGTTTTCCTGATGAGTATTCGTAAATCTATCTGGTATCTGTTCATAAAACTATTTGGCTGCAGCAGAAGTCTCGAAGTAGGTTCTTTTTTTACTAACTTGTCTTAAGATTGACAGAGAAGACAGCTCTGACCTGCTTAGAGGAAAACTAGTAGTAAGTTTATGGGCATGTACCTTTGAGATTAGAGTGCTGAGGAATGGGTCTGTATTTGCAGGCAAGAAGTGTTTACTCTGCCTCTTCCCCTCCATAGAGAGCTGGGTCAAACTATTAGAGCTATCTCTGTACTATTTAGTAGTTTCTTAGAGTTGCATCTAACCTGAATGATACTCATTTGAGGCATATTGACAAGACTTGTGAGGGCCCAACATCAGGAGAACACTTAATGCTCAAGACAAGGAAGCATAAGCCTGGCTTCCCTCTTTGTCACCCAGAGAAAAACAGTAAGGATAATGATAATAAGAGAGGGGACACAAACTTGTTTCTGCAATGCGTGCCTGGCTAGGAATAATGTTGGAAATTGGGATGGATGACTTCTCACAAGCCAAAAATTCATCTAAAATGAGATAGACCCCTTCCTTTTTGTATCACAGATGAAATTGGAATGGAAAAGGTGAAGTAAATACCTTATCCTCTCTGTCTCCTGAAGAATTGTTTCTATCAAAGTGAAACAGAACCTTTTGGCCATCATAACTATCCTCATAAAAATATTCCCTTTCAAAAGAAGATAAATTTACCACTTTTTTGTTATAGTTTGCTTAGTTTGCTTTTAGTGGAAATATGTAAACATAATACTTCGGTATTGGTACAACTGTTCTTATCTGGCTTATTCTGGAAAGGAGTTTCCTGTGTTATGAAATTAGGGCAGACACAATAGAGGTTACTCAATTTTAACATACATGCTGAATTTACCTGAATGTGTGCATTCAATTCTGGGATTTGTATTTTCTGTTTAAATATGCTAGTACAAACACAAGCCTTACAGTCTCAGTAGTTTGACTAATTTCTTGTTTATGTGGTGTGGGTTTTATTTGATTTAGCATTTAGTACTGCAAGAGAAAATAAAAGTGAAATAATCCAGAAGCCTAAGAGGAAGGATGCTTTGAAAAAGAATACTCTCCAAATTGTTTACTTTCTATGAGCTTTCACTCTTGGGATTCACTCACAAATCTCCACCAAGTAAATCGGCTGCATGTGTATCTGTGTACACATGTGCTGTGGATGTATGGTAAAATGTGCCTGGCCATAGATTTTTGTTGCAAACGGGAAAGTCAATCCATTATTCCTAAGTTGCAAATGTAAATCCATTTATGGCTTTGTAATTTTGCAATTTTGCACGCTATTAGCATGAGATCAGTTTACAGTTTTTCAGCTCACATGTTCTTAAACCTCAAAGCAAAACCCAAAGATTTATGAATCCAGGTGAATCAAAGCTTCAGGAAAAGCTCTCACAGAATGGAGATTTGCACAATTCTTATCTTCTGCCAAATTATTCAAGCGGAGAGCAGCGAAAATCTTTTACATAATTGAGAAGTAAGGAAAAAGGGAATAGGAATATAAGCACAACACTTGGTAATATGCCTCTTCCCATTCCTGTAAGAATTTTGTTTGATAGATTCCTCTGCAGTCTCCTCCATTAGGCTAATTTAAAGAGTCACCTGCATGTGTTGCATGTATAACTTGCTAAGCTTTTCAAATTACTCCCTTAAGAAAGAGGTGCTCTATGCTGCAGTTTATTAAACACACTTCTTCAATATATCTCAGTGCCAGACACATACCTGAAAAAGAAATCTGAGCACATATTGGATGTTTGAGGTTTAATTTTGGGGAATTTTGAAGTTTAAAAATACTGGTATTGGTTTCTTTCTTTGTCTTCCCCCCTTCCCCCCCCCCCCCCCCCCGCTTCTAAAGTAGTTAGTCTTTATAGATTATAAAGCCAGAAGGGACCACTACGATCATCAAATCTGACCTCCTGCTTAACACAGGCCATAGGCTTCACTGAATTAATTCCTGTCTGAACTAGAGCATATCTTTTCGAAAGTCAACTTCTCACTTCCCAGCATATGAAAAGGTCTCCCATGACACCTATAGACCTTTCATAATGGACAGATTCTTCCCATGATACAGACAAATTGAGTTTTTCCTGGGAGGTACTGCCCCACTCTGAGCTGATAAAGGAAGATCCAGGAACTATAGGTATGCTGTGATTACTTCTTTTGCACTCTGTGGTGTTCCAGGAGCTTGTGCATCTTCTGCTTTATGAGATATACTTGGCCTAGGGGAGCTAAGTGGAAGGATGAGGGAGAAGAGGAGGTGCATAATGGTATGGCCTCCAGCACTGTTATTTATGACAGTATCCTTCCAGCAATCTGTTCCTGCATAGGGTGAAGGTATGGTTTCAATTCTGCCCTTGAAACATGGATTAAGCAATGTTGCTAATACATATTTGTCCCTGCGGCTGTCAAACATTTCACTGATACTAGACTCTGTAGACAGCTTAATAGCTAGGTCTTCTGTCAATGTTACTGCAGCAGTGTCTCCTTTGCTTTAAGATGCTGTTCAGATTTATTCAAGCAATAGGTGTAGCATGGTGCTTGGTAAATAGCTGCACCTGACTGTGTACTTGTATCATCACTGCTTGCTGACATCCCAAGTGACCAGATGAAATGGATAGACTGTGGAAACCAAGTGCTTAGAAGAATCCGATGAGTGAAAGTTGGAAAGATCATCTGTCTAGTCCTTACTTTATGTCTCCTAACAGAGTTACATGCACAATGCATTATTATTCTAGAAGTCTCTGAACAATAGCTACCATCCACAGGAGTTGAAAATGTGTGTATCCAGCAATATGGGACAAATGGTTTTGGTATTGTTGTTGACATGATGCTTTCTTCACTTGTGTTGATGTAATCTAAGTGTTGCCAGTCTTCATATAACATTATTTCACATTCGACCTCATTTAATTTATCTAGACATTGGAGAAAGAAATTATCTGTGAAAAATAAGGACCAAAAAGAGTTTATGTGTCCACACATGATAACAATGTTTTGCTACCCATTCAAAAGCAAAATATAATTGAAGAATGCCATTTTTTAAGTCTGTAAAATTACAGTTCACCTGTATAATGGGACATGATGATGAATATTTGGCTTCTCAACGCTATTGCCACTAACTGATGGAGGAAAAATGGCTGGTGCTATCTTTACTTCGTACTTGCTTCAATTCTCAACTTTGACTTTTCAGACTATCAAGCTTTTTCATGATAGTTTTCTGCTGGAGCAGAATTTTTCTCTTCATCTTTGGTGATTAAAAAGGTATCATGAATGCCTCCAAATCTCACTCCATCAGATTAAAATATTTCCATTATTTTTACTCCTCAGCACATTATTTCCTTTCCCTAATGTTTGCAGATAACTAACTGACCATGACTGGCAGGATACCATGTGTTAAGAGATCTGAGTCTGGGGCAGATCCTGGGTTAGAGGTCTGTGTTGTCAATGAGGGCACTTCCCACCCTGGGAAGCTCTGTGCCACTGCTGTGTTTAAAGCAGCAAACAATGTGGCCAGCTGTTGAAGCCTTGGCAATACGTAAACACACAATCTTGTAAAACCTCACCTATCTGAAAGGAAGCAAATGCCTGATCTTTTGGACTTCCTTTCGCTTGCCTCCAGTTCCTCTTTTCCTCCAATAGTGATTACAAGGCTGGAATAAAATATTTTTGGACCTTGTTTAATACCATTTTCTGTGCAGAACTAGGCTTGCCAGAGTTTTAGAATTCAACTGCTGTGATACCCACTACAGAACTTACAGTTATTATTGTACAGTAATTTCTTTGAAGTTTCTTCAGCACCAATGGTCATGTGAACAATCACACCTTGAAAAACACTTACTCTGTGTGACTTTGCTGTAGCTTCAGACTTTCTTTGCTAGCCTTCAGGGACATGAAGACCTTAGCTCTGACCTATATTTCTGCTAATTCCTCTACTGAATCCCCCTTTGCTTATTCTGCTTTGCCAATAATACCTTTATGTCCTTTCCTTGCCTTTCTACCTACCTCTATGATCTATTGGTAACTGTTCAGTCTTCTCTAAAATTTCTGTTTTGCCTTGAGACAAATGGAAGAAAAATGCACTGTGATTAAACTTACGTGTAGCATGGAGAAATAACATTTTTATTTTCTCTCTCAACTCTAAGGTAGCTATTTGGGGAGTGGGAGGGGATTTTGCATGCTTGGCGTTTCTGTACCTTCTAGAACATAGAGCCTGAAGTAGGGGACAGTATCAAAATATAAGTCAAAGAATATTTTTAGATTAACTCATTTTTTTTCTTGAGAAGTGTTGAAGTCAGTGTTCACGTTCTTCCACAAACCTTTCTACTTTCCTACCTGATTGTAGGAAAGTGAACAGTTGTGAACTGATGGTTGAAATAAGTAATTTGGGAAGGGCATAGTCTTGTTAATGTCAAGAAGTGAAAAATGCAACTTTTGAAATGTTGATGAAATGAAATAGTTTTATTCAGCATGGGAAACCTGGTACTTTTGATCATATCAGACATGAATTTCTTCTTGGTCTGGACCGTCCTCCTAAATAAACAATAGGGACAATAAACTTACTCACATCTCCTCACTAGGAACTGCTGTTCACTGTCTTGTACTGCTAATATGCAAGTTGACACTGTTTTTTAACATTTAGTAGTCTGTACTCACTGACCTTCATTTCTTTGCCAGTCCCCTTGTGCATATGTCCTGCTTTATTAGTCAGTCAACCTACCATTTTCTCCTCTGCTTGGGATTTGGTAGGGTTAGTTCAATGCTCAGGGAAGAAAAACAAGCCATATGATCAGCTTGACCAATCCTAAAGGCTGACTGCTGAATTACAAGTAGCAAGTACTGGGAGTACTACTCACAGCAAGCAGTTTATGAGCAATTTGCAGACTGAAATTGGTTTGCACAAAACATTTATGGGACATCTTCAAATAGAAAACGAACTTGTAAAAACTGCAGTTTGTTCATGGACTGCATTCATGAGTATGATAAATTATGCAGTACAAACTCTTTGCTCACTGTTAACTTCACCAAGGGAGACATAAGATGCTTCTCATGCCACTGGAGAGAGCTGAGGACCCATCACCCCTACTGTACAAGAATATTGTTTAAATGAAAGAACTCATGTGAAACGAAGCAAATGATAGAATAAACATTGCAGATGCAATTGAAGATACATGCCAACTTATATGAATTAGAAATGAATGTTAATGTTCCTTAGATCAAGAAATTACCAGCTTGTACCCAATCCCCTTTAAGTTCTTAACTCTAAAAATACAATCTTTAACTTGTCAAAAATGGAATCTGCAGCTGTACTATATCATCCAAAATATCTAATTCTTCTTTCTTTCACTAATCCTTCCTTCTTCCCTGGACTGACCCCCATAAAAACCTAACAGGGAAGGAAGCACAGTTCAATTGATGTGTGACATCTTTGTGACAGTCATGGTCTGTAGTTCTTTCATTTATACAAATCCAGTTGCTCAAGGCAGGTATTCTGATGTGTCAGCTGTATGTAACGTGAGCACTTTGTAGCTCAAATGACAAACTTACTTTGCTCTGATAATTGTCCTGCAGTTTCTAACATCTGTGAAGCAGGTGGATCATGAGCTGCTCTTCCAGGTGACCTGGGTGAGGAGGATTAATGCTGAATGGCATTTTTTTTAGCTGAAGATGTTGTTAGTGTTGAGTCATTGTGTAGTCTTTTACGTTGAATTTCATAATTATGAAATAAATTGAGAAGGAACTTTTGATCAGTTCCTTTATAAATAATAATTACATGTTTTCTGACCTGCAAATCTCAGTAAAGTCAAAAGCATTTCCTTTCTGCCTCTGAATACAATATTTTGTCCACAGATTGTAACTTAAACTTATTTTTATCTGAAGTACTATGTTTCAAAGGCTGGTAAGAGAGTTATTGTGATGTATTAAACCATCTGTTTCCAAGGACTATGTTTAACATTCCACCATTAACCAATGCTTGTGATGCTGTGATTCTCAAAGTTCCTTTGCCAATTTTATTTACTCCTAGGTAACAAAGAATTTTACCTGACTGGAAAAGCAGATATCCTGCTCAGTTCTTGAGCAGACTATATAGGAGATCATCTGCAAAGGTACTTGCTACTTTTTTCCACTGATTTTTTCCTTTTGTGTCCAGACTGCTAATAACCAGTGGAATCAATAAAAAATAAAATGCCAAGTAGCAGCTTTTCCAAAATGCAGCAATGAATGAAGAAAAGACTTCTATGAAATATGCACTTCTTAGATAGCTAGCTAGAAGGCAGACTTTCATACAATCATAGAATCGATGGGTTGGAAAAGGCCTCTGAGATCATCAAGTCCAAGTCTTGATCCAACACCGCCGTGGTTACTAGACCATGGCACTAAGTGCCACATCCAATCTCATTTTAAAAACCTCTAGGGATGAAGAATCCACCACTTCCCTGGACAGCCCATTCCAATGTCTGATTACTCTCTCTGTAAAAAATTTCTTCCTAATATCCAACCTAAACCTCTTCTGGCACAGCTTAAGACCGTGCCCTCTTGTCCTACTGCTGATTACCCGGAAGAAGAGACCGACCCCCACCTGGCTACAACCTCCTGTCAGGTAGTTGTAGAGAGTGATGAGGTCTCCCCTGAGCCTCCTCTTCTCCAGGCTCAACAACTCCAGCTCCCTCAGCCTCTCCTCATAGGACTTGTGCTTGAGTCCCTTCCCCAGCCTTGTGGCTCTTCTCTGGACCTGCTCCAGCACCTCAATATCCTCCCTGAACTGAAGGGCCCAGAGCTGGACACAGTACTGCAGATGTGGCCTCACCAGCACTGAGTACAGAGGAAGAATCACTTCCCTTGTCCTGCTGGCCACACTGTTCCTGATACAGGCCAGGATGCCATTGGCCTTCTTGGCCTCCTGGGCACACTGCTGGCTCATGTTCAGCTTCCTGTCAATCCTTCCAGCCAGGTCCCTTTCTGCCTGGCTGCTCTCCAGCCACTCTGTCCCCAGCCTGTAGCGATGCAGGGGGTTGTTGCGGTCAAAGTGCAGGACCCGGCACTTGGCCTTGTTGAACCTCATCCCGTTGGAATCAGCCCAACTCTCCAGCTTGTCCACGTCCCTCTGAACAGCTCTCCTGCCTTCCAGCAGATCAACACACTCCCCCAGCTTGGTGTCATTTTCAAATTTGCTAATGGTACACTCGATCCCCTCATCTAAATAAACAATAAAGATATTAAACAGGACTGGGGCCAACACTGATTCCTGGGGGACACCACTAGTGACCGGCCATCAACCGGATGCAGCACCGCTCACCAGCACTCTCTGAGCTCGTCCCTGCAGCCAGTTCCTAACCCAGTAAAGTGCCCCTGCCCAAGCCATGGGCTGCCAGCTTTTTCAGGAGAATGCTGTGGGAGACAGTGTCAAAGCCTTTGCTGAAGTCCAGATAGACGACATCCACAGCCTTCCCCTCATCCATCAGACAAGTCACCTGATCATAAAAGTAGATCAAGTTGGTCAGACAGGACCTACCCTTCCTAAACCCATGCTGGCTGGGTCTTGTCCATCCTGTAGCTGTTTCAGTCTATTTCAGTGAAACATGTGGGGCAAAATGGTACAGATCTCCTGGTGACCAAAGTTCAAATGGTGTGATCTCTTCTCCCATTCACAAAGAAAATAGCAGGTGTCAGGAAGGTTTTCTTTCTTTACAAGCATTGCACCCAAACTTAGAGAGCTTTTGGAGGTTGTTCAGTGCTCGCACAGTTTTGTTATGATTGGAAGAAAATAAAATTTGGAGAAATAATAGTGTATTTGCCAAAAAAGGCAGGTTTGGCTCTACTTAACCTATTCACAAAATTTTTGTGTTCCATTAGCTAGTGTGAACTGTTGACCTCTCCAAAATTACTATAAAAACATGGATACCAGATTTTGTTTGTTCAGGGCTTTTTTTCTTCCTCCTGTAGTCAATATTTCTACTTTCGTGTTGATTTCCTTCAGAACTAGGGTGAGGGCTAGTCATTTGTTTAATACATTCAAACTATAGCATTAATAAAGGGACTTAGTTTGTTCCTTGCTCTTAATGTTCCTAGTTGAAGGCTTCATGGTAAAAGAAGTGTCTGCTGTCACGGCAACAACAGACTGTGTACATGTTTATTTCTCCCACTGCTAGAGTCTATCCTATACACCTAGCACAAAAAGAAACCCCAAACCCAAAACCCTAAACACCAGCTCATCACATTCTCTTCCATTCTTATGGTTCCCAAGTCCTGTATTGCATATTATCTTCAACATCCTGTGGATGCTTGAGGAAATCTCATCATGCCTGGTCCTTATTCATTGCAGGTCATCACATCATATATGATTGCTTTTGCATTCTGAAGTATTCCTTTATAAAAGAATGACTGCAAAATATAGCGTTTGGTGATGCAGAATATCCATACCTCTTCAAGGAACTGGAGGAAAAAGCAGTTTCCTTTTTCCACCCTCAGCAGTACTTGTGTAAATCTGAAATTGGGCAATGTGTACGTATCTTTAGGCATCAGAGGCTGGAATGATGTGAGATGGAGCTCAGCAGACCTCGGTGTTCTATACTGATTAGTATTCACTAGGACTTAGAGCACATGCTTGCTTGTTGAGGAGCCTTGTGAAGGCAGGGACCTACATTTTTTGGTGCCCAGTTTCCTATTTGCATGGGTGGCACACAAAGCTATGACTCAGGAGGAATCTGTTGGAGAGATAGCAGAAATTGCCCTGTAGCTGGCAGAGTGTGTCATGTAAGACATATTTCAACACATTTAATAGTGCCTCCTCAACCATATGACTGGAAAAAGAAGAAGCAGGCTGGCTCTGCAGACCAAGATCCATGGTGCTCACCTAGACAGGAAACCTCTCTCATGGTGTCTATCCTGCTTGGTGGCACTTGTATCCTCCTTCAGAAAACAACTGACTGGTGTATGGTTGTCCAAAAGTGATTGTACAAATCAATTACATGTGAGTGATTTAGCCTGTTGGACCACCTGTGCTGAAAATGTGTCATAGACTTGGTTTGAAGTAGGAAGAGGGAGAAAGGAGTAGAGTAAGAAGAAGGTGTGGATTTTCTGGTTAGTGGGAGATTTGAGGACCACACTGCCACCAGGGACTGCAAAGACCATGAACTTGACCATCTGGCAGAGGCCATACTGGCCAGAAGTGGTCTCCAGAGCACTCTTGTGATTCCAGTGAAGGTCTCCTCTTTCACCAAACTGGCTGGGGCCATGGAGGGATAAGCACCCAGTAACTTTGCACCGTGACAAGACACCATAGACATGCTTCACACAAAGTGACATAGTCTAGATACAAGGAGATGGGGCATGTAGATCTTATCTAGACCTCCCATGATCTTCAAAGAACACTTTGGTACCTAATGGTATGTAATAAAGACAGTTTAGAAATGAGAAAGGAGGTGGAGACCTTGGGAAACTAAAGAGGACACAGCAAACCAGGCAGGGTTAGGCTGTATGTGCTAGAAAAGCAGCAAGAGGGATGTATACTATAGAGGAACAAAGAAGGCACCTTCTAATTTTGCCTTTTGAGGACACGATCAGGATCAGAGAGCTTTCACCTGCATTGTCAGCTCAGGCTATGTGGGAATCCAACTACTCTGAGAGGCTGGAATCATAAAACATATTTGTATTTGCCATTGCTCCAAATGCAGAGCAGCAGAAAAAGAAGTTTAGATAAAAATATGTTTACATTCATCTACTATGTGTTAGTTTCAGCTTAATCGTGTTTCTAGCTGAAACACTGGAATTTTCTTGATAAGATTTGAAACAAGGTTGAAAAATATGAGTGACCCCATTGTTCAAAAATATCTGGAGATACACACTGAGGATGCAAGCAGCGTATGGTGCTGATTATACTGGGATGAACCTCAGTGAGATTCTGGGCACAATTTCTCCAGTACCACATTGCTTTTTGAAATTTATTTCACATTGCTTATATTTTGGATTTTTTTAAAATCTATGTATGTTGCATACAAGATTAGAAAAACTATAGAGGGGAGAAGTAGACTAGCTGGGCACACATAGCCAAATCAGTGTACCAAAAATTAGGAAATGTTCCTAGATTCCACCTGTTATAAATCAACAAAGGATGGAAAAAAGGAAAGAATAGTCTTTCAGAAATGTCTTTTGGGAAAGGTGATTAAATAATAGACACAATTCTGATGCTTGGAAAACATGGCTGGTCATGCACAACAGTGACTTGAGAGCGTATAAACATATATTGGCTTGCATGGTTGGGAGGATATGCGCAGTAAAAGAATAAGAAAAATATAGCACCACCTCCAAAAAATCCTCCCCAAACCCTGCTATTTAAAAGTAGTGTTAATTACATGAATTGCGAGACATTTGGTTCCTTTTTCTCATCAGACTTTTTGTCTTTCAATGCCCGGAAAACCCCAAGTTTCAGGATCCTATGTGTCCCCTTGATGTAAATAAAGGACTTGATGTAAATAAAGGAATTATTCTTCAAGGCTAGTTTCTTGTTTTGTGAGAGAATATATCACATTAAAAGGGGAACTCGAAGAGGTTTCTTTCTCTCCTTAATCTGTCTTTGTTTTCATAGGAAGGAAAAAAACTAGCCAACGGTGTCCTAGGAATAAGCAAGGGATCCTAGGAGCATCTCCAAGAATTCCCATGGTATTTCCTGGCAAATATATTACCTGTGTAGCTGAATTAGCTCTGCTTGTGCTGCTTAGGAATTAGTGTCCTCTGATACAATTTTTGAACTCAAAAATTCAGAAGACCTAAAAAAATAATATGTTTGGGGTATAACCATGACTACCAATTAAAGAAACTATAGAAAATAGCTTGTTTTCTGTATTCTTTAGTTACATACAAAACAAATATTATACAGGCAACTATTATAGAATTCTTGGAAAGTGGACTCCAAGCATACAATCAAAGCAAAATTGGAACTATTAATGAGTAAATATCAAATGCACCTTGAGTTTTCTTATTTTAATTTTTCATTTTGAATTGAGTGTTGCTTTGCTAATCTTGCTAGAAGTGTGGAATTCAACTGAGGTGCTTAGTAAAATCAGGTATAATTTTTTTCATCAGTGCAAGTTAAGATTTCTACATTTACTAGTATTGCAGATAGCAGTGAATCAAGGTTGTGTTACACTAGTCCTAAGGTTAGTTTTGCAGTGTAAAATATTTCATTTACATGTTCTGGTTTAAACTGTAGGATTTCTGAGTGATGGAAACCTGGATTATACAGCATTGGTATAATATCTGGTATACTGTATTTTAGGGAATGAACCAGAAGCCTTGACTGCTGACACAACCATTGAATAGATGATCTTATATTTACAGTATGGTATCTCGTTTTTAATACAATTTATCCAGCAAAATATTCCAAAAAAGGTGCTAATATCTGCCTGTCTGAAGGCTAGAGTTTAGAGAAAATCTGTCAGTTTAACTTTCTGCTTCAGTGGGATTCTCAGGATACAATTTTTGCTAGGTTACTTACCTAAATTCCTTCTTTTGCTGGCCTCCTCCTTGTTTTTATAATGCATATAACTTCTTGTTTCTTGAACGATTATTATTCAAAACATATGTCATTGTAATTGTGGAGAGAGATTATATAATAGTTACTTTGATAATCCCTTTTTACTACTTTGATAGAAATTCATAACAGTTGTGCACTTGCAAAAAATCCCTGGTTGCTCTACTGTCTTCTTTTTTTTTCCTAAGCACCGTATTTAGAAGTGCTGCTCCTGTATGCCCTAGCCATATCGAAATAGAGCCTCCTCCAACAGAAATCCTCATAACTGGGGAAATTCCAGTTTACAGATAGTAAATCTCATCTGTGATCCAGGGGAGGGGGGATATAAAAAAAGGTTTCAGAGTTGGAAATGTGTAAAAATAGAGATAAACTAAAGAAGGGAGAGAGAACCACACTGAATATTATGATGAGGTCCTGAGAATTCTCTGGTAAATGAAGCAATTCTCAAAACATTTACAAAACCAAGCATTTGTCAAGTGTTATGAAGCAGCAAGCAGCCAGCATTAGAGAGAAAATATCCTTAGACAAAAGTACTGATGCTAGCCAAAAATCTGTGCAGGAGTTATTCATAAGGTTATTTTTTTTTCTTAGTGATTTTTGTGTAGACATGCAAGTTTCTTTTTATACACTGGAGGAAATGAAGCTTTTGAATTTGTACCCAGAATGCTCCTTCACTGAAGTATACAAATGTTTTTCCAATTTGCAACCATACAAAAAAATCATTTGAGAAACTCTCTGTGCTATTGGCAATGCTACTGGGTGAAAGATTTTATGTACCTTGTGGAGATATTTTACCTATACAGGACCTTTTCCAGAATGCGTCATGGTCTGCAATTGGATCCCTGGGAAATAACATCTACTGAGGTTTTTGTAGGCAAAACTACAGATGTACCTGTTTAGCCATTTATTGAACATTATAACACTTCATCTTGTTTTATAAAAGATTTTGGTGCTAAAGCTTGCAGATAAAAGCAGATCACCCTATGCAAAAGGACTTTCAGTGTCAAACATTTAACCTATTTTTGCTGTTCTGCTGCCTACCTGACACAATACAGGAGAAGGAAAGAAAATGTAACAGATCCAAGCTTTAAATTTCTCTACAGTGAAGAATTTCAGATCCCATCTTCCATGTATATCAAAATATAGTTGATCAATAAAAGTATGTCAGTTTGGAAAAATCCCATCCTTTTACTAGCAGTTTCCCTCTTGCTACTTTTGTATTGAAAAACATAAGCTTGTAACACATTAAAAAAAATCCCCTGAACTGATTCATTTGGAAGAGATCCAAGTAGTACATTTTTCTTCATTGCTGGAACTTTTGTCTTCATTTTTCTCTGAAAACAAGTTTTGGCATAACCCCATGTGAGTTTCCAAAGCGTCTTACTTTGGAAATTTCCTCTTGAATTTTCCTTTGAAAAATTATTCAATCAGAAGTATTTCCAGCCAGTTGTAATCATGGTACTCTCCATGTTTTAGAATGCCCAGTCTCCACATTCATCTTCAGGGAAATAGATACACTTTAAAAAAAATCATTAGTGTCAGTACTAATGTACTAATACTAATGTAATACTGTGTATTATTATAGTCAATTATATTGACTGCAGTAATAACATAAATTAACATAAAATATAAAGGGGGATACACAGAATTTGCTGTTGAAATGACGTAGTAATATCTGTGTATTCTTTCCAGTTTTCAGCTGAAAAAAACCCCAGAATACAAGTTACACATGACTCTCCTAAGAGGAACATAACCCACTTCAGGACATGACATCCTTGTTTCAAGTTCTCATGGACTTGTCTTGCATTCTCTATTATGTCTGGTTTACTATGATAGAAAATAATTCTGTTTGTCTTCGATAACAGCTTCATGAAGCGATGGACAAAGCGGAGAAAAATAGTTTTGAATCTGGTGATGTTGAGTGACATGTAAGACCTTGGGTAGATGCAACATATGGACTGTATTTAGACTCACTCAAAATGGAGAAATACAAGGTTATTTTTTAAGCAACCTGAGTAAAATTGTGAAATTGAAATAGATTGATAAGTACTTGTAATTAGAACTATAAAGCTTTACATTTTACATCTATTTAGAAAATACTTACAAGGAGATTGTATTGGCATTTTGAAATTAACAGAACTTTAATGACTTACAAGCTGTAGTATGAAAAACAAAATATGCTTTAGAATTATAGAGTAACACTCCAGGATATGTTCATCCAGAAGATACCAAAATATACCTTTTAACCTTTTCAGTATAGAACATGTTAGTCAACTTTTGGTATAATTTTTCCTTCTTGACTATTCTTAAAAGGGAGCAAGAAAGGCTTAAGCTGCATATTCAAGTTGACAGTGATAAAACATTTATTTCTTACCTTTCATGACACTATATAATAGACAGGTAGAAGATGGATTTTATGTTTTATGGAGTTTAATTTGCTCTGAAAAATGAAACAATATAAAATTATGTCTCGACTTATTCATACAAGGCAACTCTGAAAAATCCTTTGTGATTTCTGGATTTTTTTCTGAAGAAGCATATGAACCTTTTTTTATGACTCTTGGTTGAACCTCTATCAATTTTTTTTATAAATACCTATGCTTATAATAGTCATTTTTATTGTAGCCAAAATTATGACTATTCAAAGTGGAAAGATAAAGCACATTGGTAATTATATAGTTAAATTATTTTCATCAGACATTGTTAGTTTAGGGAAATATTATTATTTTTTTTATTTCAGATTTCATTAAGGGAGATATAAAAAATATATTTTTTCTTTAAAGCATATGCAGAATTTATATATAGTTTTGATGAAAGAACAAAGTATTTTGATTTACAAATAAGACTTTGTGAGAGTTGTGGGGCTGTTGTTTCTGTCTACATTCTCTTTCAGGGATAGTCTTCCCAGATATTCAGTGTTTATCATCAGTGCACTGAAGCTAAAGACATATACTGTGAAAGGTTTTCCAGCACATTGCCATTGCATTGTCCTAGAGGAAAGGTTGTAATGATTTCCTGGGGGGTGGAAGTTGTCTGCAAAGTGGACCAACACAGGAGAATGAGAGCAATGTCTGACTCACGTATATATAGGCCACATAGGAGTATTTCTATATCAGCACGCTTTGAATTTTGGAAGAAAATTTTTATTATTTGAATTGCTACTAAAGGGTAACTAATTTTCCTGGAAAATGCTAATCAAAGAAACAATTTTAATGAGTTGTATTCAGGACTTAAGCATGAGGGCTGTTTCTTACCTTCAGAAAAGGTCTTTAATTACTGTTCTTCTTTGTAGAATATTTTAGCTGTCCAGGTCAGGCTCTACAGCTTACAGCTTGGTTTCTTAATGTCCTGAAATTCCAACTGAACTGACTCAACATAACATGCCTACCTTCCTTATTTAGTCTGACAGTTGGGTTTAATGTATGTAACCAAACCCACAGGATCCTGGAAAAGCCTTCAGCGGGGATGGCATCTCCACACTGACTTTTTTCGCCCACATTTTTTGTATCCCCTTCAGAGAGCATCTTATCCGGAAGTTGAAATACCATAAGTAATGGTCTTTTTGTCCTGAAGAATGTCCTTTGGTGACTGATTCATGCTTAATGAAAACAAAAATTATCTGTCTGATATTCCTGATTCTATGTCTTTTTATTGTTATTTCTAAACAATGTATAATTTTAAAACAACTGTGTGCAGATTTAATTTCTCGTCTCCATTACTGAGATGTGTGGAAGGTATGGCAGGGTCACAGTAATGCACAGGAGATCTGTTAATTTGTGTCTTATTGGTTTTCTGAGTAGCTGAAGAAAGGAAAAAAAAATCTGTAAGATTTCCAGGAAAAATGAGGTTCAAAGAAGTCTGGTTAGAATCAATGACTCAAACAGCAGTACACCCTACGACAGAGCTGTGGCACAACCTACAGCTGACTGAGTCATCCCCAGAAAGATGCTTGCATGATACACATTATTTTTTTCTTTTAATGTTAGCCCTCTTTATGACATTTTGAGAATTATAAATCAGATCTGATTAATAACCTTGAATATGTTGCCAACTGAGACAAATCCAAAAAACAGAGCCTCAAGATTTTAATCTCAACCAGTTTGTGCAACACTATGCAATGCAGATGAACGAATTGATCATAAAGAAATGACTGCATAGTCAGGAAGGATTTTTACCCCTATTTGTCCTTCAGCTTATTTTAGAACTGAGTTTTAGTCAGTCATTAAATTGGTCAATCTATTATGCTACTTTCTGTCCCACTTGCCTGATATTAGCAGTTCTGTCCACTTCACTTGCAGCTTGTTTTTCTTTAATCACAATTTTAACTGATTGATTTAGCTGTATGTTTGTTGAAGGTTTTTAATAGTTACATCCCTCCATATCCAAAACAGAGAAGAGTAGAAAATAATTTTAAAATTCTGTTTTGGTGCTTGTGTGCATCATGGAGATGTATCTTACTTTCTTAAACAGATTTCTAAAATACTTAAAATGAAATCTGAAACCTCTGCATGCACTTCTGGAAAGTTCTTTTCTATGCAGACAGAAGTCATGTTGTATTTGATTTTCTTGTTTCTTTTTTGGCCTAAGATTGCCTTCATACACAAGTGTCACGGTTGGAATTTTTTTCTGCCTAAGAAGCAGAGTTTAAAAAACTCATCCTCTTCTTGAGTGCATCCATTTTAAATGGACAAATGCAATCCACTTGTTCTTGATTTTTCAGCACAGCTAAGCTCTGGAAACTTTCAATTCAAATGACGGATTCTTGAGACAAAAATCAGATGACAGATCTGAACTTACTTTCATGATTGTCTCAGGAATTTTGGCTTAGTTAGCATAGCACCATTTGATGCTTCCCAGATTTCAGATGGAAATATTACAAACAACCTCATCTTAGTATCCTTAATCTATTCCCCATGAGGCTTGTCTACTAAGGATCTTGGATGCCTCCTTTGTCCAAAAGTTGTTCAAAAATACTAGGCAAAGCTCTGCTTTACCATGGCACTAGTGCTGACAGACCTTAAGAGTAGAATGGATGCTTTAGTAGCAAATATGTGAATCTTGTTGCTTTATATCTCCTCTTTTATCAACAGAAGGTGAAGGGATCAATTTAAAGGATCAGACTCTTCAATATTTCACTGGAGAGACCAAACCCAAGAAACTAGAGCTGGAAAACAAACAAATTACATTATTTGTTTATTAACACTCACAAAATCCAGCCCCAGAATGGGGCTCTACTATAAGGCAAAAGTAAACTAATACATTTTGAATTCTGAACACAAATTAATAATTAAAATTTTGCACGGATTCTGTATTCTCTTAAATTGACATTCAAAGGAAAAAAATAAGTATCAAAGCACATGAACCCTGGAAAAGAAATTTAACTGAGAAGTATGGTGATTTAGGAAAGCATTGATATCCCACAGCTGAACAGAGCATCTCCCTTTCTGTAGATTTTGCCATCATGCACATGCTCTGAAGATGTAAAGCTGGGTTGTCTTTTGCTTCTGTGTCATTTAAAATACAGTTTGTGGTATCATTTCCTGCCATTCTTTTGTTTGTTGCACTGCAATAGTGAACATAATAATACTGCTTGAAAAAGAAATGACTGTAAAGTTTCTAGTTTTGTGAGTATACATTTATAAATGATCTAGCAGAATTAAACCTTCAGAAATCATCTCTTTATAGAGAAAATTCTAAACATATTTCTATGGATATCTACTCTGAGAGGAAAATTAATGTGAAAAAAACCTCATTCTGTGCAAACTTGGCCCCTCCTAGTGGTTTTTTTCACCCTTCCTATGTGAAATTTCCCTTGGAATGAAAACAGAAAAATGCAGTAGAGAAAATTATGTAGCTCTGAACCTTGATGTAATTTACATTAGCACTTAAAATAGACAGAGTGAAACTGCTAGGAATGGACCTATTTGCTGTATTTTGTTTGGACATTCCTGTTGGAGAAACATTTTTTAAATGAGAATTTTATTCCCAGTGATACTTATTTTCAATTATTTTAAAACAATACATTAAAAAGCTTTGTAATTGAGAAAATACTAACTTGACTGAATTTTCACTTTTGATTACTGACCACTGCTGAGAAGCCAAGTTTCCTCCATTTGCCGTAAGTAGATGAAAACATGACACCTGGGACTTTGGCTCTTTGACCCAACAAATAACTCGTATTCATTCCGAGATAAAATGTTCCCTTTAGTCCTCATCTAATTACTAAATAGATTCAGTAGCCTAAAATCTTCAATCAAAACCTAACCCTAAGCCTTCATATAATTTTTCCTTCCATTCATATCCTGCCCAAACAGGAGCTATTTGTTAGCAAGAGATCTCTGGTTTAATTTGTTATACTAACGTGAATAAAAGTAGGGTATAGACCCCATCCTACTCTAATCAAATATCTGCCGTTCCCCAAGTGCACTTGTGGTTGCCTGTTAATATTTATAAGCAGCATATCAGTATTTTGGTTACCACTGCATCTGCAGCTGTATCAGCTATACGTAGTGTCTTGCCACAGATGAGAAAAATTACTGTCCTTCAGCATTTCTTTTCATTTAATTAGAGATTTTGTGGGAACTTCTATTGATTTAAGATGTGAATTTAGGACATCAATATATGATAACCAGCTTAAGCGTGTTCACGATCTTATCAATTTCTCTTATAGTATAGTCAGAATGAGTTGTCTCAAGTTTGTAAATTTACTTGTCCCTTCTTGGTGGGTAGTTGCAATATAAGTTGTATGGACAATTAATACATGAGATATCTTGAAATTTAGTAGAAGAGGTTTGGATAATTTCCATGGTACTGTGGTGTACATGTTACCTCTGTAGCAAAAAATGCACTATCATTTCTCTTGATTAGCAAAAACTATTATGCATAATATAGCCGCTATCCCGTTTTCCATTCTTTTCTGTATTATGGGAAAATGCTGTCTATGTGAGACTACCACACTAGTGCAGTTCTATTTTTTTCCTCTCTCTTTGTTTCTTGCATAGGATCAAGAACCTTGTATTAAAATAAGGATAATAAAAATAGGGAGAAGTCCAACTGGAAGATTGTATTTTAATTCAACAATCCATAAGGAAAGTAAATCTCTTAGGAGAAAGAAGCCTTTAATTTTAAAGGTAAAATTCTAACAGAAGATTTAAAGTTAGAAATAATAGATTTTTATATTAAAGCTAAGCTGAGAAATGATTGAAAGCTAGTGTGCTTAAAGCTTAAAGCATTTTAGACCTCTCTGTGCCATCTGTCTTCACCTCCACAAGTTTGTGATACGTGAATATCTAAGATATCTTAACTCTTATGTCTAAGCAAAAATACTGGGAAAAAACTCTCTAGAACCCCAGCTACCAAAATCCAGTGCTCTTCATCATCATGTATCTGTCTGGAGTACAGCATGGAGACAGTTTTAGTGAATCTTGCTGGGTGAACTTTGTACGGCCACTGAGCAAGGAAAGATAAGTATGATACTGTTCCTTGATCCATCAACAGCCTTTGACACCACCAGTCTCTTGGGTGCAGCTGATTCACTTACAGGACCTGGCTGTGCTGGATATACAGCTCTGGCTCTGCCTGTTACTCGTGGACAAATAATAAAGACCCTCCCTTGTGAGCTATGTAGTTTTCAATCCTCTATCTTTTGCAACATCTTTGTGGGATCCATCATCAAGAGTACACATGCACAGCTATCTGTCTGCTTTTGCAGAGGCAGTCAGTATTATTGCCCAGATGTTCCAGTGCCTGTGAGAAATAATTACATGGTTGAAAAGAAGTAGGATCCAGCTTTTTGTCGATAAGACAATGTGTGGTTGTCAGGGAAAGGCAATACTTCAAGAACTCAACTTTTATTGAGGGATCTTCCCCATGTATTGTCAGCATGATGCACAGACCCAAGCTTCAGCTGGGAATGCCATCAGTCATAAGTACACATGGTGGCAATGTTGAGGAAGGTCTTCTTTTGGGGCTAGCAAGAGGTGTATGCTCATTTGCCTTGAGTGATGGACTAATTTCAGTGATCAGCTTGTAAACTGTTTCCAGCTTACAGCACTTCAGTTCATTTTGTCTTATGCTACCTATGAACAGTACATGGAAACTCAATTAATATGTTGTGATCTATCTTGCAGAAAAAGGAGGCCAAAGTGAAAATGTCACACAAGTGTTACACACACATTTTTGACTTCTCTTTTGGGACTTCATTCTTCAAACCAACCTGGCATTTGTAGCACTTGAAAGATAGTCCTGTGCTCACTGTCGTGAGGATTCCGCAGATGATAGATCTTAAAAGCATGTGTCTTGGAGATGGACATGGCTTCTTCTCCATAGAAAATCTTCATTGCCAAGGGCCATGCAAATCTGTCTTAGCCCGGTCTTACAGACCTAAAGAATGAAGTCAGATTTTTGGGGTAGTTTTTACACCACAGAAGCAGCAGCCAAAAAAATTTTACAATTGTCACAAGCAAGAAACGGCATGAACAAATAAAGTATTTCTTGAAAAAAGGAATGCTTTTCTTCAGACCTAAATATTAATTTGAAACTTGATTCTCTGAAGGTAATAATATGCTATAAAATCCAAGACGTGAATCATTAAAAACCACAATTAAAAATGATGCAGACCTCAAAAAGGAGAGATATAACAATAGTAATTTTGAATAATAGTTTTAAAATGACAAAAATCAATGAATACTAATATGTGTAGTAAAAAAACCTCAACTGAATTAGCTGACAAAAAGTGAACAAACGGCATCAAGCCATAGCTGCAGAAAAGCTTTTGTATAAAGTAAACCAGCAAGAATACAAATGAGAAAGTGCTGGCACATGTTCTTTGTAAAGAATAAGATGAAGTACCCCAAACTGTGTCAATTATTAAAACTAAAGGCTCAAACTTTGACATATGATCTAGAAATCATAAATAACACTTTCAGAAAGCACTGTCAGACAGTCTAATCTCCTAAGTTGCTTTAAACAGGAGATAAAGTTTGTAAACAAAAGCACTATATTGAAACTTTCACCAGATCAAAGTGTAACTTTAGACTTAGTAAGAAATAATAAATGCTGTTGAAGTGTAACAGTGGGAAAAGATACATGCTTAGATGAGCTGCCAGTAAACATTCAGTGAGAAATCATAGATATAAAACTGAACTGTTGTTGGAAGTGTTTAACTGAACATTTGAATCAAAAGGCAGTTATTACACAACTTGACAATCCCAATGAACTGCTTTTCCATTTATATGTATAACTGAATATTGGTCTTAGACGTTGGACTACATTTATTTACGAGTGCTGAAATACAGTCCTGCATGTAAAGCATACATACAGGCACTCAAATATCTAGAAAGCCTCAAGTGAAGGTTTAAAGGGGAGTAGAGGCTTGCTGAGACACTTCTCCATCTTATCGCAAATGATTTCCACATAGGTCAGTCTGGTTTATTTCCATTGTGCTTCACTGAGGGTGATTCAGGGTGTTTTGCATTTGGAGATTAAGCAAGAGTTTCAATAATACAGATTTGTCCATTCAACTGACTGGGAAACTTTTCAGACTCATTAAAATTAAAATACTTGGTAACTGTTCTTAAAAAAAATAAAAAAAAGAAAAGAAAATGAAATAAATAAAAAAGAACCCCCTGCCCCAAACCCTCACACTCTTCACTTTAGAAAGACCTTCATAAAAATTGGATTAAAAATATTGTGTAATATCCTGACCAGGTCTGTTCATACTAGCAATTTAAACTCGCCCTTTTTAAAATGACACTAGGGAGCTAGACAAGGCTGTCCATTATCCTCTTTTCTTTTTGCAATTGTAATGGAACATTTAGCCTGATTTTTCAGCAACTAAGAATTGCTTCAAGGAATGAAAATTGGAAACTCCATAAAATTCAGTTTGTTGTATGCAGATGACATATTGATTTGCTGCTGTAATCTTGTTCATAATCTGCCTATAATCCTGCAAACAATGGATTGGTTTTACATTACCTCTGGTTTCTTTGCAGCTACAGTGATAAAAACTGTTTTCTTAAAATGAATGTGCAGTTTCAGAACCTACCTGACCAAAATATGATCAAATGAGACTAGATTATGCTAGATATCTAGAGATAATCATATGTGAATCTAGGAACCACATATAACTAATAACCTCACTTCCCTGAGTAGAGTTTGAATTGCTCTATGTATGTCCTTAATTTTCTTTAAACTTCCTTTGGAACTGTAAAACCAATGAGTATGATAAATCTTGTCCTTTTGTTTCTCTGTTTCAGGATCTTTCTCTCTTACTACTGTATTTTTTCCTTACTATTTTAACCTTTTCCCTTGCTCTGTACAAATGAAATATTTGAAGTCTGTTTCTTAAGTATTGTAATCACTCTTAGAAAAAGATGGGTCAACTTCAAAACATTTAAATGTATTTTATGTTAAAATTTTGGTTTATTATGCTTTGGATGGCTGTAGCTGCAAAACTGAGATACTAATGCTGTAGTAAGTGTTACACACAGAAAGAAATTATATTGACAAAACCCATATGCTGAAATTACTGGTAGTTACCCTAGGACAAAAACCCTAGATGTGGAAATCACTGGAAAAAATTAATGCATTTTTCTTTATTTACACCTTGAGAAACTTTCAGAGTAAATTCTCACATCTCTGTCTAATTATTTGAAAGAGCTTGAAAGATTGGAACGGACACCCAAAATTTGGTGATGCTCTTCTTCAAAGTCCAAATATCACATATGTCAGGGTGTTCAGCAATTAGACCAGTCTAGTCCATTGTTTGGCTGTCAAACAAAATTAAACATGAAATTTTCAGCTGTATATCATACAAGCAGACTACATAATGTTACATTAGAGAGGGATTGTTGCACAGATATATTGGCAAAATATTTCTTTTCTAGTATTTAATTCTCAAATTAGATTGTTTTAATAAAAACTGAGTTAAAAATGGAGATTTAATTTTTAGCATAGGCTTGCTCTGTTTGGAACAAGACTCAATAGTGACTCATTCCAAATATATATTGATTTTATTTAATATATTACACAGGTTATAATTAACTCTTCAAAGAATAGCTTCACTTCAGACAAATTTGTCATTTAGCTGTCATAAAATATACATACCATAAAACACTAGTGTGTGACGGAGTATCCTAAATTAGCTATTTGAAAGGAGAGTGACAAAATGGAAAATTGACACAAATGGCTTCTGCTCCTGGGTTTTTAATTTAATATCAGCTGCACTACATACCTGCTTTTTACTAATTGCCTTCACACATGAAAATAGTACTACCTTCCTCTGAATATATCACACAGAAAGTGAACAAGTAAAGTTTTCTACCAGAGAAACTAAAATCATCAACACATAAAAAGATCTGGAAAACTATAATGTTTGTTTTCAGCTTTCACAGTTTCCATAATATAGGTGATTACTTCCAGACACAAGGCACTCCTTATTTCAGTCTCCTATGCTTTATTCAATTTATCTGGTTGTGTAAATCTACTGAAGACTAGATTGTAGATTATAATAGGTAACAAGGATGTAAAATTAACCAAAGTCAGGATCAGGTAGTGCATATTCAATAGGATACTGAAGATAGATAAAGCCAGAATGATGATTTCTTTTTTCAGTTAAACATTAATATATATTCTCAACAGATCAGCAGGGGGACTATTCACATTGCATACAACTTTTTCTTGAAATAAAAAGTATGATCAAGGACAATTGAAGTACCGTTAGTGTACTAGTGAAACCTTAATGTATCAATAAGCTATGGAAAATGGGGTGACTTCTTTTGGCAGTTATAGGGAGATACATACATTTTAATTGTATCTGTTCTAAAGAAAATCTGAACCACATCTAAACTTTCTGCAGTTGGGCTTTTAATAAGCTTGAGGATGGCTGTTTTTTGCTAAATTCTTCAGTCATCTAGGGAGGTAAAGGTGGTAGCAGCTGAACTATGAGGTGATCTTTATGAAATGGGTTGATATTATTTCCTCAGTACTTCATAGTCAAATGGGAATATAATTTGAGCCACCAATAAAGGCTAAAGAATGAAAATATGCATTCTAATATTTTTGCCTTGTCTGTGTATCTCTTGCATAGATAGCAGCTTCAAGGTTGTTACTATATCCCTTCCACAAACAGATGTATTCTTACATGTGTACAAATGCAAAGAGAAAAAAAATTTTCTAGCTAAGTATTTTATATGTCAGGATTTTTTTCTTAGTAGAATTTGGTGCAATTTTCAGATTAAAAGTGCAGGTTGACTAGTTATGATTAGCTTTTCTTCTTAGTGGGGGAAACCACAAACATGAATTCTGGTGAACTTATTACTTTGTGTTGCTAAATTTTATTGGTCATTGCTATTTTGAACAAGCTGGAAGTACTGGGTTTTTTTTCTTTCCCCCTTACAAGAGGGAACAGTAGTTGATTTGAGATGTTAGATATACATAGTTTCTTTAGTAATGCTGAGCCCACGTATACTGAGAATGCTAGCAGATGTAAATTAACATTTTTTACCACTATGGAGGTTTAGATGTTTAATGTTAAATGGAGGTTTAGACCTGTTTGATGCAAAACCACTATTAAAACCAATAACAACTGTATAAGATTTCACCAAGTGTGACATCTAGTCTATGTCCAAGTAGATGATGCAATAGTTAAACAGCCACTTGTGATTTATTATGTGTACGAAACTTAGGGAGAACTCTCAGCAAAATGTTCATTGGTTAGTCACATTACCTCAATCTGTTTTGTTCATTATGTCTGTTCCTGCCTCGATGGGTTAAATTCACTTGCTATATTATCATGACCATGCTGTTGTTTGGAATTAAGTTCCATGAGCTCTTTTCAACAGTTGAAATAATTTCACAGGCTCCATTATCAAAATTTTCCTGTGCAAGAGTAGTGTTTTATGTGTCTCCCGAGTGTCCTATAAACTCCCAGTATTAATAGTGTGTTAGTGGTGATATTGATGCGTGATAGCATGGATACTGCATATGCTGTTACAATGCTTTAAGACTGCAAACCATTTTTAGTGGTGTTCTTTGCAAGGCTAAGTCCTGATAGCATAATATACCACTGCTAATTATATTGATCTAATTAATCTAATTAAATTGCAGCTAGATATGTTGTACATGTCATTTGTCTGTATTAACATTATGTAAACCTATTCTGCTTGTCTGTGCATTTTATATACAATACCGTTTAGCATTTGACCAGGAAAGTGATTGTATACCTCCTGCATCTCATACTGGTGAGAAAGAGATGTGGTCTTAGGGTGGTTTATGTGATGCGGAAAGCCTGACTCTTTTCTGAGTCTAGTTTTGTTTGAAGAGACAAAGGATTTTCTGTTCCTGGAGCTTATAAAATGTCTTCTTTGCTTCCTCATTTGTTTCTATCATCTTTGACAAAAACATGTCTTCATTTTTCAGAATTTCTATGCACATCACTTTCAATATGTAACTAACAGACTGAAGAGTCCAGAGTCGCTTTTGCTGGAACAAGTGAAACATAGCTGCAGTGCTTCAGTATTTCTCTCTTATGTGGAAGAGAATGAGTAAAGGGAAAATTCACTTCTAAGGGAGCAGTTAGCTCCTTTCTGCTGCACCCCACAGCTGTTAGTTCTGCCTTCCACCAGCTGTTCCAGAGGAGATACCTTAGCAGAGGCCAGCAGTTGATTAAACAGCAAATCTTTGACTTTGTTGGCCATGGCCTCTTCTTGTGTAGCAAAGGCTCTTTTCATAGTTGTACATATTCATTGCGGGTCTAGCAATGAAGGGTAATGTAAGCAGATGGTATCTCTACCCTCCTCCTAACACAGGACACACACTTGAATGTCATCCAAACTCACCCTTCTCCTGGGTTTTCTTTTATCATCAATTAAATCAAAGCAAATATTCCTTCGGCATAAGCTGCCATTACAGACTTTGCATAGTTTGTGCTTCTTGTTTTTAATTCAGAGACACTCCATCATTTTCTGTGATCCCTTTCTGGCATTAGGAAGACTCATTTGGTTCAGTTGATATTCTGAGATCGCTGTGTCACTCTGCAGAGTCATGGCAGACTGCACCACGTTAGAGGAAGAATGTGACTATTTTCTTCCACGTCAGCTTCCCGCAGCAATTAGTGTTGTCCCAGCTTAGTCAGCCAAATCAGCTGGATGCTAAAAATACGCAACACTGGGCAAGTTAGGAGCCCAAAGCATGTTTGAACATTGTGTTCAACTGTCTTGATAAGAGATTTATTTTTGTTAAGCTTAGAATAAGTAAGATAGAGATACTTTATCCTTAATTATTATGTAGGATTTTTAAAAAAATCTTCAGTGGATATTTTAGGCCAGGTTTTGCTGATGCTAATGTGGAGAAGTGAACGATCCTTCTTTCTGCAGCTGAGCACTGTATTGTTGCTGATGAAATTGCCCTCACATTTTTAATGTCTGGAAAGTGGAGTAACACAGGAAAAGAGAATAAGAAAGATGTTTTTAAAATCTCTTTTTTTTTTTTTTTTGTGCGGTGTAAGAGGAGGTGGCTTCTTCAGCTTACTCTTGCTAATGGCATTATCTAAAGTACAAAATTTTAGAACAATTTTTAATTCTGACTAATATAGCTGGCTAGCTATGGTTATAGTTTTCCAGCCGAAAGAGTTTCCAATTTCCAAAGAAGTTAATTCAGAAATACACCTGGGCTTTCAATAGTAATCTAACAAGATTCTAGAAAGATGCTTTGTTTCCTGTGATTGGACAATAAAGAGGTAGTATGAGTTCTCCTTTTCCTTTTGTGTTATCTCCATTTCACTAGTTGGCATAGGCCAGGACTTCACAAATCAGAAAATTTAAAATTGGAGGTCTCCCACAGGTGCTTTTTTCCCTCTGCTCTAAGGTCTTTTAGACCATCTAGAAACCATATGAACAGCAAAGGCAGCAGCCATAATCCTACTTTTATCTGTATGTAGTGTGTACATATTGAATATGTGATGAGGGACCGGAGTTTGCAGTTTAAGGTTTTTGCTCAGGCTGACACATGGCAGGGAGATCAAAAATAGTGTAAAAGAGGAAGACATGAAAGATGAAGAGCTCTGCAGATGACATGTTGAAGTCAATAGAAATACCCTCAATGGTGTCAGTAGACTGGGAGTTAGGTTGTCTCAGAGAGAGGCCTGGCATTAATTTTTCTGAGAGAGTAAAATCCTGGGGGTCTGCAAAAGAGAAAAACAACAACAAGCCTGAAGGGACTTTGGACCAGAGCCAGCAGAAGCTGCTGTCATCTCTATCCGGCTGTCCTTTCTTGAACTTGGCACAATCAGCTGATCTGCATGAATATGATGTTTTTATGGCACTGGTTATAATTGGTACTGATAGCAGCATGACTGAATGAGACAGCACATTGTATGAAAACAGGTTGAAAGGAGGATGAGATTCAGTTATAAAATCTTAAACCTCATTTAATCAGAGCATTTTTTTGGCTAATCAGAATATTTTCTGTGAATCTCAGAAATTGCAGACTCTGATCACAAACCAGAGAATATGAGAGGGTCTCATTCATAAGTGCTTTATCTTCTCAGGAACAAGTCGATAAGCCTTTATTGTTTAATTTTTCTTTCTTGGGAACTGGGCAGCTGACATTTTTTCAAAGTCCCTTAATTTGTAGGGGACTTTGTGGGAGTCACAAAACCCCATTAACCGTATTTTTCATCTGGCTTTAGGAGGAATATATTTTAAAATGGTAAAAGAAAGACTTTGAACAGCTTCTGATAATTCACAGTTTAAGTATGGCTATAAAAAGAAAATGAAAAGGCAATTAAAAATGGAATATTTCTTTCTTCCATCTCCCCCCACCCCCAACTGTAATTTGTCACTATTTCTTGTAGGCAGGCAGAAAGATGAGGCTACAGAAGACCATTTAGCACTGCAAAGCTGGCTGCTATAAAGCACCATAACTTGGCATTAGAGTAGGGGACTAATTTTTTTAAATCCTCCTGAAAAAGTTCTGAACAGTTTGAGTTTTTTTTTATTTTTTCTTCAAAATCAGGAAAGAAATGAAAAGAAATTTGTTAATATCTCAGCAGTACTAGCTAGTGTCAGTAAGGGTAATAAGAAGCCATGTTTCTTCAGATTTGGTTCTTGACTATCAGTACCCAAAAATACCCTTGTGACTTGTGAAAAACCCACATAAACGCATATCCCAGAAAATCAACAGAAACAGGCTTTAAACACTTGCATTGTCCATATTTGTGTGTGCAAACTGATATTTATGTTTCTACAAACTCATTAGTAAATAGATGTCAGGAGTTTCTCTGGTCACTGGTCTGCAGAAGGCAGGGTTGCCCAGGTGGGTTTCTCTACTTACTCCTGAGCCTCTAGAGATAGAATCACCTCTCCCAGGTAGAATATTCTTTGTGCTGACCATACCTCTCTTTGCAGAAATTACAGCTGTGCTAGAGGTGGAGGGGCTGTGCTACACCCAGCTGAAGGAGGACCTACATCTACAGCCCCTGCCTGGGCAGAATGGCAACCACCAGGTCAGGACAGACAGAAGGCCCCAGGTTTCCTTGACTGGATTTTCCAGCAGTACTGTGAGATTTGTGTGGATATTTTGAGTGAAATAAATGTTTGCATGCTGTCAAGCCAATGTAGAATAGTATCATTATTTTAAAGGGTGCTGAAAGCCATTGACACTCTCTCTTGTGTGTATATATGTAAAGTTGTACTTATTTATCGTGTGTTTATGAAACAACCACCACTATATCACCCAAGCTCAAGTTTTGAGAAAAGTTCAGAAGTCCATATTTCACATGAGCCATATGTTAAGCTGAAGGCATATAATTTACAAACCTTTTAAGCGATTGTGTTACCAACAATTCACATTTCTACTCTCAAGATAAAGTCCCAACCCATTCCATCTGATCAGCATCTTGTTCTTCAAGCAGGTGTCATGGTTTCTGAATTTCATCCAGATGGCAGCTGATGTGGAAACAGAGACTGAGTGAATAAAATCAAATACTGTGAGAAGAGCCAGTGAGCCTTTGCTCCTCGTGTTACTGCTAGTGACAATAGCCATTGTTCGTGATCTGTGAATTTATTAGATCTAAATGGTTAGGATTATTTCATCAAATTGTAACAATCAGAGAAAGTCACTGAAAATATCCCCCTAAATATATTGCATAAATCATCAGTATTTGCAGTTCATATCTTTTGGTAGTATGTGTATATCCATATATGCTTTCATGTCCACGACCAGTTCAGCATTCTTCCAGATATACCTTCCAGTTGTTGAAAACCAACTGCAAAGCTAGTAGACACAATAGAGTGTGCAATGAAAGTTCCAATATTTGTGTGTTCAAAAAACTATTGGCCTGAGCTGTCTTAGGGAGCCTGTAACTGCTAATTGGACCTGTGAGGGTCAGCAATTACCTCTGAGCAGTTCAGGCCCCCTGACAGAGACGCCCTTATCCCTAAGTCAGCTACACAGTAGCCAGGCAGGAGCCCTAGGAGCACAGGGCAGAAGGGAGTGTGCTCTCCCTGGGGAGACCTGTAGCCCTTTCCCATCCACCTGTGTGTGGGACAGGACTCTGCCAACTGATGCCCAGTGCTGTCTCTTAAGTAATTATGAAGTCAAGCCATATGCAACTCCATATTTCTAGTGTTAGATTTGATCTTCCCATCAGTTGTTTGGGGCTTCTGTGTCTAAATGCTGCACATGCTGCATCACCCAGAGCTGAATAGTCTAGGAAGGGAGTCATCAGGAGTTACTTTGCTCTCTCAGTCTCCAATTCTACCACCTTAGGGTTTACCTCCAGAAAAAGCCATATCTTTTGGTTGCCTCTCAAGGAGGCTCTTATTGTGACACCAGAGCAGAGCCATTCACAATTTGTAGAATAACCTGCTGCCATGTCAGATTAGGTTACATGCCATCAAATTATTTAAATTTTCACAGTTGCATTTGTTCTACAGACATGTGCACTCTCTCTCTTGAGACTATAAATTCTACACTTTTGCAAGTTCTTCCAGGTAATTTATTTTAAAATTTTTTTAGTGGCAAAATCAGTTCTCAGAGCTCTTCTTAAGACGACAAAAAAGAGGTGATCTTTTGCATATATTTTATGGTTTTTCTGTCCAATGACTCTAGTGTCAAAATCGCTACAACCTTCTAAGAGAAATGCTAAATCATAATGTGGCAAGAAAGGCACCCTCGACAGGTCTGCGAATGACAGGTCTATAATTTCAGCATTATTTGAATACAATGTAGAAGTGCCTTATATGTTTAAGCAGCTTCATTTTGCATCTGCTTTTTAGAACAGTTGATTCATACTTGCCTGCACATGCTTTCAATAGTTCTTCTTTTCTTTCTTAGTGTCTTTGTCTACCCTTTTCTTTTTTTCTTTATTTTTCTTTTTTATTCCCTTGAATTTTTTTTCCATAATATTTATTTTATTAGTGAAAAGATGAGAGGGTCAGGCTGAGCATGTGTTAGACTGAGACACAGTGTAATGAGTCAACTTTACCTCTGTGCTCATTACAGCCATAGAGCAGAATGACTGGAATTACATGTGGATCTTTGCTGCTTACTTTCATGCATATGTTAACATGCATTGCTTTATTTGTGGCTCCAAAATTGCAGTTATTATTTCTGAGAACTGAGGTTTATTTGATATCTATTTTAATATTACTAAATTGTTTTTGCCATTGTTGCTGAAGTCTGTATGGTTTGGTTGGAATCCTTAAAAAAACTTCCACTGATTCCTGATGAGAATTTTTCATCAGGAGATGGGAGCTTCAAATCCCAATAAACCAAAAAACTTTTAGTGGTGGTGTCTTTTTTTATTATTATTATTATTTTTTTTTTCTGTGGTGTTTCTGCACCATTGCACTGACAACTGCTTTAAGAGCAGTTCATAAATGCTGGGCTAACACGACTCTTCTCCCATCACAGGGCTGCACACTGGTGGCTCTCTTGCAGCTGCCTGTGGTGTATCCTGTTATTGTCGTGTATCCTGTGATGGGGAAACCATGAACTGTTGTACACTCACATTGCCAACCAAGTTGTGCCCTCTACCTTTGGAGTAACCCCTCAGAAGAAGGCAAGCTGTGCTTGTCAGTAGAATGATGACACCACTGGAAGTGAAGTCTTCTTGTTTCATTCGAAAAGACCCAGTGACAGTTCTTCGAATGAAAAGTTTTCAGAGGATCCAAAAAGTTCTCAAATCAATGTTCTTAAAAATTTAGTTTTCATTTCAAAGCTTCCTTTTTTGATACTTTTCTCTGTAACTGTCTAGATTGTATAATTTCTCTCCTTTGAGCTGTTCTGCCTGTATTGGTGCATTATTTTCACATTCTTAGCAGGAATTAGTACAATGCTTGAAATTTTGGTTGCATCTTTGTGTCACCTTTCTTCTCCCTGTAGTGTTTGCTGTTATGGAGGGCACCATAGCACTGGGAAATCCTCCTGGGAAGAATGCACATGCACTTGTGAATGTATCACAAAGTGTGAAATTGTATGTGAAATTGAATAAGTCAGTGTGCAGACCAGATATTGCAGAATGGGCAGTGTCAAAGCTTTGAGATCAGCCTAAGTAGTGACTGCTGGCTTTGTGTGAAACAAAGAGCTCTTTGGATAGCATCATAGCATGTAAGGCTTATAGTTGGGTAGATGGAAAGGAATAGGTAATAACCATAAAACAGTATTATGAAAATATAAACCATAATTAGTGATAATGTGTTACTCAATTAAATACATTAAAGTATGGATGCAGAGTTTTGACGCATCAATGCTTTTGTCCAAGAGCATATGTGTGTTTATATACTGATCTAACATTGATGTGTAGCTGACACATTAAATATGCATCAAAGGATGAATACTCTACCCTAATGTTAAACAGGTTTCTTTAGTACTGTCTAGTTGCACAGATACATGGAAGAAGATAGTCCCTGCCCCCCAAATTTCCCATCTTAAAAGTAAAGCATAGATAGCTTAACTGTAGATGTTCTTCAGGTAGCTCAAGGTTGTAAGTGCAGTGGGCCAGGGTCAGTCATACCCATGGGTGCTCTGCTCTTCCTGCTGAAGAACCTGATTTCCAGTGGGATGCCTCTGCTGCTTAATAATCTAGGAAACAGAGTCTTGCAATTAAAATTCAGATTCCTTGTTCTGATTTCAGCATCAGTAGCTTGGGTGGTTGTGTGGAAGGAATGCTCCTCTTCCTTCTTCTGCTGTCTTCTGCAACAGAAATTCTGTTGCTCTCCTTCTTTCCAGTGAAGGAAGAAACCTAGTTTCCTGACCTCCAAACTTCAGATGTGTTATTAAATAATTAGAGTCCTCTTAGTAGTTAGATGATTGCAAGGGGATCAGATTATGGTTAGTACCAGGAAGAGGGAAGTACTGAAACATCTCTAAATTACATTTTTACCCTAATAAGTGCCAATGCCATCACATTCCCTACTGATGTTGGGGACCTGTTGTGGCCAATGTGCACCACTAGCGTATCAGTGTGGAAGTCCAGCCTTGGTGACCCTGTATTGTTGACATTCCTATCACACACTGAGGAAAGGGTCTTAACAAAAAATAACTTAATTTTCATGGCTTTCTCTCATGTGCTGTGTTATTCCTATTGCCTGAGAAAAAAAATCATGTGTGCCAGTAAGAATTTGCCATTTTTAATTTAAAGGTTTGTTTAGTTCAGGAGCAAAACAAGCTTTACCTAACTCTTGGATTCACCAAACTTCTGGTATTTTCTTTATTTATTCTGAGGTAAGCTTTACCCCAACAGCAGAAATATCGACCCCTGTAGTCCCCGAAACTGTGCTTTCCAAATTCAGACTGAGGACAACCATGTTCCATACTGCTGCTCTTGCCTAAAAAATGGACCAGCCATGGTGGTTTCCTTTCATACTGTTTTTCCCTTTGTTTCCTTCCCCCATCACCAGTATCTCCTGCCTTAAACATTGTAGTTGATATTTTCTCTGCCCGGTCTCAGGGCTACAGTAATATTAAAAAAGAAAAGTCTAAGTAAAATGAATTGTTCCTTATTAAGGTAGAGCATATGGGGAGAGAAAAAATTATGCCTTTTCCTTGGAATGTTGTCATAAGCACACATAAGTCAAAATGGCTGTGTCCATAAATGTCAGAGAAAATTTTATTGACAGAAAGAGTTAAACATAAAGATATTCAGGTACAATTGTCCTGCAGTGTCTGAGCCCAGGATTATTTTAGACACATGGGTTGTCAGCCATATCTATAGGATCATGAACTGGTCTCTCCATGACTTAATTTAAACTTTGAATAGATGGGATGCACTCCATGTAAAGAGAGCTTCTAGATGTCTTCCTTTTTGAATACTTGGTATTTAAATCGGATGCTTTTGAAATCATAAGAAAGATTTCCATCAAGTTAAATGAATTCAAAAGTGGGTCTTAACATGAGATTGCATTTTTCATTAAGGACATTTCGTAGCATCATTCAACTCAATGTTTTTTTTCCATTGACTTCATTAGATGCAAAATTGGCCCCTTTAAGTATATGTCTTGATAAGGCATTTTGTCTTCCGTGACTGCAGTAAAAAAGGGGGGGGAAGAATCATAACATTCGTATCCTTGCTGTTCCTTATTTTTGTGACATGCTGCCTCTGATATTTCTGCATTTTCAATCACAAGGGCTCTATTCTCACTGGGCTCTTGTCCCATGTTAATCTGATATTCATATAAATTTGCTAGAAAAGAGCCTGTGAATGATCTCTCCCTTCTAATTTATTCAAGACTAAAATTCTGCTACTGGCAAACTTGCCTCCATGGTTCCCCTCTCTGTACAGTATAACCAGATGTTTTGTAGTTTGGGTCCCTCTGCACATCATTGAACAGACACTACAAGTACCTCTTTCCTGTAGATTTCTGCAAGAGCCCTCACAATGGAATACATGAGGAATATGTGAAAACAGGTCATAAACCAGGCTAAAATGAAATTTAAAAATACAGAAAGCATTTCTTAAAAAGCAGAAGAAATATTACAAGTTTTTTTGTAGAGCAGTTTGGACTGTCATCTGGGCACTTCGTGCATAATTGTGTGGTTTCAAAGCCTTGTAAATAGTGACATATTAATTTAAACCAACTTTTAAATAAAGTCACAAAATTATGAGAATAATGTGGAATCAGCTTTGAATCAGTAGTACTTGTATAGCACCTATCACTAGCACACTCATGTGCCTCTCAGAATTGAAGGCATATTCCCAGCATCACTGTCATGGAGAGAAATGACTTCTAAAAAAGAAAAGAGTTACAAAATCTCTGAAGATTGAAAATGCAAAACTCTGCATTTGATTTCAGGGCTTAGGCAGGCCATGCTTAAATATTTAAAATCTTCTGAAGTTTTGAACCTGTTGTTCCATCTAGTGTCTCATGTGCATTTTTAGTAGAGGTGGAGTCCATTTAGGTCCTGCTGCGACTGGGCCAGTCTTTCTTGCCATGGAGTTTTTCAAAGCTTATTTCCATTCAGAGTGAAGAAAAAATTGGTTTGTAGGAATGATTATTGGTGTTTTTGGCAGAGGGACTTTAGTATTTTCAGGGGTCCTCTGGTTTCTCATAGATAAATGAGAGCAGTGAGGGGAGAGACACCCCATTTGAAGTCAGTCAAGGGCAATAGTAAACTATGAATCTTCCTCCTAATAAACAAACAAACAAACAAATAAATAATAAAATTAAAAAAAACCTCATAAAAAAGCATTGGGCCTTTGGTACTTGTGAATATAGACTGAATTTTTCTCAAAGTTTGAGAGAGCTTCAGTGTGAAGCTCTGAATTGGATCTATCTCTGCTTAAAATGAGGAACAGGAACTGACCATCAATTTCTATACATCCTCTGAGCATAGAATTAATGATTCGATTAAAATGAGACATCCCCAAGAAATTCTCTAGTAATTGAACTACTTCATAAATTAAGACAAGCAAGCACACTTGTATAAACACTGAAATCGTTGACCCAGTTATTTGAAATAAAGTTTTGCCCATTATAGCCTTCAATCCCAACTGGGTGATGACAGAAATTTCTAAAGACCACAGAAGACAGTTTTTGAAGCACTGGGTGAGTATTTTCAGATGATAGTGTGACATAGAGGGGTACTCTGTTCTCTGGTACCCTAACCAAGTTGGAATGGCCTGCATCAATCCTTACATTTAATGACAGAAAACTCAGCTTAACCTTGCTGTAAAGTAAGTATTTATACACATCAATGAGAGAAATAAAACACCTTATTGATTTTACATCTGGTTTCACTGTGGTAATTAAAATGTACCTTTGCAGCTTGCAGAATAGTAGTCTGTTTGTATTAGATCAAAGGAAAGCTCTTCCACAAACCTTATTTTGTATTCCTGTTGTCCCTGGAAAATAAGTAAATAAATGCAGAAGGGTGAATCCAGTATTCATAACCTATCAACATTTAACTGTAGCAAAACAATACCTGCCGGACAAAGGAGCCAATGGTTTCCAATGGTATATTATAATAATTTCTTTGTCAAATTCAGTGTTGAATACCCCAAAGTTCAGTGTTCAGTATAGTTAATGGCTTTGCCTGGATATGCTTTTTCAGGAGTTTTCTGAGGAAACCTTCTGAGGAAACTATTCACAGGAGGATCATCACTACAGCAAATCTTTTCAGAAAAGTAAAACCCTTGAGAAGAGCACTATAGACCTTCCAGTCCTACTGAATTTGGTGTTAGATCATCCCTTTTTGCTGTATACCACTACTTGGCTACTTTGGGCAGGATCTATTGGCTTTCTGGACGTATGCAATGTATCTCATCTGGAACCTGGTGCATTTGCAATTGTTGCTGTTGGTGGATCTGAACTGTGGTGTGGATCTGACATTTATGTTGGGGGCACTGGTAAGTGCAGCCACTCAAACACCTGGCTGGACTGCATGTGTGTGTGTGAAGTCAAGCTTTTGGCAGCACAAATAATATGACTTTTTTTTTTAAACTTTTCTCAGGTTCTCTAGACCTGAACGGCCACATAGTGCGTGTAATTTTCATACGTGGGATTGCTATTATTCTCTCATCTGTATCTCCAGTGGTATGTTGTGATCAGACAAGTCTTCTTACATAGTTCATGTACAGGTCAGGCTATGGTTTATCCTATGTCACACCAAGGTTTGTTATGTACTTCAGCAGCCTCACAGTTTTAACACAGATTTAACTGGCTCCAAAGAAATAACTACATTAAATCAGCCCTAACGGAAGATTTTCAATTTGATTCTCAAGACCCAAAAATTTTGGAAAACTTGAGGTTTGTAGGAAGTAGATTTCTATCACTACCCATCCATTTCTTCCTACTCTCAGTACAGGTGGGTAGTGAGCTAATAGTGAGTTTAACCAGTGATTAATTTAGCTCCCTCTGTACATTTTGTCTTTCTTATGTCTGATTAGTTCAAGGCTTGGGATTTGAAATAAAGCCAAGATTTTAAATCTGGAGCCCTCTTAATTACTTCCCCTCACTTTCTTTTTTTTATCGTGTGGTAAAAATCTGGTTATATATATGTCTACATAGCAGCTTACTGTGGAGGTACTTAAGCTAGGTCTAAAATGGTAGCGGAAGAAGTCTAGCCATAGCAGCATAAGACAATTTATATAAACATATACTTACTACACAAAAGTGTAAGCAATTCAGAACATGCCATATATATATATGTATATATACGTGTGTGTGTATAAATATATATATATATATATGTAAGGACTGCATGATATGTGTATATATACACACACATCTAAAAATCTTGCTAGTACAATTTAGCAAGTAACACATTTCAAAAAGAGAGAAGAAACAGAAACACAATTGTGATTAATCGTGCTCATTATCAACTCAGGCTTATGACCTGTGTAAATTTTAGGGTATTTTTTTTTGAAGTATGTGTGTGGTGCTGGATGGGAGGAGGGGTACATATGTGTGAAATGAGAGATGAAAAATACACTTTTTTCTCTACCAATAAATGACCCCTTCCACCCCCTTAGTTTTCAGCCTTCCCTCAAAAAGTTAGGTAGATGTCTAAAGCTGGCTAAAGCCTTATTATTTAGTTAAGTCTAGGTGGTTTCCATTAGCCTTACAGTACATGCCACTGAGCAGACATACAGTAACTGAATTGTTTCAACTTATCCAAATAACATTGAAATAGACTTAATTGTTGAACTGCAGGAAAGACCATGTGTCTCCAGAGACTATTAGTGTCATTTAAAAGGCTAAATGTATCATAAAACCTGTCTTTAACAGAATAAAATTGTACAGACCAACACAATTCTAGTTAATGTTTTCCACATTTCTTGTAAAAAAAGTCATTGGCTGTAAGGGAAAGTTCATAACATTTCTAGGAGTTATTTCAGTGTAGCACTTCCTAACTAGCTTTAACCTAGTATCCTTTTTACTTCTGAGTAGCAATTTACTTTGAAAGTACTCACACTGAAATCTACTAGATTTACTTACAGAACATATTTCTATTTATCATGAGTAAAAAGAGGCTTTTGCACAACAGAAGATTCAAAATGCCTCTGATTTCAATAGATAAGCATTTTTCTCTTGGATTTCCTTAGCATTTAAATCCAGCTTTGATTAAAGAAGAATATGGACATATTTGAGAGGAAAAGTAAAACTGAAGGTCTCCTTGCTGATACAGGTTGTCAGTGAGATTTCCCCAGAATTTTGGTATTTTGTGATTTTTATTCTAGGATTTATCTCCTTGTTTTTATTCCAATTTTACGTATTATCATTTGTTGGTTGTATTAAAAAAATTCTATGGGTAAACAAAATGGTAAAGGTAGCTGAAATAAAACAAAATAGGAAAGCAGAAAAGAGCATGGGGGAGGTAGAGTGAGAGGTCAAAGAAGAATAAATGAAAAAATAGAAAATTGTTTTTTGCTATCAAAGAGAGAAAAGATTATTTCTTTGTTCCAAAGAAGTTTACAATATTAAGGAGAAAAAGTCTAGAAGAAGGGTAAATAGTGAATTATCCCTCAATGGAAGGAGCAAACCTTTCTATTTATCTGTCTCATTTGGAGATTTACATCAACTAACAGGGAAGTTGTTTCAAATAACTTTTGCTAACGTTATTGTTATTTTACAAGTTTAGCCACTTTGTTATTTTGCAAGTTTTGTTTCCATGGAAATGAATGATGTAATCTACTGTTTCCATCACAATCACTTTTTAACCTGAATAGATTTTTTTTTTTCCCCTAGTTAGTCCTCTCCAATCTAGAGGACAAAGATATTGTCTCATTTTTTTTCTGGAAAATCTCAGCATCATGATGTAATTACCTATGTAGGAACACTAGTGCCTTTCCTGAAAAAGTTAAGAATTTCTTGCAACGGCAGTTACTGTCAAGCTTTTCCCATTAGAGTTATGTGTGAATGGAAACAACTGTAATTTCTTCATTGCTTGCTATTAAAATGAACTTGAATCATGTAACTCTTTTGAAAAGGAGACATTATGATGACAAAAAATATTGGTTAAGTCTAGCCAGGGCTTGATTTATTTGGTTTTAGTCTTGCGATAAGGAGAGGGTATGTGCTAATGAAGCAGTTCCCGTTTACGGGGAAATTCATCCAGTAACAAGTCATAGTGCCACTAATTCTTCTTCATTCCCATTTTGGGAATTTACGTAGTGTCTGGTCTCCTGCTGCTGACCCTCAGAGTGGCCCTGAATTCACCTGTAATGAAGGAAATACCTAGCTGCACAAACCTAGAGCATCTTTACCTTGAGCTAAAAAACCACTTAGTATTTCCAGGTTATTAATGGAACACTATTGCACAAATCAGCCAACAGATGTTTTATTCAGACACTGTGCAAACAAATGCAATGGGAAAAACTCCCAACACCTCTGGTGCAGCAAAGGTAATAGAATGACATAACTAATTAGAAATTTTAAAGAAAGACAATTTCACCAGTATGGGGCTAGACACAAACTAGAAGGTCTAATATGTGTCCATGAAGAATTTATACTGATCTGTAAACTTGTTCAATCTCTACTTTGTCAATTTGCCTTCCAGGCCTGAACTGAATGTATTTTTTGCACTATCCACAAACTTTTCAAAAAACAGATTTTAGGAATATGATTTTTTAAAACTGAATTGATTTTAAGGCAGTCACCTATAAAGAAGAGATGTGAATCTCTTGGAGGATAATGGATGAAGTCCTGAGGTAGTGCGACATTGAACTTTGTTGAAATGATGATACAACAAATGACAAAATAATGTTAATAAATATATTTATTATATATATATATGGATTATTGAGTATATATGAAAGCCTGAATGCATTTCAATTCTATGAGTGAAGTAAAGCTCATAGAGGACATTACACATTATTTTTGTCATTTAGCAGCTGAAAAAGAAGTTTATAAAATCTGTCCAAGCTCATATGGGAAGAAACAGTAAAGCAAAGAATAGAAACAATCTACTTAGACTCTCATTACTACATTCTTCATAGATGACCTGAATTCGGACTTATTTTAGTATAGTCATGACAAATGTAATGGGCAAAACTAATGAAATTTAAATTAAAAAAGGAGTGACTTAAATGTCCCCTGACCTTTCATGTCTAAATGGAGTCTCATTCTAATATAAAGTGATAATTGTCCAATGTTAGTCTTGTCACTTCATTCCTGATGGGACTGAAAAGATGCAGCTAAACCTACTACTTTCTAAATTCTGCAAAATTAGAGTAGATAAGGTACAGTAGGTATTGGTAAGCAGTAAGTAAACAAGTACTGCTAGTAGGAGCTAAAAAGGTAATGTTATCAGGCTGTAAAACAACTCTCCCACCATGCCCATTATGCAGTCTTCACTTGTGTGAGAGGTCCTGTTTAACCTGATGAGACCACTTGGCATAAATCCCCAAAATTTACAGGATTGGGCCCTACCAAGGTTAAATACTTTTGCATTCTTCATTGGGCATACAAGAATTACTTGAGAATTACTGCAAGAAAATCAAATAACAGATTTCTACATTTTCAGCACATGTCTTGAGCTGATTAGCACAGGACCTAATTTGCTCTAATCAGCCCAGGGTGGATAGAATGTGAAACAGATGCCCTTACTGTTCAAGAATAGGTAATTCTATTTATTTGTGGTGAATAATGACATTTTCCTACTGATGGGTATTCACCTTGCACCTTAAATTGCATCAGGTCAGTGCTGAGAGTAACTGGTGCAGCAACTTTGAATTTCCCTGTACTACCTATTAGGTAACGTTCCTGTCACTGCCAATTTAAACCGGACCCATATATGAAAAACAAAACTCGGGTTCCTGGTAAATATAACAATTTTTAATATCCCCAGCTGGAGAGGAAGTTTCCATCAGTATAACAGAAGAAAATATGCAAGGATCTGTAAAACAGCGTCAGAAAGAGAATTTCTGAAAGGAGAAAACCTTTTCTTCCTCTATGCTTAGAACTATTAAGAGGACACATTCCACAAACACAACCTGGGACCAAAGAGGCTAGTTGAACCAATGTACGATAAAAATCAAATCACTTCAAGGTTGAAAATGTGTCTGAAAACAAATTATTAGGAGCTAAGATCTGACTTGGTTGATTTATATAGGTAACTCATTCTTTAATTCTGAAGTGCCTTAAACCAGCAAAAAATGGTGACTTCAGTATAAGGGTCATCAACTAAGGTAAAATTTGAGTCAAGCATTTAAAATTTAGCCATCTGAGAATACCAGCTAGTGCTTCAAACCAGATCCCTCCCATAATGTTCTACAAAATATACAAAGTAAAAGTACTCAAGTCCTGAGAAGGGGTATCTCCTCTTTTCCCTTTCTCTTCTGAAGGCTGGAAGCCAGGCTGATGGAAGCATTATCACCCACCTCATGCCCAAACACACGCATACACATGCTGTTGTACATCTTTTGTGACCCTCAAGTCTTAAACTCTGTTCCAGCACTTTTTTGGACTTCTGGTTGTTCGCAGTCTGCCAGGCTCTTTTGTTGGGAAGGAGGTAAGGATGTTGGGATAATGACATCACAGCCAGAATTAGAGAAGCTGCCCTGGTGAGACCTTCAAAGAAAGAGGACTACTTACCTGTAAAGGATATACATGAATCTGTGAGGCTGGAGTCCAGCACCAGCAAGAGCTTAAGATCACTTGCTTAAAGGCACAGTCATATGGACATAGCCTTGAGCTGCTGGAAACCAGGTAAGACTCCACATTTTCTTCAGAGAAGAAAGTCATGTGTTTACTTCTGCTTGAGCAAAGCTGAGCAGTTTAAATGTAGGGAAGATGTTTACTTTCTCCCTGAAATATTTGCAAGAGGAAAAATGAAGTACCTTTTCTCCTCTCAGAGAAATAGTGCAATGAATTCTTATTAACAAAGATGATCTTTTAACTCGGGGGGAAAATGCCATATTATTTTTTTGTTAAAGAGAAGTACTGGTACTTGGGGCACAGCAATGCTAGCTGGTGCATGCCCTCCTCAGAGGGTTTCCAGTAATGTTTTTGCAAAAGTCTTTTCTCAAGATTGAGCTACAATTAGCATGGGCTTCAGTCAGTTCTGTGGAGACGTCACTCCACATAATGTTACAGGCTTCATGCTGCAACATGAAGATGTCACTTTAGATAGCACTGTGGGCTTGAAGTGGCAATGCAGAGATGTCACTTCCCTATTATCAACTGCTGCAGGAGAATATGTCCTTTATGATGGAGCTGGCCTCATACTTTGTGAATACCCTCTTGATGTCCCTCTCAATGGGCTTGACAGCACTGTAACAGCATGACAAGTTAAAACATGTCCTTGAGAACTCATGTTAACTAATGCAATGATGACCGTGACTACACAGTGTGTCTAGGCAAGAACAGAGTGTTTTCTCAATCACAGAAAAACCTTACTGTAGTGAGAACTCACAAGTTTTTGCAGGACACAACTTACCTCTGTCTGCAATGACCACAAGCCCATGGTCATCATTGTGTCAGTTAACATGGCTTCTCAAGGTCAGGTTCCACACTGCTGTAAATTCCGAAGGAAGATAAAGGACCATCAGGAATTTATTTTCTTTCTAGATGCCTCTTTGGCTCAGTTAACCTTTAACAGTGGTCTCTTCTTAATTGGCTAAAACAATAAAGAAAAATGCCACAAAGCTAAAAGCATGAATGATAAGTTTCAGGCCAGTTTAAATAGTTGAGACTGGTTTTCCCTTCAATACTCTAAACAAAATAAATGTCTGTTGATAAAAATGCCATACAACTTGCCATATAAATTCTGAATTTCAGGTATTCCAGTATTTCTTGTGGTTGGAATAAGATTTCTAGTGAAAAAAATTGCCCAACTTGATTTTCCCAATTAAATGCCATATGTGATTCCACAAGTACAAATGATGCTTGGTAGTGCCCCCTTTTGTAATTGCTTTAAATTAAAAAGCAATTAGAAGCTCACTAATTTCAGACTAGACCCACTGGGTCAGGACTGAGATCACCAACAGAGCAGTCAGAAAGCATGCATTACACATCCCTCCATCCACTAAGGCCAAGTTTATATTGGAGGTAGGTCAGTAATTCCTACCACTGTCAGTGGCAGCTTTTTAAGATGGCCCAAGGACACACGCAGTGTTCATTCACCCTTTGACAGGTGCTGGTACCGGGAACAAATTTCCTTTCTGTCATTTTGCTACTTGTGAGTAATGGGAATCTTGGACATTCATAAGGTGGTGAGTACCGCAAGTCCCTGCAGCAGTGAGTGTTTGAGGAGCAGAGGTCTTAGAATTTTGCTGCCACTGCTGTACTGAGGCAGATGGGAGGGCTGCAGCTGCCCTGCTGTGCTTCTACACATGCCTTCATCACCCCCCACCGGACATCCCCTTCACCCTACCTGGCTTCCTGCTACTGATACACGTCTTCTGTCTGTGTTGTTGATTACAGAGAGTTTATTTAACTGGAGAAGAGAGGAATAATGATGAGATTACTGAGCACTGCTGATTGCCTGCCCTAGCTGAAGGGCACTGTGAATGACCTGGGTCACTCGGTCCATGGGCTGGGGTGGCTCTGTCTCCCCGATTCAACTCCTGCCAAGGCTCTCCTCAGTAAGCACCATCACTAACCCTGGATGTGAGCTTTCTTCATAGAAAAGGCTCTTCTGGGCTTTTCTCAGAATACAATTTTTCTTGGCATGGCTTCCATTTTTTTCAGAGAAGCTGGGAAAACTTTTCCTGAAATGATCCTCCTCTGCCTTCTGGCTGAAGAGTATGACTGATGCCTTTTCTTCCCCAGTGCAATAGTACATCTGTGGAGTAGAGAGACTGGGTAACCAGATGTCATGTCAGGTTTCCTAAACATACTTGCATGTCATTTCTCACTTGTTGGTCTGTATCATAGCAGAGAGCCTCTGCTGCTAGCTCCACTGCACATTAGGGCTAGAAAATAATTTCATTAGGGCTGAAAAAAGTGGTTTATTTAAGTCAAAATCAGTCTATTCCTGTATCTGTTATTTCTGCTTCTCCCTTAGACAGGCTGATAACACTTTTCCTTCTCTTCTCTCTTGCCTTCTTTTCTACATCAAAGATACTAAGTACTGTGTTCTTTAATTTAACAGCTTCTGCAGCACAAGAGAGACTAGCTTCATTTTATGAATAGTGAATCCTTGTATGATGTCATCTTCACATAATTTCTATTTTGCTGCTCTGAAATAGATTTTATTTCAGCAAATGTGCAGAGCACTATTACAGTGACACTGTACTGACTAAAGAAAGTGGCATTACAAGTATAGTAATTCTGTTTTAAAGCACACTGTTGAGGTGTACTAATTACTCTGTTCTTCTAGCTGTCTAATAGACAGCTCTTCTGTCTCTTATTTTCCCAACAGAGAATGGTTTTACCTGAGGTCACTACCATACCAACTGCCAAATATAGACATTACAGCCAAACCAGAGGCTATGACACCTATGAATAATTGTTGTACTTGAAGTCAGGATGTATATTGTAGTATAGACATAGTTAGAAAGGAATTAATGTTTGTTTACCTTGAACCCAACTAGAAGCATACTAAAATAGTCAACAACACATATATATAAATATATTTTACACTCACAGCATAGTAAAACAATGTTGTAAGTATTGTGTTTAAGTATGTGAAAATGTGTCCAGCCAAGAGTAAAAAAAACTTGTGTAGTTGCAAGTGGAAAAGGTGGGAAAACATATAAACAGCAACTCAGTAACAGAATTTTCAAGATATAGAACAAAGAGCAAGATACAGACCAAAGAACAAGATAAGCACAAGGGATGGAAAACAGGCAGGATATCCTACTGACTGAGTATTGGGATGGCTGGCAAAGTCAAAACAAAAATAAGCAGCACTGGGAGCTGATGGGATCCCTTTTTGGGAGAGAAGCAAGCTGCAGAAAGCATCAGGCATCCAGAGGAAATTTACCTATAAAAGGGCTCTCAAGCTTGAAGACCTTGACCTCCTCAACTATTAACCACTGCATACTGGAGCCACTGGTGTATCACTTCCTTGGTATTGTGTACTCACAGCTAATTCAGTCTGTAGTAGACTAATGATTTTATGTGTGTAAAGCCATGTACTGGTAATTAGTAAGAACAAAACACTGGCACATCTGTCATTCATGAATGTCAGTCTACTAAAATTTTATTTTAAAAGTTGGTTTATCAGTTTTCTAAATACTCCCATCACAGCAATTTCTAATTCCTTGACTGATAGTGATAGATGTAGATATATATTTACATACACATGCAAACACATACTCTGTTGGAATAATTTTACAAAAAAAAAAATTATCATGGTAAACATGTTGAACAGCATGGCCATTTTGTAGTTCATGTCAGAAGAGGGCATAACTCTGTCCTTCCTTGTGACAGAGTTAGAGGCTGGTCACTGCCAGCATCTGAGTCTGAAGCAGAATGTGTAGATCTGAACCCTTCATTGCTGACCAATAAAATACACTGACTTGCAGAGGTGTCTCATTCATATGGCGTTGAAACACTCAAGGGAAATATGCCATTACTGCAGAGATGAGTGATGAAGCAGTTAGGTTCTGTTTATGTGAAATTTTAATTTTTTTTTTAATAACTTTTTTTATCTGTTGAAAGTATGTAGGAATGTGTGCAAAATGCTACAGACCATAACATACCTAGAAGCCTCTGAACTATTTGTTTAAATTTTAAGTGCTGTATCTTGCACCACAGTTTCAGATATTAAACCCTGATGTATGTTTTGATTCCTTAAAAATTATGCAATTTCTTTTCCCATCCCTTTCCTACTACTTCTTCTTTCACACTGCTATTATCAACAAGTTTCCTTATTGCATACCAGGGGTAATCCTGATTTCATCTGCAAAATTTGGGCTAGTCACAAGTTACCTCATCATCAAGAAAAGCATTCTCTATATTCATTAACAGAAGAATAGTAGCAAGAGTTCATGTAATCTTGACTATCATTTTGCTTTCTCCTCTTTCTTATTTTATACCATCCTTTTAAACTGTTAGTTGAGATCCTCACCTGATATAAAGTGTTGTCACCCCATTGGAATCTTGACTAACACCAGGCTTAGAAACTTTCCACCTTCAGATGTCCGTGGACAAGTCTAGATTTGTAGCTAAATGACTTTCAGTGTTTAACATGAAAACATATGAGATCCAAATGAAAACATTAAAATCCTCAAATAACAGGAGTTTGTCCTGCATCCTTCATTTGAACAGTGTTAGTATATATTGTTGAAGTTTTAGTCATGTTGTACTAAATAGCTACCAGCCCTATTTTTTGAAGATATATAAAAGTACTACAATTTTCATGCCAGTCATTTTTTAATTATTGTTATTACTTTTTACTTTAAGTTTCAAGAGGTTACCTTGATGCAGAATCCATGATTTGGAAACTGTAAGTCTCTGTGAGGTTGGAATTGATCCACAGGAACAACAGTAATTCATGCAATGAAACATGTTAAATGCTGTGAAATGTTCCAGTCTTTGAGCTGCTTTGGTCCTGCTGAGTAAACGAACCTTTGAGCTGTCCAGAATGCTTGCAAAGGCCAGAAGTAACTGAAGCAAGAAAGCTTCAGTTTTCTTGAGAGGGGGACAATTGTCATGACACTTTTTCTTTCAAATCTCTACAAAGAAGCTACTATGCTATTCCTCATGGGCATGATTTGCCCGAGGCTGTGTGCACAAGTTATGAGTTGGGCTTGTGACCATAACATGCAAAACTGCTAGGTTCAGGTCAGCATTAGAAATATTACTGAAACAAAATTACTCTCTGGTCTAGAGTTAATCACTTACACCTAGTCTGGAAAATCTGACACATTTAGGAATATTCTTTGGCATGGAGGCAGGCTCCCATGGCCTCAGTGACTGCTAGAAAACTGCCTACATGTGAACTACGGCACAAGGTCCTTGGAGAGCAAACAATACTACATGGGAGAGGCCACAATGCTATCAAGAATTGTTCCGACAGTTCGTCAGCATAGACATGTGAACCGTTTACTACCCGAGACTATCATCAACCATGCTTGAACCAATAGCAACCAACACAGCCTTTATGATTTCTCTCCTTCAGGGAGAGAAATTTTAAAATAATTTTGATATGGCAACCTTCTCTGACGTTAAAACCAGTGGTACTGCTATATGCAATGAGAGTTTCCAAGTGCTTAAAAGAAACATTTTCAATGACTCAATAATATTATCTGGCTATGGTAGGTCCTGCTGTGTATAAGTTTTACACTGCCTACTTACCATAGTTCCTACACGTGCTATAGTAGTTTAATTAAGTGACATCACAGATGCTGTAGATTTTTTTCTATTCTCTCAGACTTACGAGGAGACTAAACATTATCATATGGATGCTGTTTTTTGAAAGGACTTTTATAGTGTGTTTACACATTATAAATGGTGCTGTGTAACTTACGCTGAAGTAAGTGAAACAAGGCAGCAAACTTTATGAAATTCAAAAAGTAACATTCATGATTACGCTTAAATCCTTTAAAAAAGAAAGACAGACCCCTATGTACATAAAATAATTCTACGACTTCTATACCCCAAGGGCTTTTATGCTTCATGCTTGATATATATATATATAGTCAAGAAATAACTGAGATTAAGCAGAGGCTGTGTTTGTTCAATGCACATCTCTAAATATTTTCCTGACCTCTGGATTGTAGTTCCACTGTTGAGATGATCAATTATTTGTGTTTATTTTCTTCCTAGCAATATCAACTCCTAAGTAAAGAAGCAGAATTTTATGGGATAAAAATTATCTCAGATATGTTTTACATATCTTTTACCATTTTCACTTGTGTTTTGTTTATTCACAATATAAAAGTGATTAGTGACAGGCTGAATGGAATGTAAAATCCACTTTGAATTCAAATGAATATGAATTCAGCATAGATTTTTATGTATATTCTGCATTTCCCAAGATTGGAAAAGAAAATATACCTATATATAAAGAAATGATGTCACTATTGAGGTAGTAACATAAGGCTTGAATTATACTAAGGAAGGCAGTTTATAAACATGTAACAGAGTGACAGACTTTCTCCTTAAGGGTTACAAACTACACATTAGACAAGATGCAACTGTTTGCTACAAGAAATAGACAGGGCAAGTGTTTCATATCTATTGGTTTGATGTTGTAATTTTTATTCAGAAAAACTTCCACTGAAATGAAAAATTCAGAGGAAGCATTGTCTGATGAAGGTGTGTGAGATCAAGTGATTTTTTTTTATTATTTGAATATCACCAGGAAGCAAAGGCAACTGGCTTTATCTCACCAGGGAGTAAGATTCTGTTATCAGAAAATGTCTAATTTTAACTCCTTGACTAACAGTATTTTAATGTCTTTTGATATGATGTGTTAACTGCATCTGGAATTCTTGGCTTAAGCTCCAAAGAATTAAAGTTTTTCCTATTGCTGTCACTGCTCTTCTTCTGCCAAAATTGAATTTAATTTTTTACTTATTCTATCAATTAGATGTGTTTGTGATATAGTTTCCTTTATAATTAATAAAGCATGAGATTTTTCATAGAATCATGGAATTCTTCATGTTGGAAAGGACCTTTAAGACCATTTAGTCCAACTGTTAAACCAGCTTTTCTGTGTTCATCACTAAACCACATTCCCAAGTGCCAGATCTACACATCTTTTACATACTTCCAGGGATGATAATGCCACCAGTTCCCTGGGCAGCCTGTTCCAGTGCCTGACAACTCTTTCAGTGAAGAATTTTTTCCTAATATCCAACCTAAACCTTCCCTGGTGTAACTTGAAGCCACTTCCTCTTCTCCTATCATTTATTAGTTGGGAGAAGAGACTGATCCCTACCCCTCTGCAATGTCCTTCCAAGTAGTTGTAGAAAGCGGTAATGTCTCCCATGAGCCTCCTTTTCTCCAGGCTAACCAACCCTATAAGACTTGTGTTCCAGATCCTTCACCAGCTTTGTTACCCTTCTCTGGACACACTCCAGAACCTCAATTGTCCTTCTTGTAGCAAGGGGCCCAAAGCTGAACACAGGATTCAAGGTGAAACCTCAACAGTGCCAAGACCAGGGGGACAATCACTGTCCTGGTCCTGACGGCCACACTATTTCTGATACAGGCCAAGATGCCATTGGTTGTCAACCAGCACCCCCAAGTCCCTTTCTGCTGAGCAGCTTTCCAGCCACTCTGCTCCCAGCCTGTAACACTGCATGAGGTTGTTGTGACCCAAGTGCAGGACCAGGCACTTCACCTTATTGAACCTCATGCAGTTGTTCTCAGTCCACTGATCCAGTCTGCCAAGATCCCTCTGTAGGGCCTTCCTCCCCTCCAGCAGATCAACACTCCTGCCACCCAACTTGGTGTCATCTGTAAACTTACTGAGAGTGCACCAAACTCTCCAAAGGGGAACTTCTCATCACATATTTTTAAACTTTCTGAGAAAGGGACAATTTTGATTACATGTAAAATAAGGCACTGACATATTTTACACTGCATTAAACCTGACTCCCCTGAAAAATTTGAAATGATTTGCAACTAGTAATTCCCATCTCTTTGGTTAATATGATTTAATTTTTTGTATGAGGAGGTTTCACTGTATTTGCTGTGAATTCTTGGATACGTGCAAATCTCTCTCTGGTAGAACTCCTATGATCTTAATCAGAATTCACAATTCATTCCTCATGTCCAGCTTCTCTCTTTACTGAGCTTAATTTTTTATGTAAGAAAAGTTAGAAAAAGACACAACATTTTCTGAGTTACAATCTTGTAGACAGTAATAAATTATTGTATATTGTTAGATTATGCTTTATTGCCCTTACCAAAAGGATTTTAAAATTATAGGAATATAGTGTATCCTTATCTTGCCAATATAGAAATTAATAAATTATTATAAGCCCAGGTTTAAACTCTTTATTACATTAAAGAAACTTCCTATTTTAGCTTGCGGTACAAATTATTAAAGAATTATTTTAACGTAGTTTTAGATTTTTCCATACTTGTGACATTATCGATCATTTTGCATTTAATTACATTTTTAAGGCCTAATTGTTTTAACCAAATTACCTGAAAATCTTAGTTTTTATTACAAAATGTGTTGTTTCTAAATCCCATGACAGTGAAAAAGCTTAATGAATGAAACATAAAACATTAGATCCCACACAATAGAAAAAGTAACACAGTGTCTATTGCTTTTGAATTAATCTGATTTTAAGTCAGTGTCTTGGTTTGTAAACATGTATGTTTGGCAATACTGGTTTCCCAATCTGTTGTATAGCAGCTCTGTTATTGTTTAGTTTTTAAAATCAGATTTTCCAATTTGACAAGTATTTTTCTTTCATTCTGCTATGTGAAAGAACCACACCCACAAAAGAATTTTACCACATGGGCAAAACAGTGAATATCAAACAATATTTTCCTTTTTTAATTTTCAGTTTTTAGTAACTACATATATAAATGCAGTTATTTTAATAAGATACTAGGTAAACATGTTGGGCATGGTTGTATCATTCTCTATTGTTTTAGCTGGCTGTACTCACCAAAGATCTGCACATGAACATAGCAAATTTTATACAGTTGGCAGGAAAGCAACTCTAGACACTGGAGATGGAAGAATGTTTTGTGTCCCCTGCCAGTGTAGTCCTTTGGTAACAGGGAATATTGCAGGATATCACTTTCAGGGAATATTGCAGAGAATACTACTGGGAAAGCTTGCACTTGCTGGATTGTACTTGAGAAAGTATTACACTTGCAAAATTTGGCTTTTGACATTAGAATGTGCACTTGTGATTTAATGACACAGAGGGCTGATACATTTGAATTTTTTCATGATACATTATGAAGGATCAAAATCTACTCCTTGTGTTCAGTAAGAGTTCGCATTTTTTCCTGTATCATTTTAACCCACAAATGGATGATGAGTTTTAGCCTGTTGGATTTACCTGCTGACTTCATGGATTAGCTGCCAGATGACTGTCACCTTCTCTTGCAAAGCTGTTGTGTGCCTGATTTGGTTTTGAGTTACGTCAATACTGACAATAGTTCCATGACAATAAGTTTTGATCAGCAATTTTCATGCTCAATTTTTGTCCTAATAGATGTGGCTTTGGAATCATTATTTGAAATCTGATGGGCTGGCTGCTGCCAGAAAACTGCTTTCTGCTTACCTGATGAATTTAGTGAATTTTTCTAAAGACTTTTAACTTTCTTCATTAAAAGAAAACCATCAACTTCCTACATAAAAACTTTGCCAGTACAGTTACCTACAGATAACTCCCAGACTAGAGACTAGTAAAGGCTGAAGGTAGAGGTAATAGCTGAAAGTTTCACTTGTATCTTTTCTGTCTTGTGTAGTCCTGTTTTAAAGTGTCTTCTGCTGATACTCTTGGAAAAACTCACCACTGGCATTTCATGTAAGGATCAATCATCCGTTTTTGGAAATAAATTTTGAAGTCTTGCTCTTTTGAGGATAGCAAAAGAAAAAGTTAAATTAACATTGGAGGTGAAAGTTTGCCAACTCTAATGATAGCTAGAAAGATTTTTTTAGGATTTCCTATTTCACTCATATTTTCTTTCTTTTGGTCAGTGTTAAAATATCCTTCATAATGAAGAACTTTCTTGCAGATTTTCATTCTTGTCTCTTTGACTTACTCTGTGAGCCTCTTTCCTCATAGATTATTTACTGATTATTTGAATATAAGGGAGAGATGGTATTTAATTATGCAATTTTGAGAGGACTCAGTAGATAAGAAGTCCCAGACCCGGGCAGAAGGATTAAGGAGGCAGGGGAAGAATGGTGGTAAGCACATATCTGTTTTTGTAGCGGGCACTGTTTCATTTCTCTCACCAGAGCATTGCCACCCCCAACATACCACTGATTCAACTCTCAGAAAGTTTGATTTTCTGCTGAATAAGATCCAAACGCTTTGGATTGTATTGGTTAGATTTTTAATTTCCTTACTTGGACAAAGATATACAATGTTTAGGGATTATGTTTTTCTATTTTCAATTGCAACCTATATACTTCATTGCCTAAGTGCTACTTTAGCATCAATTGCAAGAATATAAATAAAAAACACCACTCTGTATTTGTTCATCTAAGACCTTGAAAAGCAGTAAATCAAAATCCTTTCTTGGTCTACCTTCAGTTCTCATGACAGTACCAATACATTTGGACTGCTGCAACTTATTTAGATGATGTTTGTCAAGATGGTGGCTTTAAAACACATAGCAGCTTTTTTACAGCAAAGCTGATTACTATTTTATGTGTCTAATCCCGTGGCAAAGTGGACCTTAAACATCCCCCCTTTCCAAGCAAGTTTACTCCACAATTCATGACATGGACAGTCTCTGTGTTCCTGGGAACAGCTTAGATGCTCAGAAGAGAGATCTTGTCTCTACTAGCCCTTCTCCAACATAGTGAACTCCAGTTTCCACCTGCTCTTGAGGGATCAGTGAGAGAGAGAGACCAGGACATGCAAAATAACAATGTTTCCCATCCTAGGAAATTAAGCAGCACTCTCTATTTCCTTGCAGAGGAAAATAATCCAATCAACACTGTAGTTTGACAACTGGAATTACGTTACCTTCCCTAAAAGCCTGATTTTACCACTCTGTGAAGACTGAACGTCATGGAAATAGCTGTCCCAGATGAGGACACCAAAGAGTTTAGGAAATGAGACTTTTGGTACACATACACCTCATTTTAGGGGAAGTCAAAGTGAAAAAAGTAGATTTTGGATTTTGTCAAAAGAGATCAAACCCAATACACGGAGCTTCCTTTATGCACGATTGTCCTTAGAACAGCTGGGACCGATTCATCATTGGATGGGTGTAGCCCAAAACTGTGTATTCTATAGCCCTCCATGCCATTTCCCAGAAATGGCAGTAGAGGCCTGCGAGGTGCCCCCCCCCCACCCCCATGCTCCTGTCCTCATGCCCTTTTGTGGAATTCCCTGACTGAGCACCCTCACACCCTTTTATGGAATTCCCCACTCTGGGGGAGGGGCTAAGCATTGCTGCCTGAGCTGGAGAATATATAAACCTGGAGTTTCAGAACCTTGCACTCTCTCCACTCGTGGGATCCAGAGGAAGACTGCAGCTCACCGCTCTCAACCTGACTACAGCTCACCCCTCTCAACCAGACTGAGACCACCATCCTCAACTGGACTGCAATAGCTCTCCTACCAGCAGGTTTTTTTCCGCTCCCCCCTTTACTTTGGACTCAGGGGGGGCCCGGGGAACCCTGCTTGTTCATATCCCAGGGTGCTGGGTTGTACATTTGGGTTTTTGTGGATTGAATTCGGTTGTTTGTCTGTATAATCATACTTGTTGTGTTATTTTTAATAAATTGTTATTCTGACTTGTGGTCTCTCTTTTGAGTTCGTTTTCCCCTGCTGGTTAACTTTTAAACCAGCACAACGATGGAGAAAACTCAGGTTACATTACTGCTTCTAAGAGTTAAATGGTGATTACCCTTCAGTCCTTGGAAGTATTTAATTCTCATTCTGTCTTTTCCAGCTAGTCCCCCACTTTTTTAGGGCATGACTTCGATTGTAAGTTAGATCTTTGAAAATAAGTCAATGAATTTCAGCTCTTAGACACGTAATTAATCTTCATATAGCTCTGATAGTAATGCAAACACACTGTGGGATGTTTTCCATTGAAAACACAGGAAAAGAACCTGTAATAAATCTGAGAGTGATAGCTTTATCATGACTGACAGAGCTGCTGGAGGCCTCTTCTTTATGAGTATAATTTGGAAGTATATAAAGGAGAGATTGATTTCCACAGACCATTCTCTTTTCCTCAGTATTTATTCTTAGACTCTACAACTCACTATAGTTTTTATTTTACAAAAAGACCTATGTGACTTGATTAAAACAATGATTCCCATATTGCATTTCTATGAGTCAGTACAGGCCAATGTAAACACAATTTGATTTTGTACTTCCCAAGCCCCATGACCAAGTGCTGTGCATGATTTATCAGGGAGTTGCAGCTCTCTTCCTTGTCAAGATTTGTTCTTCTGCATCCTTTGGAAACAACAGTTTAACCTTTTGAACAGAGCCAGTACCTACTAGCTGGCGAAGATGAAGTGCTTTGAGAAAGAGGCTATGGGAGTAATGAGATGTGACTGTGAGATGAGCCTTGCTTGACAATGTACAACAAACCTCACATCTCATGCTAAGAAGTGGCTGTCATTTTGATCTGCGTGAAGTTTAGTGCTCCGTGGATTTGAGCCACCATGTGTGTGTTGAGTCAGATCTTTCTTTTACAGTAAAAGATTTCTGCCAGTGTCCACAGGGCTACTCAGCAGGTGCAAAAGCAAGCTCCTTGAGAACCCTCATAGGGTACTTGGTGTTTAACATTAACACTTATACTGATAGGGAAATTGAAAACTAACATTTTAAATAACTTGCTTGGTGTGTTCTTGCCCTAATCTGAGTCCCTTGCACCATGCTGCCCCTAGACACTTTTTCTTTTTTACAAATCAGATCTCCTTGAAAGTGTACAATTACCTGTTTTCTTAAATACCCTTCCCTTATGAACTGTGATGATTCTTTCTTATTTATTTATTTTGTGGGATGACTAGGTCATAATTCTCTATGGAACAGAGAAAGTGAGTGTTAATGGCAGTTTACCAAATACAGCAAATGAAAAATGTGTGGCAATGAGAGGACCTATAGAATAAAGGACATTTTTCTACTTGCTTGTGGTGCTTTATTCTTGCCCAAATCCACAATAGCACTTTTTCTTTGCTGTTTATTTTATTTAGAATTTTTAAAAAAATGAGAACACGACCACAGCAGATATACATCTTCATTTGAGTTCATCACTTTTCAGTGCTGTGTCAAAAAATGTGTGAGAGACAGAAAGAGATTCACCCTAGCTAAGTAAAGGTACTGAATCACTAATACTTGTCTTCTGTAATATTTAGCACATTGAAAGTATTAATGAAATAAGGAGTTTGTTGTTTTTTTTGAAAGTGTGATGCAGTTCAGTGCCAGCTGGCTGACCAAGAACCTGAGGTAGGCTGTATCTGTCACTCTCAGAATAGGAAGAACAGATCTTTTATTTTTCTTTGCTAAAACCCTGTATACTTGGCTGTACCAGACCAGGTAGATTGCTTGAAGTGACTGGCTGCCAATGTAATTTGTGTTGGTAAATAAATATAAAATGTTGGGATCTTTCAAAGATGGGATCGGAGGCAATGACTGATGCCAAGCAGGGTGCAGTCATTTCCTGAGAAACAAAACTGCTCTATCAGCTCACCTTAAGCTTGATTTGCACAAACTCCATTTGTTCTGTCTCTTCATAAGCAAAGCTGTTAAACTGAAAAATCTCCTATGTCTATTGTGTAATGTCAGGCTCACCTGGCTCCTTCTCATCCAGTCTAAATAAAGGGCTATCCTTTATCCTGTCCTATAAGGCTTGCTTTTTGTCTTCCTGTCAACCAACTTACTGATGATTGCTAGTATATATGCTGGTTTTGCCTGGGATAGAGTTAATTTTCTTCACAGTAGCTATTATGAGTCTATATTTTGGATTTCTGCTGGAAGCAGTGTTGATAATCACAGGGATACTTCCATTACTGCTGAGCAGTGCTTACACAGCACTAAGGTCTTTTCTGCTCCTCACCCCATCCCACCTGTGAGTGCGCTGGGGATCCACAAGAAGCTGGGAGGGGACAACCAGGACCCAAACTGACTCATCATACCATATGGCATCATGCTCAGTATATGAAGCTGGGGAAAGAAGAAGGAAGTGAAGACGTTTGAAATGGTGGCATTTGCCTTCCCAAGTCACTGTGTGACACATGATGGAGCCTGGCTTTCCTGGGGATGGCTGAACATCTGCCTGCCCATGTGAAGTGGTGAATGAATTCCTTGATTTGCTTTGCTTGTGCCTGTGGCTTTTGTTTTACCTATTAAATTGTGTTTATCTCAATTCATGAGCTCTCTCACTTTCACCCTCCCAATTCTCTCCCCATTGCACTGGGGGGAGTTACAGAATGGGTGAGTGGTTCTGTGTGCCAGCTGGGGTTAAACCATAAGAGTATAGTGAAAGGAAGTGGAGCAAGGACATAGATGATAAAGGCATGCTGATGTAAAATAGTGAGACACAGATAATACATCCCGACTTTGGAAGAAACCAGCTGAGACTCTGGTGCAACAATTTCCAATTTGTATAATTTTTCCAGAGGAAGGATAGTTATGGTACAGATGAGGCAACATCTCCAAGGCCTGAGGAAGGCAGCATTACTTCAGAAGTAGGTATCACCTGACGAAAACAAGTATAGATAAACCTGCTGCAGCCTCAGCCCTGGCCAAAAGTCTAGGAAAGGATAATAAAGTCCTATCTGTTGTGGGGACCCCTGGTGGTCTAGTGGTTAGGATGCACCACTCTCACCACTGCAGCCCAGGTTCGATTCCTGATCAGGGAAACTCCCCCAGGCAGATGGAGCTCGTCAGTCCTGTAAGGCCATCCATCTAAGAGAAGGTCACTCTAAACAAACCTACATCCTGAGGACCTCACTGCCACTGTCCAAGCTTGCTCGGCCCCAGCAGATGAACTTTAGGATTAAAGGGTGGGCTCAACTCAGCACACACTGTGTCTCACCTAAAAAATCCACTGTGCAGGCTCAAAGGGTAAAGACCTTTCCCAAATCTTCATTCATGAAGACTGACCATACATCTGTTGTTGGTAGTGATAAATTAGTCCCCTATTACACTGTTCTTCATGGACATAGGAAACTCAAATTGGCTTTTCCTGCATCATGGGGATGATTGAAGGTAAATTGAGAGTCACTGTTAAGAGAAGCATGTACTAAATATGGTCAGGAGAGAGAAAAAAAAAAACACTTCTTTTGCAGAACAATTCAGAAAGGGGAAAATCCTTTGTAGAAAGAAATAAACTCAACTAAAAGCAAACCACTCTGCAGTTCAATAAAAGGTTGCCCTCTCCAGTCAAACAGATACAATTTGCCACTCTGTGTATAAAGAGGATCTTTTTCAATTTAGCTATTTCCATTAATGTATGAACCACTGATCAATATTAGACATTGCTTAGCTTCCCAGGTCATGAGAAACAACTCACTGGCAAGCATTGTATTTCTAGGAGACAAAGTCAGTAGAGTAAATATATGATCATGCAAACAAATTGAGTACTTTCCATGGAAGTTGAGGGCCAAATTAATAATTCTCCTTTGTTGTGTCAAAGGTATTAAATTTCAGGACTATTCCAAAGGCTATGAATTTCTGGACAGCCATATCAGCATGGTTCTCAAATACATTGAGAGACCTCTGGAGAGGGAAACAGACCTTCGGTTGAGCTTCACCTGCCCTCCTAGCCTTGCAAAGTCTAACAAATTTCACATGTAAGGAGGATCTAGGTAAGCAGACTACAGAAGCACAGTCAGAAAACTGCATGATAAAATCATAATTTGCAATTTCTGATTGCTTTTTTTTAAAGCAGCTTTTTGAGGTCTCAACATCTCCATCATATCCAGCACTGAATATATCTGTAATTGGACACTGTTCTTATTCTGCAGTCTATAGCAATAAAAGCAAGTAATGTATTAGCTGTTATACAGATGGAGGGCTGGGAGATTAAATATCTTGTCCAGGGTCAAAAAGGAAATGTGTGACAGGTCTGGGACTTGTGAACCTGGAAATGTCGAGTTGAAGGCCTCAGCTGTGGCTGTATATTTACTCTTGAGTGTTGGCTGACTGCACATTTAACAAAACATTCCAAAAGACGCCAATATGTTATTGCTCCTCTTGGAAAATGACTGGACAACCATGCTTCTTTTGACAAGTAGCCAAATCTTGCCTGGGCAAACTATTCAGTTTTGATAAATTGCACAAAGTAATTTGAAAAATAAATTGCTTTGTCTTCTGAGTATGCTTACATAGATTCTTCAGAGAGGAAACGATGTCTCCTTCTTGTAAATATTGAAGAATAATATTTTTTACATTTCACTTAGGAACAATTAAACAGACAAGAAATAACCACGATTGCAAAGGCTCAGCTACTAACTCAGTTCAATGCCCTCAGAAGAGTTTTAGTCAACAGTGAGTTCAGGCAGTTAAAAAAGATGGATTAAGTATAGCAGGGATTTTGCCTTATTTGAACTACAGAGCTTCTCTTTTAGCTTAGTAGAAGAAGAAATGCTTTGGGAATCAATGACCTAGGTTATGGCTCCATTAGCAGTTTGGCCCAATTTTAATTAGCTGATCATGTGTGCACTATCTTTTACTAATAAAGGGTGTAATGATTTTAGATGTAGGTTGTTATAAAGCCCCCAAATTTTACATGTGCGCTGTCCAAGATTAAGCCTTCTGGTCTCTTCTGGGTCATCTCCGCTTCTAGTCGAATCCTGAAAGGGTGTCTAGGTTTGAACGCAGCAGAGATGCTGAGCGAGGAGTCTTTCTGACTGGTGCTGTGCTGCAGTGGCTTTTGACAGCAGAATACCCAAATTCTCCCTGTAATTAACCATGTACTGAGGGTCCATTAGAAAGGCATGTGATGACCCTAGGTCACAGATTTCTGGCTTCACCATGGCCCTGGAAATATCAGGTTAGCCACGAAATAATTTCAGTTCACACCATGTGACTAAAATTGAGGCAAACCTTTAAATACTATGAGTAGCGGGGTAGGAGGTCAGAGGAGATAGCATAGATGATGCTTTTTCAGAGTGTGATTTATCCTTTCTCATGTAGTAAAAGGAAAGGGAATAAATAGAAAAAAAGGAGCAAATATTAATCATAACACTCAAAATTACTAACTTCTTGTTTGTCATTTCATAGTTGCTCTCTTCAGTGGTGTGATTGTCTCTTGAGCAACAAACAAGGGATTTTATAATTTGATATCAAATGGGATTCATATCTAAATTAGGTTATTTTACTGTTTAACAGAAGAAAAATACAGAGGTTCCTATAGGAAAAAGAAAACCCAAAACCCTCTGGAAAGGCAGATTGGGGCAAATCTAAGTTGCATATTTAATATTATGGCTCCTCACTATGTCTGTGTTTTGAAACTAAAAGCAGTGCATATATGTGTGTGTGTTTTTGTGAAATAAGAAGGTGCTCATCAACATCACAGAAACAGAACAACTCAGGTTGGAAGGAAGCTCAAAAGATTGTCTGGTCCAAACTTTCATGGGAAAGGGTGTCTAGAGGAGATCATCTTGTACCCTGTCCAATTGTATCTTGAAAACCTCCTTTCATAGGAAGTCTATCACATCCCTGGGAAAAATGCGTTATCAAGAATGCAATCAAATGCATTTTTAAATCCTTGTTTATTGTTAATGCATCTGGGGAAGAAAAGTGAAATGCCAGTGAGGTATTCTGGATCTGATTAACCATAATGATCCCCACACTAAGGAACAGAGAAGATTTAGTCCAATATGTTATCAGTGCCAGAGGATCTTACCTTCCTCAAAGTACCTTCTTGTATCCTCTCTCCACTCTTTAGTTACTGTTTGTGCTTATTTTACAGGATTTTCTGCCTCTGAGAAAGACAGTGGCCTACTTGTTCCCCTTATAATCGGGTTGCACATAGCACTTGACTTGGTTGTTTACCAAGGCCTATGGAATTGCTTCTCATAGAAGAAAACCAAATTCAGAATTAATGCTGTTGGGGCTGGCAGGTCTACCTAGCTCCTTGTCAGGTTAATCTGCTCCTAAAATTTCAGAATGGGTGTGAGAAGCCCCTTAGAGTGTCTAATGATAATGTGGTTTTCCTCTTTCATTAACTTTTGTGTACAAACAGCTATCATGCTTGCTGGATACTAAGCACTTTACTGCCCATCTACATCCATGTCAATGCTACTTAAGGCTAATCACATACTAACTACATCTCTCAGTGACAAAGCTGCATCCCCACTCTGTCTGTATTGATCTCCCATCAGTCATTTGTTAGTGACCGTGCTAGACATGGCCCTTGGGCATTTTTCCAATACAAAAGCCACTTAACATTAAAATTGCAGGATCTCTTTTGGCTGTTTCACAAGCCTTTATCAAAAGCATATAAAAAACTACCTTTAATCATAACTACTCTATGAATTTTTTTCACCTTTGACCATTGACCCCTTTAAGATAACGAGAACATTTGTGCACCAGACTGCCCTTCTTCAAGTTTTATTCATTGCCTGAGAGGTCTACTAGAAGCAGTGGAAAAAATAATGGAAAGAAAATCCTTTTGCAGCAGTGTTTGTGTCATTTTAACAATAGCAACACTAAAAAGAGAGATTGGGTCATTATTTCAGACATTTCTATACCCTTTGGGTCATATGCCCATCACTTTGCTTCATTCAGATGAGCAGATAGTAGGGTTGCCTCCCTGTTCCTAGTCCTCTGCCATATACCCTAGCACTTCTTGGCATGGAGACTGTGTTTGTTTTGCATGTCTATGTGAAAAGCCAAACTAGTACAAATTCTTTTACTCTATCACTGCCACATATAAACACTGAATATATAATTTCAGACACTCTGTGGTTGTTGGATCTTGTTCAGGAGGTTAGATGAGAATTTCAATTGCATAATTCTGCCATCCTTTCTTTTCTGCACTGTTTCAAGTTTTCTCTAATTTGAGGATACATCTACAGCTTCAGAAAAAGTTTAACAATTGTCTTTTTTTAAAGTGCAGTACTCATCTAGCTAAATCAGCTTGCAACATAGTTTGACTGTGTTTAAGTAGTAACTATTTTAACAATGGCTCTAGTCTTGTGCAAGGCTGTTCACACTGTGGAAATCATTAAAAAATAGTTGTGGTGAAAAGCCGCAATGTTTGCATACAAGCCTGTAAGGTCTCCCCCTCACTAGAGCTACAACTTGCTTTGTTTGTTGGACTTTAAAACTTGAAGCACTTCACAGACAAGTCTGACTTTATTCCCATAAGAGGATTCATCAGTGCATTTGAAGGGCCATATGTTGAGTTGACACTATCAACTATAGGCAATATGCCAACGAAGTACTCAGGCAGGCAGCTCTTCCTGAGTTCCATACTATCTATTTTTTGACTATCTATTTTGATTTGTGTCTCATAAAATGCATCAATTACATATATAAGGAGAATTTCTCCACGGGATGTTAATGGAGTAGTGTACAGTAAAAGGTCAAAAGCACTGTGACTGATCCTCTTAGAATAATATCCAGGAAAAGCTTTCCCTAAAAAAGACAAAGTATTTATTGTAATGATGGCGAAATACGAGTGTCGCTTTGGAGTCTATTTGTCTAAATCAATGGTTTTCAGCATTCTTCACTCAGCATGGTACTTCTTAGGACTAAGATCAACCTATCTGCTCCAAATTTCACACGTTTTCTACACATGGTATGTTTGGCTATATGATTACAGGTCTGATAAGATGCTGGAATAGTATAAAGGAAGCAAGATTAAAATGAATTTATCTAATGTGATATATTCAGCCGCTTATTGCATCAGTTTGTGTCTGGTAGTATCATTGCTACACAATGGCAATGTTGTATTTGTAAATATAATCATGAGGGAACTCTCTGCTAGTGACCAAAGACACAGAAAAAATGAGGCATCCTCATCACCCCTGGAAAACACTGACTGGTAAAAATAGATGTGTGACTAGAATCAGTTTTTCTGTTCCCTTAGCATCCTTAGAGAAACCTGGACAGAAAAATTATTAAGGTTGTAGTCAAACTGTAGATTGTTCACCTGACCATGAAAGTAACTGTGTGATGGAGCATTAAAAGCCCCAGATCACACTCCCCAGGGTGTTGGACTGAAGTGTGCCAATTGCACTGAATCATGTGCCAAACTTAGACCTTTCATACAGTAACTTTGAAATTTCAAGGTGGACAACCAGAAAATATTTTTTTTTAAGTCATTGTTATTGCAATATATACATTGTACTAATTCAACTTATATATAGTGATAATTTTTCCAGTCTTTAATTAAGCATATAAATAATAAAATTAGAATTGTGCCTCAATTGTCATAACTTCTCTCTGTATTCTCCATGAATGTTTCCAGGTACAAAGCATTTTGTTTAACTGGCAAGTCCAGAGCATGTGTAATTATTTAATACTAACCTGTTTAGTTTCCTTCATTTTTAAAGCATTATAGGTATTTTCCAGTAATAAAAATCAATTTCATAATATCAAATACTATTAGGAATGAAAACATAACAGAGAGAGGGAAATCCAGACCAGGAAGATGCCACTGAAAACAAAAGAACAAAACCACTTACACAATATATAGGTACATATGCACAGAACGGAACAGTGCTCATAGCAAGAGATCAAAGACTGAAGTCCTTAAAGGCCCTTTAATGCAGTCAATAGCTTTAGCAAGGGTAGTTACCACTGCAGCTTTTCCATGCCATGGCTTAATTTTTCTAATGAAACAGGATAGCTTTACAGCCTTCTTCAGTGCCCATGTCTGTTTGAACATTAATCTGATTATTAATTTATTAGTGTTATATTTGCTGGCTTTTTGTAACATGGGCATTTGTCTCCCAAAGCCAAGACTGACTCCAGAAACTGACTTAATTCATGCTATCAAACTGCTGACAACTTTTAGACACCACTGCTATAAGCTTGAATTGATCCAGAGCCTGAGGGTAGCCAATTCCATTTCCCATTAAAAAAAAAAATAAAATAATAATGATTAACAAGATTTCCTAAGGTTTTTTTATAAAGGGGAGAAGGTATGTGACCCTTACATGGGTTATAAGCTAATTCATAAGTTTTACGACAAGGTCAGCCATCATCTTTGTGATCTGTCTGTGGGAACTCTAAAAAATTCAGGATAAAAAACAAGATAAAAGACAAGAACCCATCTTGCAAAGACTGGCTCTAAACAAAATTCATCAGATTATACAGATTTTGAGGGTTCCCTTGGAACTTATATTTGTTTCAGAGAGGGGAAAAATGGGCTTCTGGGGGATTGCAGTCTGAACTCACAAACTTTTAAATAGAAGCACAGAAAGATACTTCAGCTTTTGCGTGAGAGACAGTGCAGAAAAAGCAACTTATACTAAAAGTGTCATGGAGAATTTCCAGGAGAGACAAATGCCAAGAGATGATGAATAGAGAGATATAAACAACATTAATGAAGACGAATCAGAATGCAAAATGTTGCAAGAAAAAATGTAAAGCTTTTGATACGCAAAGAAATGGGAGAAACTGAGACAGAGATGCAGAAGAGAAAATAGAATTTCCTCATTAAATTGAGATACACAATTTTTGACTTTCCGCATTTGATGCTGCACATTCAGAGGGGCAGATGCTCTAAGTGATGCCAGACCACAGTAACCGTATCAGTTCAGTTACCTCAACATTCACTGAAATGAACAGCTACACACCCAAGAGCATACCCTACCTGAATGTTTGACCCATTTGAAGAATAAAAAAAAGTGCCATTTATTGCAAGTAAACTTCAAAATTTATTGCTCAATCTATGTATTTCACTGGTGTCTTACTAGGTAACTTACAACATTTATAAAATAATTAGATAGTATTTTAATATTCCCATTTTAGATCCCTCATTTGAAACATAAATAATTTTCTTGCCTTCTTTATTCCATGGGCTCATTTTAAACAGATAAAGTTTGCATTGCAGTTGTTGCATCCATGGAATATTAATGCCTAACCTCAAAAATCTAAATGCTAAATAAAGTCTTTCCCTCCAGAGTTCTAACTATATCCATTTCTCTGTTTTATTTCTTTTTTTTTTTCATTCTTCAACAAAAGAATAAGTAAATCCTCATTACCCAGAATCAGTTGAAGCTTTTCTATATAAAGAATATATTGTGGTTTTTTGTAAGTCTGTGTGTTTGCAGAACTGCATTGCATTAGCATTCCTGAATATAGGCTTTTTAATGTACTAATCTTAGGTAGCTAAAATCAACATTCAAATGGTAATTATTTAGGAAGTAAATTGATCAATTTGTCCTAAGCTCCATGAAGATGAACTGAGGTCAATCCACTTTGCCTATTAAGATTTTGAAGATATCTGGTTGGATTACTTTCGCAGTAAGCGCCTGTTTTCCACTGAGGTTTAAGGAAAGAAAAAAAAAAAACCAACAACAATGAAAATAAAGAAGAACTGAGCTTTAATGTTAGACCTTAGGAAAAACAAACTTTTCATGTAAGTGCAATTTTCCTGGTCCCAGCAAGCTGTCCATGTAAATAACCTCTGTGTTATTAGCTTTTAGCACTATAGTTCTCCCTGTGGTGAAAGTAAAATGGTTGCTAGCTAAACAGAGTAGAGCTGTCTTAGTACTACGACCCTATATATATTTTCTGAAGTATTTTTAAGACTTGGAAATGTGTGGATGAGCAACTACAATACATATGGAAGAGAGTGAAAGAACTTAGAGGCAAGCTATTCAAACAACCCTGGCATTTCAAAACTGAGCACAGTGAATTTTTTTAACTCAAATAAAACTCTACAAAATTGTTATTGCTAAAATAATAGCCTATGAGTCTTAGAATTAACACATTATATGTTATTGTAGAAGCACATATTTCCTGATAGTAAATCACTAGACCACATGAATTCAAATTCCATAAAGTCAAAACTCTTCTTTCATTTTAAAAAAGGCACATTTTGTAGAAAGAGAGACAGGTAGACACAATGTATTTGACTACTGACTCTTTCTAGCTCTTAAGCTTGAAATACCCTCAGTACAGAAACATTTTTGCAGCTCTCTCACCCCTTTTCTAGAGGCATTTCCCAGGTGGCTAAAGATTCCTTAAGTCTTCAGCATTTATTCTGAGAGTATAAGTGTGGTAACTTAGTATGAATTTTCCTAATGTTTTTCTAATGTAAAATCCTTAATAAATAAGAAAACGAGTAAGATCAGTATCTCATTTCATACAGTGTTTTCCACTCATGACTGTCCTCACGGTTTGAACTGATGGCTTGAAGATTAATTTCTTGGGGTTCCCAAATTTTCTACCTTGGAGTGGATTTCAATTTCAAGGCTAGGAAGCCAAAGAAGACTGGTGGTCACCGCAGAACCTTTTTGAGACTGGGTAAGTTTTACTATTTAGGAAACCAGTTATCCATGCAGTCACTGAAAGAGTTGTGTCCTACCAATTTCTGGTTTCATATTTTTTAAGGTAAGAATGAAAACCAATGATGCTAAAGGCTCTCATTTTATGTCAGCGACATTCTCTTGTCTCGTCAAATGTGTTGTCTTGGCGTAGCTGCAGCTTGAAAAGTTGTGCAACCTGAAAGAGGTGAGAAGCTATACACAAACAAACAGCTTCAGACACTGTCTGGGTCTTCAAAAATCAACATTTTTGTGGGTTTCCATGTAAGATTTCTTGTCTGTTTGCCACCTGCAGGAAAATACATTCAACACAGGACCAGAGTCCTGATAACAGGTATGTAGTTTCCAGCTTCTTTGGGAAAGAAACACAGGTGCATGAGCATGGTAAGAGCTGGAGTGTAATGTAGTCTCTGGGCACTAAGGGGGTTTGGATGTGAAATACTCCCACCCTTCAGTGAATATACGGTCCTCGTGCTTTATGGAAATTCAAAAAAATCTTTTGAGATGTGTAGTTTATAATCATAAGGCCAGATGTATTTATAACATCCTTTCAGAGATCAATAAGGGGAGTTAATTATTTTGTTTTGGAAATGCACATTTTTCATTAAGAGTGCATTTTTTTTCCTGTGAGGCACTAACAGTGTATTTTTTTCTATGTTATATTTAAAAAAAATACTAAAAAAAGATAAGGCAATTTTCCCACAACAAAACAGGGAGCAGGGATTCTGAGTTTTAGTGTGAATTTTAGGGTTTATTCGAGTTTACCTTTACAGTGTAATCTTAGTATTTGACTGCCTTTCATTTTTTTCCTTTCCATGAGCTCAAGATGTATGCTCAAGTTTTAAAGCAACTGTCTATCTGAAGAAAGACAAGTAGAAGGGAAAATTTTGCGCTGTTATAGGGATCCATCATAATGACAACATTCCCATGGCAATTTATAGCTGTGACTTCTGGCCTTCTTCAGATGTTTTATAAGACATTAGGATATGTGGCGTATAGAGACAGGAGGAACAGATGTTCTTGTGACCTCTCTGGACTACACACATTCTGGATGCTTGTGACTGTGGGGGACTAATTTAAAAGACTGATACAATCTTCCCTAAATCTATGTCCCAAACCTACTTTTCAGTATTTTTATGAATCAAAACATGCCATATTCCTTGCACAGGCTCACTGCCCTGAAGGTTGAATTTTCCTTAATAGTAGTGAGCTCCAGCCTGGTAGGGAGGGATAAATTCCAGATAACCTTTGACTGAACAATAAAAGGCTTCGGTGAGTAGACCAGTACGTTAAATATTTCTGTGTGAATGTACAGCTGATTAATCATTGGAGTAGTGTTTGGAGATTGTCTTTAGACAGTTCAGTTCCTGATTTGAATGCCAGCATTATCATATGGGAATCCCCATCCTGTGTAGTGAGGGCCTCAAGGAAAGCAACTGGCAAAATCAGTTTTGTATCTTTGATTTGAAAAACAGGGGTTTTCACACTGAGGCCACTCAAAGCTTCTGAAGGAAACAAAAAATTTGCTGCTCCAGTTATGAGAAACTATGGTATAGAAAGGAGGGAAAATGAAGAAAAGACAGAGATCCAAGAAGTGCATGTGTGCAGGGAGGTGAACTTGGACAAGACATGTTTTGGAAAAGGTTACTGAATCTCTGAATTCATCTTCCTGCCAGGACAGTATACTTTCTAATATAATTCCATGCGGAGGGAGAGCCAGAATAGAGAATAGAGAATAGCAGGACAAGAACAATTGTGTCATTACTAGTTACCATCCATAAAATAACATTACGGCTTAAGGAAATGGAATACTTGAAGTTTAAATGAGCTGAGTTCCCTTTCCTGTGTTCTGCAGATGTGGTTTTTGAATGGCAAGCATGTATTTGGACATGACAGGAGTTTCAGTGAAAAAATTCTCTGTTATGAACAGTTGGGATCCTTCAGGTTGTGAAGACAGACCTGAATTACCTCATGCATATTTTTCATAGAGTCATAGAATCACAGAATGGTTTGGTTTGGAATGAACCTTAAAGATCCCTGGTTCCAAACCCCTGCCATGAGCAGGGACACCTTGCACTAGACCAGGTTTTTCAAAGCCCCATTCAGCTTCGATATTTCCAGGGATGGAGCACCCACAGCTTCTCTGGGTAACCTGTTCCAGTGTCCCAGTACTTTTACAGTAAAGAATTTCTTCCTAATATCTAATCTAAACCTACCCTCTTTCAGTTTAAAGCTATTACACCATTATTCTATTACTACATGCCCTTGTGAAAACTTCCTCCCCAGATTGTCCTATGAGTATGAGAAAAGATTATTTTAAATGGGAAATGTGATTATCATTTACAAAGAGGATTAGACACAGCTCCTATTGCAACAGAGAGAAAAATTCACACGTAATTTGAAAATTGTATAAACAAGCAATACTTGGAACAATTCTTTGGTGAGAGGACTATCCATTATGAGAAGATGGCATGTAAAATGGTACTGAGTAGAAAACTGCTCAGAAAGAGATAGTAGCATCTTTTCAGTTCATAAACTCTTATCATCTGTAAAAAACTATTTATAAGTTATAGGAGTCACTTTGGATTCTGTCTTTCTCTGTTTCTTGTCTAATTTATGCTACTAAGTTTGGGAAAAGATATTTTTCAGTCTCTAGGAATGATAAGGGCAATCAAGTGATACATGGGCAAATGCAGAAAACAGTGGATGTGGGAGGGTGAGGATGCAGTTCAGTCTCTTTTGGAAACATCCCCTCTGTATTCTAATTGGGAGACTTTGATATCTATGAGCTGAACTAAGTTCTTTCTTACATTTGTAGTCTTTTTAGGTTATGAACACCTCTGACGAAAATTTTACTTCTACAGTGTTATACTAAATATCAGCAAGAGAAACAATTTTCCCGAATTTTCAAATGTGTTTATAAACCACCATTTTTTTTATATGTGTGTGCAAACTATTAATAACAGGATACAAGGTTTTGTCTTATTGCTGAAACTTTGGCAACTGATTGCACACCTTGGAAAGCTCTCTATTCAGTTTGCAGGAACACTGAAAGGTACTACAGTGTATGGTTTCCAAATTTTCCCAGGAAAAATAAAATGACTGTTTGTCCACATCATTAAATTACCTTGCAGTCTGGTACACTGGCAGACTCTGCTCCAGAGAGATTCAGGACAAAAACTGCACGGGTTTTTCTAGGTCAGGTTTGAAGTAGGCTGACACAGCAGTGTTAGGCAACTTCTTCTGTGTCTTCCTAAACTCTGGGGGCCAATCCTGAGATGTTCTCAGCAGTTTGAGTCCTACAAAAGCCAAATCTATGACTATCCTCTTTTCAGGAATATTATATTCCCTTGCAAAACTGTATGTTTAAAAGCTGTGAAATGTGCACTATTAATTTTGCACTTATATTACTTTCTTTGCTATCTTCTATTCTTATTGACATTCCATGGCTTTTTTAATAACATAGTCTCACTGCTGCCTCTTTGCTTCATTTTCTTAAAGTGAAGGAAAGATATTTTATAATGCGAGAGCACTAGAGCTCAGCAGAATTCTATGAAGGAATTTTTTTAATGGGAGACATATAATACAAGGCAAGTCCTTCCTTTAATAATATTGATATTCCTCTTGTGCAGCCCCAAACCCATTTGTATAATGGCAGTTTTGTATTACCTTGCTTACTGTTTTTATTATCCACAGAATACAAATTAAACTCTTGTGTTGTGATAAGACTTGACAACCACAGCCAAGACTGGGAAAACGGGGTGCAGAAAGTCTCTCTACTTTAAAGAAGTTTGCCTAAACAAAGGGTAAAATAGGGAAGGTGCTCAGAGAGTAAAATGTTACACAACAGAAGTAGGTCTAGATTTCATGGTTCCTGATGTTTAAAATCCTTGATTACTTAAATCATAAATATAAATCATAATGAATGGATTTACCTCAACACTATTTGTAAAATAGAGCCCTGTAAGAATGAAAAGTACTTTAAAAAAGAATTTAAAACTGATTTCTTCTATGAATCTTATATAACTGAGATTTCAACAAGTTTTATTCTTTTGTGAGAGAGGAGGAAGAAAGACAAAGACATTAATTAATCCCCTCCAAAGCATAACAATTGTCCTTAATCCTAGTTTGGTTCCAGTGGGAAGTGACCATTTTTTGTTTTAAAGTGGAAACTTTTGAAGGACAGCCATGAAAATGTATGTCCATGTATAAAACCACTATTTGAAGCAGAAGTCATGCTTACCAGTCCGTGCCATGTTGGCTGCCACCAGAAACAGGGTGCCAAGGAAAGTCTGTGCTGTGTAACAAACCCAGGGCACAGCAGCTTGCCCAGGTCTGGTGGGGCACACCAGGCCCCACGCTGCATGGTAGCACGTGAAAGTATGGAGTCTGCTAGAGCCACCAGAGTCTTCCTCTCAGGTACCACTTCAGCCTCTAGTCTTTCCTAGAGCAAAAGGTCAGCTCTGCTCCCTTGTGCAGACAGACCTATCTTGATTCACTTTCCTGAAGAGGGCTTTGACTTCAAAGTGACCCAGGTGGGTTGAAAAACAGCCTCAGCTGGGAGCACGTTGTGTATGGCCACCTTGCTTTGTTTTTAAAAGCTTCCTTACACCATGTTTTCTGTGTTAAACATTTTTGACCTCACTAAACGACTGGTTCTTCTCAAGTATGGATAGGAGGCTGAACAGCTCTCACTTTGGCCTCTTGCAGAGATGCAGTATTGCATGAACCAACCTCTTAATGGCAATAAAGCATGTAAGAAAAGCTGACAAACAGTCATGAACCCCCAGACACAACATAATGAGGTACATATGCAAGTAGACGTTAGGTATGCATAGAATGAATCGCTTCCTTGCATGACCTCCTTGACTGTGGGTACTGAGGGCTTGCTTGATTCTTTTTCAATCATGAAAAACATTTATGCACTAATTTTGAGTGCCTGCTCTTCATTAATACTGTGGCACAGAATAGAAAAGGAAGGGACAAATCTAATATACCTTCTCTTCAAACCACCCCTCTGCGTTTATTTGAAATGCTTTCGTACATATTTTTGTGTGCTCATTTGTTTATGTGCATACTCATGTGTCTGTAGCAATCCTGTACAATGACAGATTTTTCTTTAAAAAGCTCACTTGTAGGCTTGTGCTTAATTTCTCATGTTCCTATATTACTGTGAATTTTTTTCTTACAAAACCTCATAGCTTATAAATTACAATAAGATTAAAACAGATATTGCTAATGTATTTTAAACAGTTGTTAAATTACCAAAGTTGGTTGATCCCTTCCTTGAAATTTGCTGAACCTAACTTAAAATGACTCCTAGGTTATTATTTATATCTTTTAAATCTTTTATAGCTGTACATGGGTGCTTTTATGAAACCTGGAGTAACGTATTCTAAGAACAAAAGCATATTTATGTAAGTAGCACTGGGAGCTGAGTTGGCAGGTGTTTGCCGCAAAGTCTTAACCCCTAAGTATTAGTATAGGCATCAAGCACAGCCTTAAAATGTTGTGAGAGTTTCTTTTTCTAAAGAGAAACTGTTCAGGCTGAAAATGTATTAAACTGGAAAGAATGGCAGTGCTTGTGCTATCATCAAGTTTGTGGACTACAGAGAGAAATGAGGATTTAGGAATAACAATTGCAACAAATACCATAAACAGAAAATAAAGATAGTTGTGGTGGCCAGGGTTTTCAGGGCAACTGCAATCTTATATAACTCATGAGAGAGTCAAGCAGAATTGTTCTTGGGAAGAAAGGAGCCTCAGATATGTAAAGGAGCAGGCAAGGCCATAGTCTCTCCTCTTGCACAAACCAGACAGGAAAACTGTCCAGTTGGAGGAGACCCAGGGCTGTTCCACATGAAGAGGAGTAGCAGAGGGAGTAAAGCCTGCAAAAAGAAAAGGGCTTTGTCTAGAGCAAGGGTCAGTCAGCTTGAATTAAGGTAGTGAAATCTGGCACAGAGAACTGCGAAAATTTCCCTGGCTCCTGCTAAAGCCAGTGATTTCCATGGACCTGCTGGAGAAGGCCAGCAAGGAATGAGAGTTACTGAGAATAGAGTAAGATGTGGCTGGAAACTTCCTTTCAGTTTTTAGTCATGAAATGTGTTGATCCCTTAATTTCTTCTATATGGGTGGCATGCACCATCCATGGTTCAACATGCTCGTGTAAGCTAGCCAGCAAGTTCTTTCAATAAAAATACTTTCATTGAAGCACGTAATTTCATTAAAAACAATTTTTTGGGGCAGAAAGTATAACCAATTCAAGAAGATTTTGTCAAGAAAAGTTTCACGGCTCCAGAACTTCATTTTAGAACAGTCAATGCCCCCAAGAGCTTCATGGTGTAGTGGTCATAGACTACACCCAGGAAGCGAGAGACCTTAATTAAACCACTGCTCTGACTGAACAAAATTGTGGTATAATCACCATGTCTGACTCAGAGGACAGACTCAGACTTCAGTGCTCTGTTCTGGAGGGACGTGGTTACTGAGAAGGTGCTGTGAGAGACTATGGGCTGAGTCAGCACAGCCACTTCTTAGATGAATGCTCCAGCTGAGGAACATGGAGATGGTAAGAGGTTTTTTTATTTTATTACTGTGTTGTGATTGGGTTTTTTGGTGGTTTTTCTGGGGTTCTTTTTTTGTTTGTTTTGGTTTGTTGCATTTTTAAAGCAAGACTTCAAAGATTTTGTAAGAGAGGTGAAAATTTTCCTGTTCAGTTCTTATGGTTACTTACTAGTAAGTGGTAATATGATATGTTAAGGGGCTGAACAAAATGTCCATGCATCTATGAGATGTGTTAGCTTTTTTCTCTGAAAATGGGACTTACCTTCAAGTGTGTGGCATGAAGTTCTTGTTCTCCACAATTTATCTCATACCTTTCCTGCAAGTCTCTTCACTGCTGGCTCACAAAATTCCCAAGAATGCTGCTCTGTTCTGTGACTAACATGTTCTCAGTAAAAAGTTCTATTCGAAGCTTATTCAAAACACTTTTTTTTTTCTGTGAGGAAGTATAACAGTTAGTTAATATCCACTGCAATTATACCAAGAAAAATACTTATTAAAAACCTTCCTCATAGTTCCAGGTTTCAGTCACCTACTATTTTTCATATGTCTGCAATCATTTACACAGAAAAAATCAGCCATACTAAGAAAAGATGTGAAAGAACTGCTTTTTATGGCTATGATTTTTACTGCAGTAAAAATTCCTGCATGTATAATTTTATTTGCTTTCATAAGAGTATTCAGGCAGATAACTTCATACAGAATCTTGCATGCAGTTGTGTGTCCCATGTTTAAGAAGAGTGAATATAGATTTCAGGGGATGGCTACTAGGATGGTCAGGAGCATGTGAAGCATATGAAATGAGAGAAAGCTAGAAGAATCGGGTTTTCTTGGCCTTCACATAGAGATCAAGAAACTGAATTATTTCCTGGGTGACGGAAGAGAAACACCAATACGGGAGATAACCTGTTTAAGTTGAAGGATAATTTCAGTGTGCAAACAGATGAAAAGGAATGGGAACGAATTGAGCCTGGAAATGGAAGGAGAAGTCCTGGGCTTGTACAAGAACATTCTAGTCTGAATGCTGGGAACTGTGCTGTACATTTAGAGTGAGCCCATTAGAGTGAGGGGGCTGGTCTTCGCCTCAAAAAGTCTCCCTTGGGAGTGTTCTGGTGAGCACAGTGAAATGTGACAGACCTAGACACATGTTCTGGGTTAACTCTGGTGGGCAACTCAGCCCCACACAGCTGCTTGCTCAAACCACCATCATCCCCAGTGGGATGGGGCTTGTGAACAGAAGAGTACAAGTGTGAACATTTATGAGTTGAGTTGACAGTTTAAGTTAAAAAAGAAAATAAAAAGAAAAGAAGATGCAAAGAAAAACAAAACCAACAAAACCAACAAAAACAAGGGATGCAAACTCACTGACAATTGCTCTCTAACAGCTGACTGATGCGCAGGTGGTCCCTGAGTAATTGCAGCCCTGGAAAACTGCTCCCCCAGCTTTCATTGCTGAGTACAAGGCCATATGGTATGGGATGTCCCTTTGGTCAGGTGGAGAGATGTTGCCACTGTGTCCCCTCCCAGCTTCTTGTGCACTCCCAGCAGCCCGTTCTCTGGTGAGGTGGCATGAGAAGCAGAAAAGACCTTCACACAATGTAACCGCTGCTCAGTCACAGCTAACATATCAGTGTGTTATCAATTCTTTTTTCATCATAAATCTGAAAGAAACACCATGCCAGCTGGTATGAAGAAAATTATCTCCATCCCAGATGGACAGACAAGTACATTATGAATGGATTTGAAAAGACAGGCCTCTCTCATCTTATCTAGTTTCTAAGAAGGTAATTGCTTGAACCATCAACGTGACACCTGAAGTTACCAGCACCTAAAGCTGGTATGTATGAGTTTCAAGTGGTTTCTACCAGGGCAGCTGGTGACCAAATCAGTAACTACTTTAACACTTCCAGCTGCGCTATGCAAGGGCTATAGAGTGATATTGGTTTTAAAGCCAAACTTCCCACTGAGATCAATGGAATATTGTGATTATAACTCACAATACTGCCCCACTTGCCCTACAGAACAGCTTAAAACAGGACAAGAGTAGGCTCACTTTGGGTTAAGTTTATTTCAATCTCTCTTCCACTAATGCTGCAACCATGCAAAAAAGATCTGGTTTGTTAAAAATTAGAAAATTGTTTGCTTCCAAGCTAGACTTCAGAAACTGGCGGATTTTCTGTTTGAATTCACAAGCCTGTGGAATTACCTTCAGTTTGAGCTTTGCTTTCCCTCCTTTACCCAAAATCCACCAGATGTGATATCTGTGTGTCTCTTTATCCTCTTCTTGAGCATCCTTCCTACAGGAAATTCTTTCTGGGGTTGGGTGAGGAGCACTGGTTTTCTCACCCCTAAGGTCTTGACTTGAAGTGTGACAACCTCAAAGAGAATCAAGTGGAAAGAGTTTTTCCCAAATCTTACAACAGTTTTATTATGTCAGAGGAGGAAGAAAAGCACAAAGTGTGCACCATTGCCAGATTGGGACTGGCTGCTGATGAAGCCGATGTAGTGATGCCAACCAGGCCTTTCATTTCCAGGAGCACTTTGCATTTATACCTGTAGCTGTAATCTTCAAATCCCAGCCTTCTCCCACCTTCCACCCCCAGAAATTTAGCAAAGAGCATTTATTGTCTCAGGAATATTTTAGATATTTAGTAGATAATTTGATTCTCTGAGAAAGACATTGGCTGCTGCAGAGCAGAGGCCAGACCCTCATTGCAGGCAGACAGGCTCCACTTATTTTCCTGGCTCTTTAGATTTACTACTAACACACTGGCAGACAGTAGTACTGGATATGATGATGTAGTGTTGGAAATAATCCTGGGTTTTAGTAATACCTACACACTGCCAGACAATTATGTCCAAAGTGCCCAGATTTTCTAGAAGTACTGTCCCACCTCCCCTTCTGTTGGAAACCCTAATTTCCTCCTTGCCTCTCTTCCCTTGCCGTCAGCCCTGTGTCCAGATCAAGGATGTTTAAATATAGATTCAAAAATTTCTCAGGGAGGAGCGACTCTGGCAAGGCTTTGTGGCCTGACTGATATCACTAAACTACTGCTGACTATTCGGAATCTCTTCCAACACTAGCTGACCCTTCTTTAAATTTACCAGTGATTAGAAATTCAGAAATAAAGCAGTAAACAAATGCAATGAAGCTTCTGATTTTGTTCCATGCTGGAAAAAAACCCTCTTCCCCCCTTTCTTATTCTGCCTTTTGCAACTCAGTACTGTCTAGGCCTACTTAGTGAACAAAAAAAGTACATTTCTAGACTAACAGGCTTGGTCCTAACCAGTCACAGCATGTGTCTGTGCAGGGATATGTGAGAGATCTGGTTTCAAGCAAACACAAAAAGCAGAGTACTCTTTAAATCTTTAGTAGAAGTAGATTAGATGAATCTACCCCTTCTTTCCTTTCCCTAAAATTTCCTTGAGGGTTTTGTTTCCTTTTGAACAATCATTACACTAAAGTTATTGGGAGGTATTTCTGATGACTTGAGCTTCTACCATAACCTAAAGTGGTTTTACTCCTCTGTGATTACTTAAGCAAAACGAAACAGTCCTGAGCTGTAGCATGGCTGCGAGGGCATGGTAGAATTATTAGTGTAGTTGCTGAAAATTGAGGGGAAATCAGAATCTGGTGTGATTTCCTGAAGTGCTTACACATGGTCAGCTCCTCTCCTGGGGGGAGTACAAGCACCAGTCCTGTGCAACCACTTCAATCACACTTATACCCTCAAAATGAGCTTAAGCACTTCTTAGGCCTTGTGCTGGCCTTGTGTTCAAGAATTGATTTCACTCCTCAGCTCTTTCAAGTAACTTAAGTCTTTTTTAGCAAATTAATAAATTATAATTTCTGGTTTTTTCAGAGAATGGACTGCAGCAGGTCTTGCAGATGGACACCATTGTGTAGGATTAGGCTTTGGCTATACCATACAATGGCTAAAATCATAATAATTTTGATAATATTTGTTAAGAGATAAAAAAACAACATCCAGACTGCTACAAATAAGAGAATATATCTATAAAGCACAAATAAGATAAAAAGAAGACTTAAGACCTGAGTTAGAAGACATTAGACTTCTGAAATTGGAAAGTTTAATACTGTGGTTGTAACTACCACAGGACACTTTTGCCCATGAAAGCAGAAAGTAGTGTGTATATGGAATTGAGTCATATTCTATGATTCATATAGCTCTGTAATATGGAAAAATATAGAAATAATTTTAGAAGATTGCTTATCTTTGAAGGGTATGAAAATAATGTTAAGAATTACTTAAGAGCCTTTATAGGGTTGGTTATCTTTGAGAATAACTAAAAGTCCATTAGTGACTGCACGCTATACATTGTATTAAATCAGTTCTCTTCTCCTCTAAAATTTGCCTCATTGGTTTTTTAGGATAAAATTCATCCCTCGGCAAAAGTATATGTGCATGATGTTGAGTCTACCATTTATTATAACATCTATAACTCAGTACAAAAAGCTGTGCATATGGCCCTGATAACTATCTACAGTGTGGTGAATTTTCCTTTTGCATACTGATCCAAGGTGAATGACTGCGTCTCATCAACATTTTATTCTTCAGTGCTTTATTAATAACAAATGAGGGACTCATGAATCCATTCTATTAATTAATTTCTTCTTGGTCTCCCTTTCTTGCTTAACAGGTTGATCTGTCTCCAAATTGTACATTTTCTGCATTCCCATTGGACTAATGACATTTAGATAATTTTTTTAATTTGGAATATAGCCATCCAACTTAAAAGTAAAGAGAGATATTGTACATTTGAAGACAGTGTTAGTGCCATTTTCTGCCAGTAAATCCTGCTGCTATGAAAATTAACAAGGTTGGGATCTGCCTTCCTTTGAGGTTATTAAACCAGGCATATCACTGACACACATGAAGACATTTCCTTTCAGCTATCTTGACTTTTATAGAACTTTATTTAGGCTTTGATTCAAATAACCATTTTTTTCCAACCAATTTAGGGGTTGTAATATCTGCTGTTGACCTTCTATTACAACCTGTGAACCATCCTGTTCAATGTGAAATTACATCATGTAAGAAATTCCCTTTTGTCCATTATCTTGGTCACTGACTTGACAGGGCTCTTAGAGAGTCATGGGAGTGTAAGTCAGAGATGAGACTAAGAAGATGGGAGTAATAGGTGTAAGAGTAACACAGTGGTTCCTTCTGCTCCTAAGGCCACAGCAAGAGCGTAATGAAGAATGGACATTAGGTGTTTCTTCTTGGCACTGTGTCAAGTGCAGAATATTTTATGCAAATGAAATATCCTGTTCCGAGAAATAATAGATCTGTAGTGATTTCATTCCCATGGTAGAGTAAGAAGGTTTACATTGAAAAGATGGGTTGGCCACAACTACGACTACTTGTTGAGCACAAAAGGAATATCAAGAAGAAATTAATTGTGTGGCATTAGCTAATAGGAAGCAACACACATACAAAAGGGAGGTCACAGATAAAAAAAATCATAGACTATAATTGATTACGGTGATTTGCTTAACTGGTCTTGGAAATTATAAGAGAAAGTGAATTGCAGAGTGGGGAAGGTGGAAGTCAAGGCTGAAGGATATACCAAATCCTGTATATGTTATGCCTTGTCCTGGATAATGTCTCAGACCGGCAACAGGGTTCCTCCCTGGTAAAAGTCATTTCAAATATGAGGTGAAGATAAAATCAGCACCAGTAAATAGGATTCTGAATGCCTGGGAAAGATAAGAAATATAGTGAAACACTGAATCCTTTGGAAAGTAAGGAGTCTTTATGTAATGAGATGGAGTTCAGTCAGTCTTTGGATATCTCCATGATAGACTGGATACGCTTTTGTCCTGTTCCAAGTGTTGTGAAGTACATTGTCTCAGGTATTTCTTTTGGGATGGAATCCTATGCTTTTCTCCTCTCTTGATTTGGAGTTCGATTGCCAGTTATTTGCTATGTTGCATGTGCAAGTGGGATCTAAGTACTGCTTTTATCTGTTTCCATGAATGACCTTGTCAATTCAGTCCTTAGAGCAAAGTATGAATTATGAAGTTCAAAAGCAGAATGAAGAGAGGATTTTGCAAAAATACGTCTGATTAACCTCATCTGTTCCTAAGCTTTGCTACAGGCCAGATCATATGAGACTTTCTCCTAAAATTAGAGAAGACCACCAAATCACAGTTGCTTGGAAAGCCAGCATCCCTCTATGGGCTTTCCCCTCTGACTTTTCTGTAGCTTTGCTTAGTGCTCTTCTGTCATGCATTCATGTCCCTCCTGAGGTGATTTGCTTGAAGTATGATCTTTCTATTTTAGTAGAATAAATAGCACTGCAGAAAGACTTAGCGAAACTGGACTACAGATGTTCTGCCAGGCTATGCTATGTCCCCTCTTGGAATCATATACAAATTAGCTTATACTTGCCAACAGACAGCTATATCGTTGTCAAACCCTGCTTCGAATAGAATGGAAGACCTCCACTTCTGGTGGGAACACCCCTCTTCTTTTACTTGAAAGGAAATTGGATTTGAAAGGGTTGTTTGCTTGTATTTTTCTTCACCCTCTGAACCCTGCTGTCCTTATATTTCTTTCCTTAGAACAGGAAAGAAGTTGATTGAATCAAAGCTGGCTTTTGTTTCCCTTCCCTCCCCCATTGCTGATGTAGTTGATTCCAGTTGCTCTTACAGCACTGCCCTGCCTGCCGGCAGCTACATCCACTTCATGGCAGGGAGTGATTCAGCTGCCTGACTAAACTAAATCCCTTTGGTCTTTTCCCTGTTAGTTTAACATACAGTCTTAGAAATCACGTGCATAAATCACATATTGGATACAAATCAAAACATGTGATTAATACGTAGACATTTATGGCCATAATATGTTGCACCATGGTTAACAAGTAACATTTGGCTATAGGGTCTGTGCACCTGCTAAGCAGTAATGTGCTGCTAATGTTTTAGTGAAGGATCCCAGGGAAAAAAAATACCTCTCTAAGCCAGTGGTAAAGCTTGCATTCTTGGAATGCACATATGTGGATAGGAGAGTTGACTGACTGGGAATACAGCCATTTGATTTCCCAAATTACAAATAATAATTAATAAATAAAATGTTTTCTCATGGCTGTAAGCAGGGAGTTGGGAGAACCGCTTGGCAAACAAACTGATATTTAAGCTGTGATTTGTTGAGAATATTTGCACATTACTCTATAACAGTGGTCCCAGGAGGAACAACACTGAGCAACTTACATTTTGTGGACAGGTTTGCTCTCTCTGTTTGCCTTGGTTTTGAGTTTTTAATTTACTGTATCAACATGCAATATCAGAAAGTCTTGTGGGCAACATGTTGCACACGAAACAAAGATTGAGGACCACGGATTTCTGGTGGTGTACCAATTTTATTTATATTATGACATACAGCATAGCTTTAGCGGACTTAAAGAGGGGAAAAAGCAGAAGCTCCTTCACCAGGAAACTAAAAAACATTCTGCCATCTTGATTTGGTACAATCTGGACTAAAACACGTTCTTTAGCATCACAATGATAAATTCCAGGGATGCTACCTAGCACAGATGGTTTAGCATTGCTTCGAAAGTAATGGTTCTCAATGAGAAGAAGAGGTAGGCCAATACCTTCCTCCATTTTTGCAGAGAAGCTTCGAAAATCATCTCTGTAAGAACTGCCATAAGAATGAGTCCAGGAAACATTTCTCTAGGGTACTCATTTTAGTGTCTTTGATTCATGGAGGCATTCATCTAAACTATAATATGGTTGTTAACAGTGCAAGTAACAGATCTTCGAGCAGAAGGTACCTGGAACCTTGTGCTGCCATTACCTCATTTGATATGATCTTTATGGACGTAAGTGGTCTCTACTAGTCAATTAGTGTAGATGTTTGATATCAGAAGGAGTGTTTTACTCCTCACAATGACACAGAGATGTAGTGAAAGAGGTGTAAAAATTAGCTTCAGAGACACTTAGATATTTATGTTGTTATTCTTGCTGTGTGTTTCTCAGGGCCATAGAGCTAAAATAAAATTAAAAAAAAATCATGATATTTTAAAGTCATAATTACTGAGATTTGTCAAAATTAACTTTTTTCTGCTTTCGGCTGTTTTTTGTTTTGACTAAACATCGCTTTACAAGGGGAAATTTTTTTATAGATGATTCTTCAAATAATTTTTTTCACTTATTATATTCCTTGAAAGCATCCTCTCCCTTGACTTTTCTGTTCTGATGGTTGAGGATAGTTCAGTGTGTGTTCTCTGAAAGCTGTCCAGATTGGTTCTAAGTTAATTAGATGGTGTGTTGTGAGACTGCCTTTAGGCACTCAAGTGTTGCTAGTCTGGAATAGGATCGGATGTCCTAACTCAACTTATTAGAAAAAAAATAAAATAAAAATTTCCTCAGCTTTTTATTCAAAGAGTAGAAAATGAATCCAAAGTCCTTTTTTATGAAAAGCCTTTTCAGATTAAAATAAAACTATTTTGACTGAGAAAATGTCTTTTGGCTGCCTATGCAATTCTGATTAAGGGAGTAATGAAAGTGAGTGAAAGAATTTGAGTGCATCTGTACTGTAGAATCAATTGCAACTCAAGTGTGTTTCCAAACATATCCCAGTCACCTATGAAGTATCTAGCTTAGAAGTGTTGCAGAGCTTCCAATTGAGCAAGCTGCTTCAAATTTGGTTGTAGGCTAGGACTCATGTGTTGCCTTCATGCGGCATTGTAGCCAATCTATGTTGCAGGAAAGCGGGAGATCAAAACATGAAATTATTGAAATCTTCCAAAACAGTTCTCCCATGTATTGAAGAGGAGGTAGGGATACTTCTGCAATTTACTGGGGAAAGTCCTTGAAGCTTCAGTTCTGCAGCACTGAGAACAGTGGAAATGCCAGAAGTCTCAGGGAACTGGAGGACATGAAGGGAATTAGATCATTGGTCTGACCTCCTAGAAGGACCCTTAAATTTCACCTAGTCCCTGGTACTGGGAAAAAGGGAGCAGGAGTAAGATATCCCAGTGCTCTGTTGAGCCATAGCTGTGATTTCTGCTCTGTGGGTCATTTCGACCCCTGTAGTTGGCACCCGCTATAACTGAGTTGCTCAAAATTGTGTCTCAGGCCTATCTCAGCAGTCTTCCTCTTTAGCTGTGGTCTGAATTCCTCCTAATTCTAGGCAAGGACTGGAAACTTTTCCTGCAGATCCAAACAACTAGATGGAACAGGAGATATTGGAGAATTTGATCTCCTGTTTCAGCAGAGAACTACAGAGGAAGTATTTCATGCAACTGTAGGGAGAGGGGGGATAAAAATCATCCCAATTTTTCATTGCAGGGATGATGCTTATGCAGTGGCTCAGCCACAGACATTCTAAGAGGCACCAAACAGCAGTCCAAAGGCAGAAATAATATCTGTGAGAGGAAAAGAGATGCAGAGCACTATTGTACAAAGATTCATGGATAATAACTTGGGATTACCTGGAGAGCGCTAATTTAATTTTACTTTGGCTAACGAGTTTTGTAGAATTTCTGCTTTAGGCAGCTGCTCCATATCCTCCTCACTTAAAAGAAAAAATATTAAAAAAAAGAGCTCAAAACCACCACCTTTATCCAGATGAAACAGTTTCCTACAGTAAGTAGTTCCCTGCCTGTTCCATCCCTGAAGTCTAAACTCTCCTGAATTAGTAAGCAAATTAAGCACACTGGTACTGGAAATACACTTTCTACACTAATATTTTAACATATGTATTGTCTTCAGGTAGTATATGTAATTTCGTATAGCTCATGGTGTCACTTCAGGACTTTAATTTCTTGATTGCTGATGCCCTACATGCTAACCATAATGAAGAAATATTTCCAATTCATCAATCTCATTACAGTATTTTGCGAATTGAAGCTCTTGGTATGTAGTAGATCCCGCTTTTAGTTTTGGGAGTTTTTTTAATTGGATAAATACAGTTTCATTCCACAAAATTAAATTATTTTTTCTAATTTTATGTGGTTGCAGCAGACAACAAATGTAACTTGATCTACTATCCCCCTTCTGAAAAATATGAAAACACCCACCTCATAGGGAAACAGGAGCTGGCAAATCTGGGGTAGAAGAGGAAGCACTATACAGAAAAGATGAGGCTCATTCTCTTCAGGTTTGACAGAACTGAGATTGTGGGCGAAGATGGCTCAGAAGAAGCACTAGCTAAGAAAATGTGAGATTTGTGAGAAAATGTGTGTGTGCACTTTCTTTTTCATACTTCCATAAAAATATAATTTCCTGAAGAAGTGATAGAAACATCTGTAATGTTGGCGACATCATCATCTTCCAACTCCAAGTTACCTATGAGATAGGTGAGTCTTCCTTTATTTTCCGTGAAATATAACTATTCTTTAAATACGAATATTGTGAACTATCAAGCTTGTGACATCTGATTATTTATTTGTTTATTTTTCCTTATGGGGAGAAAAAGGTTAAATACAATTACACCTCTGTTATTACATGATAACAAGTGTTAAGATCTATTTGAGCCCTCAGAAATAATAGCTAATTTCCAACAGTAACATATGATGGCTATTTTATGGAATATCTTTGCATTTACTTGAATCTAGCAACTATTTCTTGTTTACAAAATACTAATTATCGCGTTTAAAAGTCTCTTTTATGGGTGTAGCTCAGTAGAACTGCCTTATCCAGTAGGGAACTCATAGTTAACATTGGTAATAATAATAAGTAGAACCATCTCAATCCATGATCAAACTGAGCAGCAATTTTAGAGCTGCACTCACATGTTCCTCCTCAGTGCAGCATCCAGCTCAGGGCATCTTGGAAGGGAACTGAGTAGGCCCATGGTGGATCCCAGTGAGATGGATGGGCACAGTGAAGAGAGGATGACAGTAGGAATCTGTATTTCCTCAATTTTCACACACACTCTTTCCAACTGCTATTTTTCAAAAGAATTTTTAACTAGTGCTAGTGCTTAGCCCAGGGAAGTGCTGGATTAAACAGCGCAGGGAGCTTTTCTGAGCTACTTTGTAGATTCCTTCTGCCTTTAGAATAAGTTGCATGACTTTTCAGGGCACTACAAGGCAGTGATAGTGTTAGATAAGCCATGACCCTCAACCTCAACAGCTTAAAAAACAAACAAAACCAAACCACTCCCAAAACCTCATTAGTTGGTCTTGTCAGCAAAATTCAAATAATTTGTTTACAAATCATATGATCTTAAAAAAATAGAAAGGAAAAACAATAACCTGCTTCTTTCATATTTTTGAGCTTTTTGATGCACGTCTTTTAATTTCTCCTTACAAATACTCACTTTTGAAGTAGGCACAGAGATTCTTCCTTTTCAGAACTTTGTGGAAAAACATCAGATGCACTGTAACATTCATGATAAATCTCCAGGAACTGACAAGTGTGTATCCCAGTCTTTTTAAACATCAGGTCCTTTAAATGGCTGTGCACTTTTTATAAGGTCATAATCTCTAAGTAGATGGGTGTAGTGTGGATTGTATTTGTAATGCATTAATAGGATGTAATAGAACTGGTTTATAAAAATTTCTAAGAGAGAAAATTTTACAGCTAGACTTTATTACTATTTCACTGGTATGTAGCTACTTTTAAAGAATGGCTAAATTTCATTTGTGAACAAGTAAAAAGACTGAAAAGGAGAAAAACTGATCTGTGTTAAAATTGCCATTTCCAAAATAATTGCAAGCAGTTGTAGAATATTTCATAGACTACCAGACACAGAAATCAGTGATTTTCAAATAAATTGAAATTTATTATGAATTTTACAGTGCCTTGAGAAAGGCAAAGGAGGATATCACTGAGCTTTTCATGAAACCTTGAGCTGTATCTTCTGCCTATAGTAATTTAATTCTTATATTCACAACGACCATAGTCTGATTTTACCATCAGTGGAACTTAATCTAGTTCTAGTTAATCTCATTTTTAAACTATATGACCACCAATTTTAAGCACAGCTTTTAGCTGCAAAACCTTCAAAGACTACCTGCATAGTAGGTGTCAGCCACCTACTATTGTATCCATGAAGCTGGGAGTGATCAGGCCAAGAGCTTTTAGACCATCTGTGTAAGGAGTAAGAGAGAAGTTTTAATGTGAGAACTGAAACAAATATGAGGAGGTGACAGAGTATTTTTCAGCAGAGTGGTGTTTATGTGGGAGAGAGCTATAGCGGGGAGGATATGGAGGAAAACAATGTGAGCAAAATGGGGCAATATGACCCATATGTAAGGTGATTTTAAAGGATTTAAAAAGAGGGAAATTATGCTAAGGAAGCAAAGCGTAGGATTTTTACCACACATATTATGATTGTGACAAAGTTTTTCTTTCAGGAGATTACAGAGCACAAGAATGACATCTTTCATGATTTTGAGGCTGGGAGAAATTCAAAGAAGAACTGTCACATCTATGCTGCCAAAGTTGCCAGAAGAATACTTCAGGTACCTCTAAATAGTCCAGCTCAAGCATCCAAAGCAAACTAGCTGTGGCAGCAGAAATCTCCACACCATTGCTTCTTCATGATATATAACTATTCAATGAAGAATGTTACCTTTTGTAATTGCTATGAAATTTATATTATTGCTGCTATATTACTGACAAATGTTTTATGAAAAACAGGAGAAGCTAAAAGCACAGGAACAGATACATTTTAATCAGAAATAGTCATGGACAAAAATGTCCTCTGAAAGCAATCATAATCTCTGTGAAAGAGGCCAAAGATCTATGCAACACTGTCATAATTTTACAAGACTGTACAAATTACTCTACTTACAAGTTAGGTTTTTGATTAAACATCAGAGGGATTAGTGTGTTTAAATCTTGTTTTTGCAATATCTAGCCAACACAAACCTTCTTTCATTGTTGGATTATTGCCTCCTATTTTACAGTTTGTAGGAATTACATTCACCAATTTATATTGAGTCTTACTCAAGAAAATATGCTCTCTCCTTAAGTCCATTGAATTAGCTCCTCATTGAGCAGAGCTGAAGAAGGCAGAGTGGCTTTCACAAAAGGAGGAGGATGCAGTAGAAGGGATTAAAAGAGAGTGAAAGCAGTAAAGAAGATTCAGGAAGAGGATATTTTTAGGGAGACACTTTAGTGTAAAGATAAGTGAGGGAGAGCCCAAGAAACAAGAGACAAAACACCTGAAGTGAGCAGGGCCAGTGAGAAGGGAAGATATTAAGCTCCCCAGGAAGAAAACTGACTTCATTAGAATGAGGCATTTACTCTCTCTTGATCCGAAAGACAGAAGCAAGACAATCTGCTGTTTGTGTTGTAAAAGTGTTTGCAGTGGGAAGCATGGTATATACACACAGAAAGAACATCTGTTCTAAGAAGGCTCTTGCAAATATAAAGCTGCAATAATGTGGTAGAAACATCTGCACAGCTTACAGCAGGGCCACCAGTCATGCTCTTAGGTGGGGGAGGGTACGAGACATGCCACATACAGGAGAAGGTCACAGGGAACATCTTTAAGAATGAGTCAACTTCTTGTATATATCCACCCAAAGGTGAGTTGCCTGTAGACAAACTGCGGTGTTCAGTGTTACAGACTACTGCTGTGGAAATGCTATAAACTCTGCAAAATGCGTTATTGTCCTTTCACTAAATAATTAAAAGAACAACTTGCCTATGTTCTTATGTAGTCACAGAATGACTCGAGGATTTTAAATGAAGTCAAAGCATAAAGGTTTTCCTCTGCCCATTTACAAGACCTTCAAGATTTTTTGGCATAGTTCCGTTTGCAGAAGACCAAGAAATTCAGAGCTGGTAAGGAGTAAGCGGAACGCAATGAGGTGCTGTCTGGCATCTTGCTGATGGTGGTATTGGTGCAGTCCAACAGCAGGAAAGAATGTCCAGACACAGTCCAGCAGCTGATACCTGAAAGACTCATTTCTGGTTATTTAGGGTATCACTTCACTAGAGACGTTGCAGAGCAAATATGATTACATCATATGGTGCCTGCCCTTTGCCTCAGTTCCTTTTTATTGCAAATGCAGTTTAACAACACATGCCTGAATAGGGAAACTTTGCTTGTGTATGGAATTTCTAATGAGAAAAAGAGAGGAAATCTAGTGCTCATTCACAATCTACGGTTGTGCTGGTTTAAAGATAAACCAGCAGGGGAAATGAACTCAGCTCAAAAGAGAGAATATAAATCAGAATAACAATTTAATAAAGTAATACAATAAGTATGATTATACAGACAAACAATTGGTTTTAACCCACAAAACCCAAATGTATAACCCAGCACCCTGGGGCGTGAACAGAGCGATGTTTGTTGGGCCCCCTGAGTCCAAAGTAAAAGGAGAGGAGAAAACCTGTTGGTGAGAGTGCTGTTGCAGTCTGGTCAAGAGTGGTGGTTGCAGTCTGATTGAAAAGTGGTGGTTGCAGTCCAGTCGAGAGTGGTGGTTGCAGTCTGGTTGAGAGCAGTGATCTGCAGTCTTCCTCTGGATCCGACGAGTGATTAAAAAAGTTCCAAGACTCCAAGATTATATATTCTCCAGTTCAGTCAGGAATACCCAGTACTTTCCTCAGGGCGGGGAGTTCCACAAAGGGTGTGAGGACAGAAGCACCCTCCTATCTCACAGGCCTCTTAACACCTAGTTTATAGCCTGAGGAGTCAGGCTGCTCCGGGTAGAGGGTGCAAATAGTCTGTTGATAACAGTTTCTGGGAAATGGTATGGAAAGCTATAGAATACACAGTTTTGGGTTACACACATCCAGTGATGAACTGGGCCCAGTTGTTCTAACTAGGACAATGGTTTTCAAACAATGGTGTTTGGCAGCATCAGGGCTGTGTTTTATCGAGGCATTTTTACATGCTTCCCAAAGCAGCGTATCCCTTTGCTCCATTTCAATGATCCTCCTTCAGAATTCATGACTACAAAGTTGGTCCGGAGAGTTTTACAGCAATGTTACCAAATTTTATTTCTTCAGGATTTTGCTGAGCTCTAATAATTTAGAGCTCAGATATAAAAAAATGAATGGCTTTACCTCCAGAAAGCGACCTCAACCTCTTTGCCAGTGTCTTGAGCTCAAACTGCAAGTTTGGAAAATTTCAACTTGACTATAGATAAATGAGAAGAACTAAGTACCAGAAATATTTATGACCATGGAATCTTAAGTGGCTACTTATGCTTTTCTTGGCATTTAACAACCTTAAGTGGAATTCTTTTCCATGTGCAATATCGGGGATGGGAGAGTGTATCTCAAGACTGGGCTGTGTTGAGCAGTCACTTGTATGACAAAGGCCTGTTGCTGGCAATAGGAATGTATTTGTTGAGTTCAGCAGGTGATGGTTGAAGGTTTTCCCTTATGTTAAGCTTAAAAGAGGCTTTTAAGAACACACAAACCTCTGTTTATGGTGCTGGATGTTCTGATGTTTGCATAAAGTCAATGTTTTCACTAATTTTGTCTGCTCTATAGTGTTTTGCAACAACAGTTAACAAGTACTGCTCTCAGAAATATGATCTGAGTTACTTAATTAGGTACAAAAGGTGAGTATATTTGTTTTACTAGAATTAGCTGGAGTAACAGAAAAATGGTGTTTTTAAAAAAAGACCAAATGAATTATGTGTAACACAACCTACATGAGTAATCCAGGTACCAAAACTAGGCACCACTTTCCCATGACTCCCAGGGTAATTCATGGAAAGAGATAGATGCTTATAGTACAGAAGATAAAGCTGGGAGCTCTGAGAGGACCTGTCTCTCTTCCATGGCTGTATATGACACCTAACTCTACCAACTTCACTACTTGATTAGCATGAATCCTTTCCCTTTCCTGAAATGGTAAAATCCTACTTCAGGAAAGTGCTTTGGTACTTTTATCTTTTGACATATTCATTGTTTAGCATCTGAGTAACTCCGGGCAGATTGAAAGACGCTGCATGTATTTAAGAGAAGTGGTATACTTCGGCGTGTAGAAAAAACAAATAGGCAAAGTTCTTCCATCTTATAAGCTTACCTGTGATGTCTGGTTTTTTTGCTTAATCTCATTTTGGGGTTTTTTGGTAGATATCAAGCAACTAAAATAAAGGTGTTATTTGCATTTAGGAATATTCCTCATTGTTACTTTAAAAAGAAACCTTGCCCTTTTTTTTCTGAAACATGCTTAGCTCCATTGATTCTGTAGAGTGTGTAAATGGTACCTACCCTGGGAGAAAAGAACTTGATCTTGAAATCAAGTACCTTTTCCAAAATAACCATGTGCTTTCTGGCTCTGGAACACTGCATTGCATCATACTTCATAGAAGAATTGTTATAAAAGTGATGGTTAGGTAAATCTAAAACACTTTGTGAAAAATGCCTTTTGGTGCCTGGGGAGAAGGGAGCTGCCTCATTTTTAACATCAGGATGACCACATATGTGGTCAAAATCCAGATGGGAAAGAGAATGAAAGACTTTGTCATGTGGAGAATATATCTTTAACAGGGGCTGTGTGAGAGAAAGAGGTTCGATCCCTGCTGTCCATTTTACTCTATGCTAGAAGGATGCTGAGCCTCCACATCACTGTGGAGTAAAAATCACCTAATTTTTCTCATGAGGAGTGCAGAAATATTTTGGGTTTGTTGCCCTGCAGAACAGAGAAAAATTTGAAAATCTCACAACACGTCACTAGGTAGGAAAACAGTTTTCTTCCTAATTCTAATGATTTACGATTTTTCATGGAAAATAATCCCAATAACATGTTAGGGTTTTCGAATAAGATGAAAAAGAGTAGTTTTATCACTGATGTTATGGTGTAGGTAGAAGAGAACATTAAAGCTGAAAAATATCATCCCTCAGGTCAGAAGGGGCTTTTTCCCTGATCTTCCTTTTCATTCATTTTTACATGGCATTTCTCTCCAGCCATAGGAAAGGTTATTACTGGGCTTCTAGATGCTGGCCATATAGAAATGGCAATATTAAGCAGTGTCAGGTGAGATAGGGAGGAGCAATGACTGTGGTATTTTTCTAAGTGATTTTGGCTACAGTGCTGTCATGCTATTGTGTGCAGGCGGAAGTGGAGGAATAGTCTACTGAAAGGAACAGTACAGACACACTGGATGTAGCCAGGCCAATTAACACCAATCATCACAGATGCCATTAACTTCTGGTAAAGAAACGTTAATCCCACAGATCTATTACTGCCTGCAGTGTCCCGCGGAGGGAGAATGAGGGTGAACATGTAGCTACCGGGGATCTCATGGCAAATATAAAGAGCTGCCAGTGGCCAAATAATGTGCTCCTAGAAAAAGGCATGGTCCATTATCCCTGCTGAAAACAGAATGACAAATTACTGTAAAAGTACTGTACTGCAGCTGAAAGAAGCCAGTAATTTCATGATTTTTACAGGTACAGTGAACCATAACAGTATGTTCTAGTACTACCCTCTGCATGCTACAGTGCTTTACACTGTAGTTCTTTTTACAGCGCTCACAATGTAACCCATGTCCTTTCTTAAAAACATCCCTCAAGTCAGGATACTCAGAAAGTAAATCTGCTCTACCTTGATAGACAAATGACATTAGGTTTAAGAAACTGTGGTATACCTATGCTATAACTTGAATCCTTATTACCATGATCCAATTCTGATTTCATCTTTGTTGGTCTTATTTTGGTGTGCAACTGGTGACTAAGAAAAATGTTACTACTGATTTGTACTAGAATTGAGCCTCAAATATCTTCTGTGATGATTAACCTCTTTAGACTGTTTCCTGCATCTCATCCATGGTCTGACCAACTCATGCTGTTTCTTGAGTACTGGTATGATGTTCAGTACACTGGATATGAACATATGTCTTACCCACAGTATAATAATAACCTTGAAAATTCAATAATAGCTGGAGTTGAATGCCAAATGCATTCGGTAGAGCACAGATACACCAGAAAAGGGAAGTGAAAAGAAGGGAGATATGTGTAAAACTTTATGAAACAACATAGGCGGGAGGTGCAGTAGTTAATGTGCTTCAGTTTTGGATGTAGAAAACATTGGATGCACAATAATGGTCAAAGCAGACAAAAAACAGCAGGTGAAAGCCAGTTCAATCAAAAAACTTGGGGTTGCATTGATTTAATTAGAGTATATGCTGCTTCATCACAGATTACTGCTAGAAAGGCCCTTATAGTGAGAACAAATCTAACAATAAGAGGCAGTTTGCAATCAGTGACTCATTTTTGGCCAACATACTTACTGAAGTAAGGAGGAAGATCTCCCTTGCTAAAGGGAACCCAGTTAGGAAAAGACAACTTTTACTCTGAACTTGCCTGATTCAATTCTTTTGAAACAAATTAGTTTCGTTAACACTTGTTCTGTGATTTATAGATAGAAAAGAACTTAGCAGGTAGTTTCTAAATATTTGGGAGAGTGAAAGATTAATTGATGGATTGGTGTCAACAATATCTACATAGCAGTGTAAAAAAAGTAGGCATGTGCTAATCAGGCTTGTCACATATACCTGTGCTAAATAGGAAAGTGTTATTTTGCAAACAAACTCTTGAATGCAGAAGGAAATGCAGAAGACATTGGTAGCACAGTAGGGAGCAGAAAAAATTTTCTTCCAATCCTACCAATTCTTTATCCAACCACAATTAATTGCCTGTTGCCAGCAGTGGTTCTGAGGCCATAGAAATCAGTCTGGGTTGAAACAGGTTTTGATCATTCTAAGACAGTGGTTATTAAAGGACGTCACTCTGCTCCAGCCTGTCCTAAAGTTTGGTTAATTCTTAACTTTGTTTTTTGTTTACTGGTTGCATTTTTGATGACAGCAGTTTTTATATTTCTTTGATTTATCATCATCAGAGGAGAAAGTAGCCTATAACATTAACTGCTGGTGTAAACATAAAGAGATGGGACAGAACTATAATTGTTGGTATTGTCATTCAGATGTGTGTGAATTCATCCAATAAATGCAGGTTTCTGGCACTTTGTGAGTGGTGCTTTTACAACAGACTGCTGTTTGAGTTTGTCTTGCAAGGATTCTCAGCATCAAGAAGTGCTACTACATTCAGGTTCTTCCCCTAAAGAAAAAGTCTGAACAGCTCTTTCATATGATCAGGTGGCTTTAATACCATGAAATGGAAGAAAAAGAAGGGACCACATTTAAGAATGCTTTTCTTCTGCCACATATTTAACTGCTTCTAATATATCAGATGGCTAGGACATAAAAAGCTTCAGTAAAAAAGCCCAAAGTAGGCATCCATACTGCTCCTTTACTTTGCTACACTGGAAAATTTTCCAGGATCAAACAAAGAGTACACAAATAGAAGAAAAATGCAGACAGGCTAAAGCGCAAACTTTCAGAAGTTGGCTAAGGAACAATAGTCTTTCTGTCCTGAGAAATGGAGTAATCCAGTAAAATCTTACCACTGGTTCAAAGTGTGAAACAGAGTCAAAAATTTAAAAAAACTCTCAGTGGATTAAACCAAATCCACAATGGCAGCCAAGAATACCAGCTATAAATGCTGTCATTGAGCCTGTGGACATGGATGCTCTGTCAGTCTCAAGTGATAAAGCACTTATACATTTGGCCTTGGGCCAAAAGATTTGGAGATCTGAGGCAAAACCGATCACTTTAGGAGAGAGTCTGCTATGGGTAATTAAAGGCAGATTATTGGATTAAGATTTGATGCAAATTTGAAGTCCTTCCTTTTCTTTCCAGATTTATTTTATTTTTCTTGTCTTCTTTGTCTCTGGGTAACTATAATTGAATGTGTCTTTAAACTGTAAATTGTAATTTTGCTGTCAGCAGTGGAGCTTTAATTTCAGATGTTTATTAGAAAATTTCTCTGTGAGCCTCTGAGTTTTGTTAGCTGGAGGGACTCGAATCCATTGTATAGCCTCCCCCACAAAGCCATGGACAGTTTATCATGTTTTGGTGCTTTGAATGTTTTATCTGCTAGTGTGAGAAGAGATAATCTCTGTCCAAACCTGTATTCCTCTCTTCTCTGTAGTCATGTTCTTCTACACGTATTTGTTTTTAGACACAAGAATGGAGTCTCACCAAGGCTCCACATTTATGGCCATGGCAAATCCACTCCGATATCCTCTTCAGAACTGCTGTGATAAGCCAAGGTTCCATCTTATGTAGATAGAAAAATACATCCCTACTCAGCAGTGCTGCTCTCATGAGTTGCTACTGAAAGATATGACAAGAGTAAATGAATGCAGAAAAACGGAGGAGAAACAGTTGCAGGGAGAAGTCACTAATTTATGAGCCCCCATTGCTTCTTCAAAGGAAATATATACCCTCTTGCAAAAAAATGGGAGGGAGGATAAAAGCAGCAGCTGAGGATTCTTGGAGTGCAGGAGAATCCTCAGCTGCCATGGCAATAATGAGGACAGCACCAGCTGTTCCCAGTTGGTCCCACACACTTTGGGGGCACTGTTGAAGGCCAGATGGGGCATACTGCTCAGGTGATGCTATTGGTGAGGTATAAATGATGTGTGCTCGAATCACTAAGGAAGGGCTTAAAATATGTTTGAAGATCATCACGGCAATATGGAACAGCTTCTTTTCTGCTTCACCTGGTTACATTTTGCAAAAAATGCTCTGACATCATGAGTGTGTGCCTGTGATGAGTAACTGAATGATCTCACTGTTGCGTCTGTGTCTTTTCCTCCTGTTCTCTGCCCACTGCTCTGTGACTTCACTGCTCTATGTCCAGGGTGTTTGTAGGCTGTGATATCTGGGCTTTGTGTCAGTAATGTCAGGTGAATCATATATTTTTAGATCAATAACCTGAAAATAAAGAACCATTGAGACAGTAAATCAATGGAGAGGCTTGTTGGGACCATATCATCATTAGACTTTTTTGGGGGATCTTTCAGAATCTGTTTGAGAAAACATGGCATGATGTGTTTTAACCTTGTTTGAGATGGATAGTTAAGAGAGTTTTTATTTTTTTAATAGTCTCTCACTGTGCACCACAGGCGTGCTTTTATAAAGAAGTGTCACTGTACCTTGTGGAGTGTTGTTGCTTAAACAGCTGTAGTTACTTAAGCAACAATAAAGCAGTGTGTCTGCAGAGTGTACCTCTGCCTCTTTACCCATTGTGCTACCTTCAAGAGACAGCAGAACCTAGTAAACCTTTCATATCTGCCTGAAGAATGGGACCTACTTAAACGCTGTGCTGCAACATATTAGTTACTTGATGGCATTATGTCACTGTCAGTCACTTGGAGTCGAGCTCTAATATTGTTCACTCACACCCTCTCAGTCCTTCTCCTTTCACTCTAATAATTGAACCACTTTTAATTAAGATAAATTTTGAGCAATCAAACCTGGAATGTGGATGAACAGTCCCTTGTGCAATCCCAAAAGTTCAGCTTTAGGAGGTTATTTCATACACTGTAAATCATTATCCCAGTTTAACTACAGCATGTAGGACTACAAGTTCTTAGAAAATCTTGCTACAGCAACTTCGTCTGTGAAGATAACTCAGTGAGAAAGTCCTCTATGTAAAAGTGTGTGATTTTATAGGGCAAATTGGATTCTTTAATGTTAGCATCTTAGCAATCAGTGAGAGGCAGTTCAGGGCATAGACCCTACAGCTCATTACCAGAAAATGAGGTGTGACTCCTCAAGATGAATTCCCAGTATCCGTAAGTCACCCTAGCATTTCAAGCTAGAAGGGGACACACAGCTTATTTTACTTAGCTTGAGGTATGGCTCTCCATTGATGAGTAACGAGGCTGTAATGTAGAGCTGCTATGAGTCAGAGAAATCCTCAGAATATGATGGGGGGCAGATAATGAAACAAAGGAGCTTTCAGAAAGACTAATAGAAAAATGAGAATACCTTAATTCTCATAATGAAGACCGGAAATGCTCATGTGGTTTGAATGGCCATGAAACCAGAGGTGTTTGGACAAGCATCATGATCCCGGCTTCAGACAGTTCCCCATGCCTGCCCGGAGCAGAGGCTAGCAGAAAAAAAATACAGTTTTCTACAGGGTGTGATAGGATTTTGTATTTAATAGGTCTTCCCAATCAAACTCGTGACAATTCATTTACGCAGCTTTTCTATTGTTACCCTTGTACATATTATTTTGTGACCTTAGATCCTCTGACTGTTCAGATCATTCATCAGACTTATTTGAGGTTTATATTTTTGGGACTATTTCGTGCCCAGCTCTTGTCCTGCCGTGGAGTTACAACATGGTCAATAACTTCTCAGATATTCCTTACTTTAGGCATAGCTTCATTGGGCCGCATTTTGAGTGAGTCTAGACAATTTCCAGGCTTATGTGAAAACCCTATCAGACCATTTACTGGCATAATCAGGAAACTGCAATGAGTATCAGCTTGGCCTTAACTGTGACTACCTGTGGGGCGACTCTTGAGAGGTTTAGAGACCTAGAATATCTCGATGTTTATGGCTGCTTCTAAGACTGCTCTTCAAAAACAATTTACACATACTCACTGACTTTGGTTATGCAAGAACTGCAATGTGAAAGAATGGGTGGGGTTTTTTTCCTTTTCAAATCCTCTTTTTGAGGATTTGAATTTATTTAGTAGGATGCCTTGTAATTATGGCCTCTTGAAGCAGTACAGCATTGCAAATATCGTATGAAATTTTCACAGATGTCTTGTACACCATGGCAGTTTGAGGGGAAGATCCAAATATGCTTTTCATCCATGTTTGCTATCTTGACCTTTCACAAATGGATCCAGACTTAAATTTCATGATGCAGCAACTAAGTCATACACAGAAGTCCTTGACCCAGTTGTTTAAAGACCAGATAGAAAAACAAATTAAAAATCCAAAGGCAGCACAAAGATGGTTTGTTCCAACAGTCCAAAGAGAATAGGGAAAGAGATAAGTTTTGCTGAGGCTGACTTCCCTGGAGTGTCCTGCTTACCGTAACAGAATTTTCATATATGTTTTGCATGCTGACTGTAGGAAGTCCCAAACTAATTCTGACATCCTTAGGACCATTTCCTCCTTCCCATTCATAGGCTACTTATTCATTCACATATGATCTTTGTCTTAGGCTGGTTTTGATCTTCATAAATTAAAACAAACAAACAAACAAAAAAAATAAACAATGAAGCAACTGATGATTTTGTTGAAGAAAAATCTTACTATGAAATAATTAGGTAGAAGTTGAAATCATGGCCAGGAGATAGCCTTTATTGTACAAAATCTCCTTTTACACACTCTGATGCTATTTACTTCTAATTTTCATGAGCTGTGGCCCTTCACATGTATGAAGTGTTTTGTGAAGGTTGTGATTCACCCCTATGCAGAAGGCTAGTACAAGTTAAGGGCATTTAAATCCCTCTCAGACTCTCAAAATGGCTCTTACATTGGATTTCACTCCGTGGGAGAAAACACATGGATTGTTATAAATATATTGTCCTGTCTAAGATCTCTTTCTTCTGTATGCCAATGCTTAAATAAAACCTGATTTATCTTATTAGGTAGGAATTTATATCTTGCCACATATATTTCTGAAAATGATTTTTCCTCCTGCTTTGAAACCCAATTTTCTGAAGTGCTGAGCCTCTGCAAAGGGGTGCTGAGCACCATGCATCCTGCTGAAGTTCAAGAGGGGGTGAAGTTACTCAGCACTTCCATGATTAGGCACTTTTTGTTAAAGCTTTTCTGCCAGAAAGAATTGTTCTTTTCATGGCATTTGTTACATGTCTCCTTGAGCGTCCTTTGCAGACTCCTTCTGCCATCTTTCTGTAATATGAGGAAATTTGATCCTGGAGTTATGGTGACAAACCCTTCTGAGCCATGCCACTGCAGCTTTTCTTATCACCAGAAGTCATCAATAGAATTACAACTCTCTATTATTTTGTTGCTTTTTTCTTATATTCTATGATACGTGGGCTTGAAAGCTCAAGTGTATATTACTGCTTAGAGACATGAAGATGGCTTTCACGTTAAAATCTCTTTGAAGAAAGCAGTAAGGGGGGGAAGGGAATCAGCTAATTAAGTAATTACTTGATTGTCTCAGTTTATTGAGATATAAGTAATAAGTTATTAACAACAATGCAGTTCTGGGTCACTGGCAAATAACCACCTAGAAAAGTCTTTGCAGTGGCAGTGTCAAAACTACTGAGAATTTCCTGCTTCCTGCTCTGAAGTCCTGTTCTCTTCTTCCTCCCAGACACTTCTTCTTTCTCCACGTATCTCTCTACCCTTGGTATTTCTGGAAATCTCTCATGAAGTTTTCTGGTGGGTTTGCTTGAGGTCAACTCCACATTTTTAAGGGGAACTGCCACAGCTCAGATTTATAACAGCTGAGGATTTGACCTTTTATGTATACTTTAATCCCCCATGCCAAACTGATCTGGGCAAGAATAAAATTTGAACTATAGATGTCTACCCTGCCTTTTTTAATGCTAGACTAAGCCTTGTTTGTGAACATTTTTATTATTAGCCCCCTTTAGCTCATCAGTCTAATCTCACCAGTGTAACTCTTCTGTGTGCTCAGAACACACAGTTGGGAGGCTTTTAACTTCTGTCCATTGGCATCTTCCTTTGGAAAAGTAACAGTGGCCTCTCTGAGTGGAAAGTGGTACTAGGCCTGTTTGAAGTAGAAATTGTAGATTAGCTGAACTAGGGCTGGTTAAAAGGGGTTTTTTAAGAGTTTTTTGCCTTATCTGCACCAAGGACGTAGTTTCACTCAAAACTGTAATAAAGTGTATTGGTGAATGCACACATGACAGAAAATCCTCCATAGATTCTTTCTTCTTAAGGATGATCAGCAAAACTTTGTTTCTAAAGTCCCACATGGTATCTGGGCAAAGCTCTTAGCAAGCAGTCAGGCTACAGAATTGTGCCTGATGTCACCTCTTGTCCCTTATTGTTGCTGAGGGTGGATGTGAAGGAAAAAGTCTCCCCTTTGAATTCTGGGTTGAACAGACCAGCTGAGTTTGTTGTCATGAGTATCACAGGACTGGATGAGTCAGTAGTTTAGACAGTTTGCCTGGGTATCTGTGAAGGAAGAAGCAAAACCCGTCTCCCTAATCTTTGCCTATGGCCAGCTATAAAAATTGTATGTTTTTTCTCACAGAGCTTTAGTATGGAGGTGTACCAGCCAGGTCTTGACCCATGTGGTAGAGCTGGCTGCTGGCTGCTCCTTGGTGCCAGCACCCTCCAGGGACAGATCTGGGCACTACAAAGGGTCAATTTAACTTTGGAAACGTGCCTCTTTCTGTCATGCCTCACTGCCTCTGTGTCAGCTTTGGGTTTTTCAGTCCATGAGCTGTCTCAGCTTGCTCCAGGCCATCCACTCTATCCCTTGTTGTTGACGGCTATGCTTGTTTTGGGGGGTGAGGAGGAGGGACTGAATGGTATCATGGTAGAAAATCAGACCAGGACTTCAAGTTAATGATAATCAACTTGATTTGAAATTTTGCATTTATGTCTCCTACCTGTGGTGTAATCTGCTCTTCTACTGATACTTCTTTGCTCATTAAATCTCCTGTCATTCACTCCACTCTTACAAAGTTTCCTGTCTATAAAATTGCTATAGTAACTTCATACAGAAATTAAAGAACATCCCTCTATTTGAGGGCAAATCTGACCTGACTGCTTTTCATAGCGGTTGGGTACACAGTGTATTTGACAACATGAGAGAAGAAAGATAGCCTGGGTGAAAATAAGTTGAACATTTAAAAACAGATATATTTTAAAATATGTAAGTTTTATATTTTATCTTGTGTAATCAGATACATCAGTATGCAGAGCAGAAGTCTGAGATTTCGTAGGTCTATTTGGACCAAGTTTCATTGGTCTTGGGCTCTGTATTTGATGTACAGTTGTGTAGTGTTGCATAACTATCCCTTTGCAAACATTAACAGTAATCTAAGGTTCAGGTTGAGTGACAGCTATGCATTGTGAATAGGTCTGTTTAGGTGGCAGGGTGATGTAAATAAGGATGACTAAACCACGCCACATAAACAGAATTCACCATATGATATTGTTCCCTTTGCATTTTTCTAAGTCTTTTGAAGTTAGGGAGGGGGAAATGACAGGACACATGAAAGCAGCACAGCTCACAGCTCAGCATTCAGTTGTAGTTTGAGATTTGAATTACAATATCTCTGCCAGATGGACACAGACACCTGTGAGGATGCCAGGACAAGACTGCTTCTTAGAGAGGTCAAGTGACTCAGTGTACTTCACCACATCTGTAAATTGAAAATTAAAAACCTGGAGGCATAATTGTCATAATTTCTAAAATTTAAAGAGACAGAATCAATTTTTTCCTCTTGCATGGTTTTTTTTTCTTTTTCTTTGTCTGGAATATAGATTAGAACCATATTCAGAAGGCTCATTTTTCCTTGTCAATCAGTAAGGGCAGTCAGTCAGACCTCATCAGTGTAATAATGGATGTTCAGAGTGAATTAGTTAGCCTGATCATATCAGAGGTGACACTAAAGAAGGGAGGGGAATACTTTATGGTCTGTGGTGTATTCACTTTTCTGGTAATTTGGTCACATCTGGAAAAGAGAGGAAACAATCCCCCCTAGTTATGACCAAACAACTTCAGAAGGAACTGATCTAGATCACCCTCTCAATGATGCTGGTCTGGCCAAAGCATCACACTAAAAGCTCTCCAGTGCCAAGAGTTTGAACAACCAAAGTACTTCTTGTTTACCACTTGCCTCCTCAATATATACTTCCTTAAACTCTCATATGTCATAAGTCTGAGATTCTGACATCCAAAAATTTGACACAATATAATTTTTAGGTACTTGTTTTAATCATTACTTTTTCTTCATATTGCAGAGTCTGCTGGTAATCCAGGCTTTGGAGAAAGTAGGCACTGGAAGGAGATGCAGTGAGAGACACAGAGAGCATTTTATCTTGGTCTGGATGCATTTGAATGATGGGGAAGTAAGCCTGTCTTTGCACTCAACAGACTTCTCTGAAAGAATGAGAGTAATTGATATAAAACTGCGAACTTTACCCAAGCTCCTGGGCGGGTCGCAAAAGAGAATGCATATAGGAACAGCTGGCCCCTGAGTGAGCATGTTACCCCAGCTGCAGTCAAACTGTAAGGATATTTCCCAGGGCACAGAAAGGGAATGCTCTTAAGAGCATTGAAACAGACCAAAAGGGTTAGGGCAGGGAGATGAAGCAAGAGTTTTGAGGAACCCATCAGAGGATCAATGCGCTGCAGAAATGAGGGCCAGCTGGGATGGAGCAAAGATAGAGGTTTTACCCATCTTACATGGCTAAAGGAGGCTCACATAGCCTTATGCAATGAATGAGATGAGCAACCAGACCTTATTGTCTGCTGGCATCACCTCCATACAAAGGAAATTTGTGGGGAACAGCAAAGGGGTTATTTGCTCTCAAGCAGAGCAAATGAATTTGAGCAAATCATCAGCTTGGTCCATCAGCAGGCAGTATCATTTTTGTTAATTTAGATATTTCTGCATTGCCCAGATGTGGTAGTTCCCCTGAAAATTTTCTGTATATAAATATTGGTTAGAAAACATGAAATAAATTAAAAATGAGATGAGCTGTAAGCTTCTTGTAGTTGCACTTTTGTAACTTTTGAGGTCTTTTGAGAACAGAAAATACCCCAGACCACCCCCCCACAAAATACATTTGCTACGCATGCTAGAAAGAGGATCATAATACATATACTAAAGCTGTTGAGACAAGAACAAATTAATGTAAACCTAGGTATAAATAAATGTAGTCCAGATATTTTCAGAAGATTTCTAGTCATCAGAGAAATGGCACTCTAAACAGATGCTAATCAGAAAGGCAATTGGTCTTAGGATGAAGACCAATGTATTTATGAAGAACTCTAAGACTCAAGAAAAGGAAGGACCTGGATGGTGTCACTGAGGAAGATTTTCTGGTACTTTATATGTGTTGTATATATATTTAATGTTGCTCCTGTATTGACAAGGCCTTATGGGAAAGTTTCACCACTTTGAGAAATTTCCCTGTGACCAGTTTAGCACCTTTTTCTGGTAACCTAATTCACAATATTCATTTTATATATACTCCCAACACACAAATATGCACATATGTACACACTCATGCATACATAGGCATACACATATCTATATATACTTATATAAACAAATGGAAAATATAGGCTGTTATAATGAATCACCAGAAGATTGAATGGTGATATTTACAGGGCTGAATAGTATTTTGCTAGGTCCTTACGCTTTGACACCTAACTTGGAACTTCTATAAAAAAATCATTTTTCAAAAAAAAAATGATTTTTAAAGTGCAATGATTTTTGAAAATCAAGCCTATTAAAGGGCTTGCATTAAGCATCCAAAAATCTAGTTTCCAATTAGCATTTGAAAAGTTATACTACTGTACAATTTAAGTGGGAAGAAACCTTAATTTGCTTTGGGTCATATAGTTTTATGACTTAGAAATCTGTTTTCACAACATAAACTCAATAAGAACTGAAACTTTTAAATACTGTGATGACAACCTGTATGTGTCTAAATAGAGAAAAATACATCTCAAAAGGTCCTTGCAAAAATTCTTAAGATTTCTGAATCTGTGGCCATTTTTTTCTTGCAAAAATTCCAGCTGGTGTTTTTTTTCTGCCTACAAACATTTTTAGCAAAGTATTTCTAGTTTACATTGTTCCACGGAGGGCTTGCATAAAGCTACTAATATAATATCATACGACTTCGAGAGGATCAAATAATCTGTGCAAATATTGACTAAAAAATATCTAACACATTCAGAAAACTGTTAATAAGTAATTAACTGACTAAAATGAATACAGAGGTTCAGAGCATTGCTCTGAAAAAAAAGATTTTCCAAGACCATAACCTCTTCATTGAAAATTTACCTAATGTAATGCAATGTATCTTCTCTTCTCTCCCCACCCCTCCACTATCATACCTCTATTATCTTTTATATTTTGAGGACTATATTAATAGGTGCATTTATTTGATCAGCATAAATTTCGGTAGCTTCTAGAATATTGTTGTTATTCATTAATGTTTTCTTCATTTTTGGAGTGTTATTTTGGAATGTTATTGGTGCACAAAAGTGCATAGAGAGATGTTTCAAATTTAGTCTTTTTATTCTTCAGTACAGAGAATACAAAATACTGTTTTGCAGAAACCTGTGAATAACTCTGGGAGCATCAGCCTCAGAGGAGACGTGTTATGAAACCATCTTCTTGTTTCAGTTTTTTCTTTTTTTTTTTTTTTAGGGATAAGAAAGCCTTGTTGCAGTGAAATCTGCATTCTGGAGTGAGAGTATATCAACAAAATAACATACAGTTTGGAACTGAGAATATTTGCAAAGTGAGTTAAAGGTTTTCTGTTCCCCAGCTGTTTCTTAAAAGGCTCACCACCAAGTTGTTTCATACAGAAAAATCTTCAGTAATTTCAATTAATACATTCCCAAAACATTTTAAAATACATTGCGACAGACTATTTAAAGTTGTTTCAGCCGTCATGGATAGGCTAGGTAACCTGTCATCAGATGGACAGTTCTTCATGGATTTCTTTCTTTTGACAAGAGTCACTTGCTTTACATGCAAATTTGTCATCCTAAATTTATCAAGTATATAACTGTTCTCATCCCCCAACCATGCTGCTAATCATGTACAGTATCAATGTACTGCTCAATTCCCACTCGAACGCTATTGGTGAGCCTTGAAGGAGAAAAAGCAACTTTTCACTTTGAAAAGTTGCACTTGTGGTGTCTCCGCAGCCTGATACTAACTCTTTTGAAATATTCCCCACTGAATCAGCCTAAGCTTGTTCAAAATGCTACCATATGTGATAGAATAGCTTCATGGGAATGGCACCGTGTATTGCAGAAGCACAAACGGTCATCTGCAATATTTGCTGAAAACTTTAGAGAAAGTGACTACCCTTAAGATAGCCAGCTACAAATTTCCTGGGTAACATGCCACGGGATTGCCAACAGGACATAGACCGCAGCTGAAATTAACATGGAAAGAAGCAATTTCTGGCAGCAGAATTAGAATGTCGAGCCATGCTTGCCAGAGCATTTTCTAGCTGAGTAGCAGTCTTCAAAGGAAAAGTTGAAAAGTCTCCCAACAATCCGAACAGTGGCAGTCCAAAACCATCTTGAAGCAAGCCTATTTATTGTCATGAGCTGTTTGGCAGCATAAGAAGTTTTCTTTACTAGAAACTTACGACTGAGCCTACAAAACAGTAAATTATACATAACTTAGCAACATGGACAACACCTCCCACAGCAGAGGGGTTGGAACCAGGCGACTTTTAAGGTCCCTTCAAACCCAAACCATTCTATGATTCTATGTATATATGATTCAAGTTCTTAGATGAGTACTAATCAAAACATAGAATATTGCCACTTTTGCTGTCTTCATACAATATGAAGGATGCATTATGCTTGGATGAATTTGGACAAAACCTTAAAGGAGGTTTCCAAAGAAAAGCATATTAAAGCATATTAAATTTTTATAACCTTTACAAGGTTAAATGCATCTAGAAGTATTCAGAACATTTCAGGCGGTTTGGTTTACCTCTGAATAACATCCTAGCAGTGTTTGATCTGGAAAACATATTCTGAGAAGCCCACCTTTTCTTCCAACACCACTAAACCAAACAATCTGGAGTATAACCTCAGCTGGTGTCAAAGATGTTATTGCTGAAGTTGGTGGAAATGTACTGATTTACATTAGCAGAATTTCTGGCTCTATGCCTTCTTTTGTCTTCCATACCAGTTCCAGGGTTATAACAGACCACTCTTGAGTAGACTGGAAGGATTAAGTTGATGATTTGGTATTTCAGGGATTAAATGCAGCCCATGATGGAGCATATGGTATTCTTCTGCCCTTTAGTATTCCTATATTATGCATCTAATGCAATCTGCTGCCACAGAAATAGGAAGCCTTATAATCTCCTAGAAATAGAATAAATAAAAGATTTGTAAACAATAGCGCCCTGTATAAATTATGAAAACAGCACATAATAAATTTATTACCCCAAGAAAATGAATTGATTGAAGTGTGTGAGCATTTCTGAGCTTATAAAAAACAAACCATCAAAGCTACAAATTATATAGGTCTTTAACCATAAAAATAAAGAAAATGAATAATCAGCCCAACCAGTACTAAAGATTGTGTGGCTAGAGAATTCATCATTCTTTTGACCTGAACTTTGGACGGGTTACATAGACCAACTGTAATTAAAACAAGCATACAGTTTACCTGCCTCAAAACTACGTCAGGTTACACTGGGTTAAACTAAATGCCACAAGCTTGGATGAATCCAGAAGGGCTTTTGCTTCCTGCACTAAAATACGAGATCACTGCCGTTTATGTTTCAAGTTGTATCACAGCAAACATTCTGTGTAAGAGGATACAGCAGTTTATATTGAAAATGCACCACAGTTTCTGCCAGCAGAGAACCGGGTTTTATTTTTTTTCCACTCTTTTTTTTTTTTTCAAATATTCCAAGGCACTGCCTTAATCCTTCATTAAACAAAATTATCTCTAGGCTCATTAGGACTCTGGAGTTCATCGTAACTGGCACCAAGCACCAAACAGGCAAAGAAAAGGAACTGGGTATCAGCAACGATAACAGGCAACTTGCATGATTCTTCGGTGCTGAAATACCCTTCTGCCATGGCTGGCTGTAAGTGAATTGGCTGGACAGATTTTCCAGATCCCCTGAACGTTCCTAAATTACTATACTCACCCAATTACAGTCCTCAGGGGTCACATTTCATTTTCTGAAAACTGGTAACAGGCCACCACAGCTGATGAAATGATGTGGGTATCCAGGCAACTATTGTACTCTTTGATTAATATAGCAAACACTTGTGTGGCGTGATCTCACGTACTTCCAAATGTTCCATACGATCTGCCTCGAACTGGAAACCATAAAAGTTTGCCTCATGGATAGATTCCCAGCCTTGCATGGGTCAGATTTTCCAGGTGAAAATATTTGTTAGCACTTCTTATTACCCCCCTCTTTTGTATGCTTTAACCCCTGACTTCTGCATGAAGGTATTTAGAAACAGGAGGCTGACTTCTGCTTTTTTTCTTCTCTCTTTTTTCTTCAGTAAAGTTTATTCACTTCACTCTAAGCCAGTTAGCTATAGGAAGGTTCCAGGTATTACAATAGGTAGATTTTCCAGAGACTTTTAGTTCAGAATGTAATGCCACACCAATGGACATTTTCAACAGCTGTAGCATGGATATACGGTAAGGGGGAAAAAGGGTACAAAAAGTTCAGCTTCTTGTTGCCAGAGAAATAATAGAGAGATCTCCAAAATACCCTAGGTCTCTCACTTTACTGGAGAGGATCCAAGCACTGCTTCCCCTTCAGATGCAGTACATTTTTAATAAAAGCAGACCCAGCAAGGAATATAAACAGATAACTAAACTAGTTTCTGTTTTGAACCTCACCCTTTTCTGCAGCCAGCAGATGCATTCTGCTTTGCAAATGCTGGAGAGATAGGGAAGATGGAAAGAAATAGTGTGTAGATGACATGTTCCCCAAGGAAACTCTGTGGCTGTGAGTCAGCGACGCAGACAGCACCAGCTGCCTGTCCCATCTAGCAGTTTCTGTGGGGTACTCAAGGGGTTAATGGAGCCTACAGTGGAGTGTTTGCTTTCTTCTGTTTGAAATCAAACATCTGATCTTTATGTGAGGTGACAGGTTTAATGCCTTTCTTCTCTGACAAATTTTTACCCAAAGAGGAATGCAAACACATATATTGGTGTGGTTTTGTAAGTGCTCATCTCAGCAAGCCAGTATTGGAAGCTTCATCCTCTAATAAACAGTGAAGCCATGAGCCACTTGCTTAAAAAAATTTATATCCCTTACGTCATTTAAATGATTTTACTTTAGATCTGCAGGGGTCAGGTACTTCGACAGAGCTTTAGGCAAGGCAAAGTATCACTGTTTAGCAATGCTGACTTCCCTTCTCTCTCTTTTTTTCTTTCCTTTTTCTTTCTTTCTACTGCTTCTTATTTAAGTTAACTTAATGTTTGCAAAATGCTGCATTGCCAGCCTGATCGAGGAAAAATCCTATCTCTTGCACGTGGCGAGACATGTTTTCGTCAGCAGAAGTTTGCTTTAGACTAGGTCTCTCACTCTGGCATGTTATACTCCCTTTCTGAGGAATCAGAGAAGGGGCAAAGGAAAAAATTAGTGCTGATGGTGACTATGGACTTTATATGGATAGATGTCTACTTTGGAAACAGGACTGTGAAGTACTGTCTGTTTTAAATAGGTCAGTGAAGATCCATGAAACCATGATAGGTTGAAGATATTTTTCTATTTTTATATATAAATAATTTTTATATACCTGAGTACAGAAAATACTGTCTAATTCAAAACGGCTTTCCATCACCTCTAAATTAGTGGGGAAAAAACTAGGTTCTGCTTTGACTGAAACTTTTGCTATAGATCTGAAGCATAAAAAAGTTCACTAACAAAATCTGTAACAGCCTGGTAGTTCTGGTTGGATAGAAAACATCCTTACTTAAGCAGCTTCTCAGTAACTCCATGTCTGGATGGTATGATAACACTGAAAGTAGCCACCAGAAACATTAAAAAGCCGTTGTGTTGTGTCATGAATTTTTCATTTTGGCTTAACCATAAAAATGGTGGAAGATGGCTTTTTCTCTATTGATGCCTGTTTGGAAATCCAAAGTGTTTGGTTAGACCACAAATTAAATAAAGATTAAAGGTACTGAACTTGTCTCTTAGTTGAGGGGAGAGTGTAGGGAAAAATTGCAACTTCAGGTTGCTTCCAGTCAACCAAGTAAAAATTATGTTCAGTGATGTCAGGCAGAATTTTGATCAACTAATTCTCTGTCTATAGCAGAATTGGGGTCAGGTTTGTTCAGGTCATGTTTTAAAACACTTCTCACCCCTGGAGTTTCTAGTGTACTTCTTACTCCATTTTCTCATATCAGGTGTTTCCAGTACCCATCAATAATGACGAACAAAACTTTTCATGAACAGAATATGCAAGCAACACTACTGTGGTATTTGGGAAGTCACCAGCTACCAGATCTTTAGCCTCTAGGTATAGACCTCCTAGGACAGAACAGAAGATTGTGATTATGGTATTTGAACAGAGGACTTCTAGTTTTTTATTTCAGTCTCATATTATTGCTTCCATTATAGGTCACAAAATTGCATTCTTTTAAGGAAGGACTCAATATTCCATCAGATATTGCCTAACCGATGATGCCATGGAGAGCTATGGTGCCATAGGATAATGCCTCTCCAAGAAATCCTTTCATTCACCCTTATGGGAAGCCCAGTATCCACAGTGACTCCCTAAAGTCTCTTGCAGCCACAAGAAGCTTGAATTTGCATTTGATTGTGAGTTTGAGCATATGCAAAAGCTGCTGTGCAAACACACCTGAGCTTGTGGACAGGTCCTGCAAAATGAGGACCATTCTATTCCCAGCTGTTGCAGTGATTGAGAGCGCTCATGTGGGTGGTAGCTGGAAGCCCTGCTCCAGAATGTGGCAAATTGCAGCACTGGCACCAAAGCTGCTGTTATCGCTTCCAGCTCCAAACTGCTCTCATCTTTGCAATTCACTACTGGGAGTTAGTGTTTCTGCATGTCAGGTTTTGGTTTCACAAAAAGCGTGATCACAACTGGATTCATGCCAAGGATACTTGCTACAGAGCTTCTATCAGACTTCAGTTCCTTGGTAGCATCGTAAATAGACAGACATAAATGGATAGGAAAGTGCTCTCCTAAAGATACCATGGGTACCTGAATAAGCTCTGTTTCCACACTGTGTGTTGAGGCCCTCCTGCTGTGTCACAGCAGGAGAAGACCTGGGGGAGAAGTCCCAGACTGGTGGCACATTTGTTTGTGCTGTGATGAGAATCTGGCCCCATAGATCTTTGCTCATTTTTCAGATTGAGTTTTACCTGTGCAGTCCCTGGCTGTGCCCTTTCCCCTCTTACTTTTCCTGCCAGCAGGCTGAAATGTCAGTCAGCTATTCCCTTTTTTAATCTGCCAGTGCTCACTGATGTAGAGCCAAACAGGAGCATAAGCATAGGTAGCATGCCGATAAGGTAATGTGATGCTACTCTGCCTGTACAGTGTTACTTCTTTATTTTATTTTTCTTTAAAGAAGATGTCATGTGGGAGGGAAAAAAGGTGAAAAAGTATCCAATCTATCTTGGTGCAGTTGGGAATCTCCCCAGCCACCCTGCATGGCTCCCACCACCTTGCTATTATTATATGTGCAAACATTCACCCTCCTGCTACGCTACTATGCTGCTGAAGATACATAGGACCCAAAAGAAGATAGACCTATAAGTACCATGATGGGGAGCGAGGCAAAGCAGAACCTGCCCCCATGGCAAGGATGGGGTGCCAGTCGGTGGGTCCCAAACCACCACCCTGCTCCTCAGCTGCTGGCTTTTCCAACATGATCTATAGAGCGATGCTGACAGTAGATTTTCTGGCAGCAATAAAGGTGGCCCGATTCAGAGAATAATTACTGTATGCAAATGAGTGTGATTTTCCTCTGCCCTTTTATGGATGACTCTGCTCTGCCATTCATCAGGGCCACAAATTTCACTTGGTAGGAGACGGATTTAAAGAGACAGCCGCCCCTAGAGCTTTGTCTCGGACTTACTAAATCCATGCTTAAGTGTCTTCATAAATAGACGTGCATATGTTATAAAGGGGATGGCAGATTCCAGCCTCTTTATCTATGTATTATTGCTTAGAAAACTGTTGAGAAAACATCCGACTCTATGGCCATACAGTATATGAAAGCTTTCACCGCTTTGAATAACAGTCTCTTCTCATATTGGGATTATATGTGGTTTTGTATGGCCTCTAGTGTGTTTTTTCTCTCTCACTGTGTCCTTTATGATGTTTATACGGTATGTGCCTCAGTGTGCAGTGGAGGAGGGAGAGAGCACTATATTTTTTCTTATGACGATTAGTTAATGGCTATCACGTTTATTGTAGTAATGGCAGAGACTGCCCTCACAGAAAGAAGCCTCGGCATGTTTGTGCTGTTGAGGTTCAGTCCATCTGATCACTGGGAGAAAATGTCCTATAGTAGTGATTTTTCTGTCATGGTCTTGATCTGATGATGCTGTCAATATATCATGATAAAGGGGAGAAAATTCCACAGCAAAAAAAGAACTAAACTGAGATTTTTTTTCTGAGCATGATGTGAACCTGGTGGGTTAGCAGGAAAAGAAAACCATGATGAAGTCAGTCTGTTGTTATTCCCTGATGCTGGACACAGGAACATGGTGGTGTATTCACAGGAAATCTGTAGTACTTAGTGTGTCACTGCTAAATATCAGTTTGTGCACTTGCTCGCACTGTGCTGTGCAACCTCCTCCTCAGTGCATGGAGGAGAGGGGAAGGAGAGTGCTATAAACGGAACAGGCCCGTCTGTCACTGGGCTGTCTTGTTACTCATATGGCAGCAATATAACCGTATTACTACACACAGAACACTATTGTTTCAGTGCTACTCAAAATGAGAAGAGAAACTGTGATATTTCAGTGTTTATCGACAGTGTGTACCACTAGAGGCCATCACACACTTCCCTAAATAAATATCAATTAATGCACTTGGTTTTGGAGAAATTCAGGAGATGTACCCTGGGCCACTTAATCTACTCTACTCTCTCAGCACCAGTACTTTGGCTCAGAGTTCATGTCCTTCAGCTCACAGATCTGTGCAAGATATACTTCAAGAGTGGAGCTGTTTTAAGGAAGCTTTGGCCCATACGCAGAATGCATCAGACATTTTAGATATTTCTTTTCCTTTGCATATGTCAAGTAGGTAAAAAATTAAAATGAAAAATCAGGTCATGAGTACATTTTCCTTGGGCTATCAAGAAGAACAGCACACAACATTTGCAGGTAAATGGGGCAGTAGGGAAACTTGACCTGCTTCTAAGTTTATGCCTTTTTCAGTTCCACTTTTGGCAGGTTTCTTCAGTCTTGCAGAAACAGGCTTGGACTGGATTACTTCATTCAAACCACCCCACTACTTGTGACTTGCACCACAGACTTAGTTGTAATGGATCTGGGCAGCTAAGGAGTTATTTAGCCTAAGTAAACATTTTCTGACCTTTGGAGGCACAGATGATTTTCTGATAAGCAAAACTTGAGTAGTCCTGGGCATTCTAAATTTTCAGTGGAAACCCAGGAAAATTCCTGATTGTGATACAAAGCTAGTAAAAAGTCAGTAAAAATCACGAAAGGATTTTATTCCCAAACTCAGAGCTGTAGAGGGGACGTGTAAAACCTCACTAACCAAAACTAGTGTCACTGATCCTGTAGAGCTTGCAGAGATGCTACCAGTGCTTCCACCTGGGTCTGTGATTAAACTGAACTCCATACTGAAGAGCACAATGGAGTAGAACAGCAGGGCAGAGACAAATGTTTGGAGAGTAAAGTCAACTATTGGCAGCAAAAAAAATCCTATATTATTAAGAGGTATTTATCCTATATCTGTTGAGCTGCTGTTCTAATGTTGGTTGACCTCTGACAAAGATTACAATAATTTTACATTCTTGCATTGCATTTATAGCCAGAGTGACTCATTTGGGAGGTGAATTCTGACTTACAACTTCAGAGAAAATCTGCTCTGTGTCCCATTATTATTTCTGTGTTAGGATGAGGCTTAAGACTTCAAGCCCAATGGGTTTCCACGTAGCTTTTGTGTGTACTAGGAGACTAAACCAGTCACGCAACTGCTTCTCTGATTCCCTGTTTCCCTGCCATGACTGGCACCAAGTGGACATCCTGCACTGCTTCAGTTGCTGCTACTTTTTTTTTTCAGTTCTGGACATGGTGCTGAGATTCAGGATGGCTATCTCATGAAGGGTAAACTTGATGTAATGAAATTTCATGCTCTCCAAGGAAGCCAAGGGCCCTGATGGCAGGAGTTAGTGGGATGCCCTATGGGACCTGGCTGATTTCCTACCAGCCACAAGGTGCTGCTACCATTGTGCAGTCTGTTTAAATAGTGTTTAACCATTGAGTTGTTTACACAAATTTTACTGAAGCTGGATAAACTAACTCTGGAAGGACACCATGGGACTTTACAGTAGCCTGAGAGAAAACTGAGTCTAGGACTTACAAAGTAGCTAATGTGGGATTAGGGAATGGAGCAAGCAACTCCTAAGAGAAGGCTTAAATAAGTATATTTATTTTTTGTTTAGACCCATAAGACATTTAAGACCAAGGCCTTTTTAGACTGATTAACCCAGTGCTGCTGGTGGCTTGTGTGAGTGGGAATAAGGCATAAATTTCAAAACTGCTTCTCTCTGCTGCAAAATCTCTAGATCAGAGACACAGGAAAGGGAATGAATGGAGGAGGAAAGGTCATTAAAGGGGGAATATTCACAAAAGTTTTAATTGAATGCAAATCTTCATGTGACTGTATCCTTTCCCACCTGTAACTTACTTTCTTCCTCTCCAACATCATCCTCTTCTGTGAACTCAATTGAGAGACAGTTTCTGCAACGTGGGCCTGGATATTGCACTCCATGTAGTTTGAATATGCACACAGTGTAGGGTATGGAGTTACTGTTATACATTTGTAGTAGTCCACACTGTATGCTAGGCACTTGCCAAGCATTCGAGAAGGAAAGTTTCTGCTCCAAGGAGTTTGCTGCCTAAGAGTGGTGACAAAATTTGACAGAGGGTAGGGGTGAAACAATAGTGAGTTTACATACAGTCAGCTGGACATGACAGGAGTAATTTAAAGTAAAGATGGGAAGAGGTCCTGCAGGTGATCTCTGGGATGTCTTGCTGGGCAACCAGATTCACATAGGTGAAGTCACAGAGGCAGCTGTGGAGCAACCTGACAAGGATGCTCCTGGCTGTTAGCACGGGAGACCACCTAACTGAGCAAACCAGATTGGTTTCTTTTTTTTTTTTTTTTTTTTTTAATAAAGGCACTGTTTAAATTAGATGACTAAATACAGCACAGTTCCCTATTTAATCTGACATTTTTTTGTGTGTAGATGTTTCTATTAAATTTGAACCAATACATTTTTCAGCTAAATTTTCACAGCTGAAGTCCAGTTATAAGTAGCTCTTCTTCTGCTGAACATTTTTCTCCTATCCTCACAAATCCCTTGTGCTCCCTTGCGTTCATGGACAAATGCTTTGCCAGGAGAGTAGCAGCTACACTACCTCAAGCCAGAGACTTTTTTGTCCATTACCCATAATGCCTTAAAGTGGACAAAAGATTTCTGAAACACACACTGAGACACACCACAGGAGGATAGTTAAAAGAAAATAGAGCATCTTTTCAGTCAAAACATCCTGCGGTATCTCCACATAATGCTTCATGGCATATGACAGGAAGAAGATGACATCTCTCATCACTAGTCAAAAATAAAAACCATGTCAAGTATGAATTGCCTTTGAAAAAAAACTGTACATCATTTCCATGGTCAGACACCCTGGAAAACTTCCAAAAAGAGGGAAGAAGGAAGGGAAAAAGAAAAGGAAAAAAAAAAAAAAAGAATGTTATTGATTTCCTCATTGGGAATGTTATATAACCTTCATATTTTATTAAAAAACTTTACTCTCACTTTGTGAAAGGTCCTTTAACACATTATGTCATCTTGTAATACAATAGTTCTCCAGTCCCATCTCCCCAATGTGTGCTCTCAACTGTAGTTATTTTCTTTCCTTTTAAAAAAAATATTTCTGATATAATGGTTGCAAGTGTTAAACAAAGGGGTGCCCTTTAGTGCAGCGTAAGTTAATGCAGGCATCAGGTGACACTCAGAACACGATGACATATTTCAAGCAAAACATGGTAACGCTTCAGCTAAAACCTTATTTTTGTCCTGAAACAGACACTCATAGTCTTTGTTTTAAGAACACAGAACTTCTCCCCCCCCCCCCCCCCTTTTGTAATAGTGGATTCCAGCTGCAGGACTCCTCAACTTTTCCTTTCCCCATTCCTCTTTCTCCACTTCTCCCCCTCCTCCCCTCCATCTCTCCCCCTCTTTCCCATCCGGCATGTACTCATGCACACATACTCTCTAACTTTTTGTTTTTAGTAGCTGCTGCCCCATAAGAAATGCTATCCAACAGACCTGGTGCCTGTCACCGCTTCCCATCACATGCCTGGTAATTAAACTCTGACTGATTTATTGACTGACAGCCAACAAATCCCAACCCAGTTTTTATGATATACATGCTTCCCCAGGCTAAATTCACTCAAACAACAGCCCAGCTGAAAAGGAGGAGGAAAGCTAAAAAAAAAAGAGTGATAGAGAAAAAGCGCTACACACGTGCGCATGCACACACACTCACATACAAAAAAAATCTGGTATTGGTAGATGAAGGGGAGACATTTTGCAAAGAAAAAAACTCAGCACAACATCTCTTTCAAATCCAGACTTGGAAAGGGAAAGGGGGGGAGGAGGAAAGAAGTAGTAAACATCATTACTTCAGCTTTAAGATTCATTTGAAACGTCTCACGTACAAAAGAGCTCTGAAGGGGAAAACAAGACGTGCTTGCAGCTAATATTACAGTCAAGTTCCAATTTTACCTAAGGGAAAGCAGCTTTATTAAAAGTCATGACTGAAATTGCGTGACAGGTGCCAATATTCTCCACCCTGACAGATGTGTCAGTTTGCGAATGCCATTTTCTTGTCAGCGGTCCCTAGATGGAGTTGCTCCCATCACCATTTGTCTCTCTTCCAGCTAGATCACACATGCCCGTCGCTTGCCTCCAAGCTGCGCTGCGTTGTTTGATATGTGGAATCTTCACAATGAGACTTATTAAAAGACAGTCCATTATTTTTATTTAGAGCATTTCCAAAACAAGCAGAGCGCACAGAGATAATTTAAAAATTGTGCAGCGGGTCATCTCCAGGCCAGAGCGGCTCAATTGTAAATGCATAAGAAAGCAGTGTCTCCCCCGAGCCCCTCCTCATCCCTCAGTTCATAATGAGGTTGATTTGAGTGACATTTAACCCTTGAATAATGGCCCTTCGAGTCAGCAGGACTCTATAGCTGTGCTCCACAGAGGCGGTTCAGCCTGAAGGATTAATTCTACTCCGATTTTTCCTAAATCTCCCCCCGCCCCCTTCTGCTCTCCTATTTTGTTACAGGTGGGCTTCACAGCGTACCGCTAGATGTAAAATACTCTTGATTGTCTGTATTTATAGACCCTTTTCCTCCTCCTGTTGGTTTCAAACACAAAGAAAAATGGTATCTCTCAATCGTGCCTGGTATGAACAGCAGGTAAAGCTGCAGCAGACTCCTCTCCAGCCTCTGATGGAAAATTATTACAGATGAAATGATTCTGTAATGGAAATGGTAATAGGAAAGTTTCATTCTAAAGGATGTTTGTGCTAACATGAGAGGCTATAATATGTGATGAATTTGGATGCAGGAATAAGTGTGATCTCAAACCGAATTTTACTTCATCATTTCTAGAGGTGGCAACTGGGGGGCTGGAGGAGGGCTAATGGACAGTGTTTGCAAACATTGCTGGGTGAAAGGACTTAAAATGCAAGAACATTGATGTCTCATTGTCCCTGGCTAAGTGGCATAGCAGGTTGTTGCTTCAGCATTTCTTTCTTAAGTACATAAATGCTAATTCTTCTTAGGTTGGAATTAGCTCATCAGTTCTGGTGAGTATTTGTCTCTCAGGGAAAGATATGTGGTGAAATCATAACTAGCCCTTTGCAGATGATAAGGAGCTGCTTTTACTTCTTGTGAGGAGCCAGAATTTACCGCTTCATCCTTATCTTGGCACAAAATATGGGCTGGACTCTTTTCATGCCTGACTACCAGAGAAGAATTTGTCTCTGTTACCATCACAGGTAACTCCAAGTGGGCTTCAGGCAAGGCAAGGCTGCAGACTGGCCCCAGTGTCAGGTACCTCTGGTTTCCCAACAGCATTGTGATCCCTGCATGCTACATTGGATCACATCCTTTCTACTACCCTTCATCTCTGTCTCAGGTCTTCATCAGCTGAGAACTATCTGGGATGATCTTCCTTCTTCAGAACATGAGCAGACTCCAGAGCTTTGAGAGGAAAGAGATGGATTGAAAAGCATCATAGCAACGTTTGACAGGACCTGGGTGGAAAATGAAAGGCTCCCTCTGGAGCAGAGAAAGCAAAGAGAGGATAAATACTGGAAAAGAAAGAACTAAGTAAACTAGATATTGGTTATATCAATGTCCATGGAAGACACTCTGATAACTGTGTGAGTTGATGAAGTTTTAGAAGAATTTGAATGAAAAAGCCCTCATACTCTGCAGGCATTTCTTAGGGGAACATTTCCATTACAGGTTCACCTGGAAGGCCCAAGTACAGATTTTTCTCTCACTAGCCTAGCATCCTTTCCCACAAGCAATCCTTCAGAAACTTATTTAAGAATGACCAAAAACTACTAGCAAATTTCCTCCCCAGTCTGGAAAAAGAGGATGGGCTGCCACAGGAATATTTTTCTTCCCATTCTCCCAGAACAATGTCTGCAAAACTGAAGCCACAGAGCTGAGAGTAACCACGGAAGCAATTATACCATAGTCCAAACAGCCCTCAGCTCCAGGGCAGGAAAGGAACATACCAAGCTGCTCCTACATTACACAACATATTAGCATTTCTCACTTGGGAGGAAGCAAGAAAGGGCTGAGGATGGAAGAGAGAAGAGGACAAGGAAAGTGATGAATATGCTACTTGTTTGGCTGATTTCTCTTATTGTTAAATGTATTAATTTGCTCTTCCAGGTTCAGGAATCTGTTCTTCTTTTTAAGCTAAAGAAAGAAGTGGGCAACTTCCATCAAAAGCTGGACAAAAAGGAATGTTTTGACACTGCACTCCAATAACAGTCAGAAGCAGTAGAGTCAGCTGATGGAATAAAGAAAAAAATCTTCAGGTGAAAGCTTTCTGCAGGGCATGGCAACAGATTTTACACAACTGTGGGCATTAACATAGCCTGTGCAGATGACTGTAACTGCTGTGGCAGATCTGCTCTGGAGTCCATCTTTCGAGCAGGATCAAGGCTTGTAGGTCTTAATAAAGTCAAATCAACACATAGCAACGAAATAATAAGTCTGGGCAGCTGACAGATGCTAATGAGCATGCTTATTTAAACCACCAGCAAAATCCAGTTGAAAACTAAGCAGATACATAAAACTCTTGACTCAATCCTTTTTATTTGGAGAGAGATAATTAGGGCCCACAGGACATTTTCAAGGAAGATATTTGGGATGCTGTATTAAGAGCCCACTTCTGAGCATGATTAACCTTACTTACTGCAAGAGAAAATATTCCTGTTTTTAATCACAGAATGTTGAGAGTTCAATGTATTTACAGGTTCAGGTGATATAGGCAGATAATGGAAAAACAAATAAACAAAAGGATGGTGTGATGAAGAACTGTGCCAAGAACATTATAGTTGATGAGTTCAAGGAGACTTACATACTTTCTCAGCTCTTTCAGTGGAAAGTAGACACACATATACAGATCTTTTGGGGCTTAAAGCTTTGCGTAGATACACATATAATGGTTATTTTAAACATCACCTTCACAGTAAATCAGACTATTTGCTCATGTGCCTTGCTTATGCTGAGTATAAGAAAGCATTTACATTATTGACTCCAAAATCATATTCATGCCATGAAACAGTGAGGCCTTCACTGAGTGCAAGTCCATCAGGGTGACTGCAGCCAGCAGAAAACAAGATTTACACACTGGCAAAAATGGAAACAATCCCTCTCCCCCTATTCCTCCTCCCCCCACCCCCCACCAAGTATTTGCACTTGCAAACTACTGGCCTTCAGCTGCAACAAGGAAATAACTCAGATGGTAATAATTCAAAGGAAAACATTTGCTTTTTGTAAAAAAGCTTCATCACTGGGAAAGCTCTGACTTGATTTTTTGCATGGCTTTCCTTTCCCCTGTGACATGTTGACAGAGAAATTTGAAAAGAGTGTCTCCTTTCCCAGGAAAGCAGAGCAGAGATCAGCTGTTATGGCTTGGTGGCCCTGGTGTATGTGCTACATATCCTGCAGTTGTTGGTAAAGGAAAAGGACGAAGATCCTGGGGACACAGACACATTTTGATCTTTCTTGTTCTGTTTTTGCTTCTGTACTGTTCAAAGAGACTATGTTAGTAAAAATTGCTGACACTTCTGTTAGCAAGCAAGCAACCAGCTTTGGGGTACTTTATCCTTTTTTTTTTTTTTTGTACCCTTTTTTTTATTTGTTTGTTCTGCTATAGTGCCAGGGAAATCTAGAATGTCCTATACACTAATACCCCCAGTTTTCTTTCTCTTTTTAGCAATCACTAATAAGAATAACACTTCATGTGGGAGACAGCTGTTCAGATATGTTTCAAATAAAGTTAAGCTGATATGTATACATTATTCTTCACTTTTTCTTTTTTTAGTGTCTGCATTTACCTTCAGACTATTGAAAGAAATTACAAAAATGTAATAAATTTAATAAAATTATATAATTGTTTCATAACATACTAGAAAAAATGTTATGATGACTCTTCAGATGGCCTCTCAGCAAACAAGGATTTATCTTGCATTCACCTACTCACTTTTTCCTATTCACTAACAGAAAAGCACCTCAGATTACGAATCTGAACCTCACAAAGTGTGGATGACTTCCATGGAACACCCTTCTGGAACTGAACAACTGCATGGGTCTCCAGAATGGGAAGGATCTGAAAATGAGTGTTTCTACACAAAGACTAGTTCATCCCCAGTATTGCTCCTGCTCTCACATAGTATCATATTCACAGAAGGATATTAATAAAAGGGTATTTTAAAATGATAGGAAGAAAATCAGGAAAAGGAAATCAGGAAAAAAACCCGATAAAACTGATAAAATAAAGCTGTGCCCAGCTTAAGATCAAGAAAGACAAACTCCATCTTTTTAAATGTGCAGAAATATAAAACAAAATATAGGAATATGAATTTCTACATATAAATATAAAATTTTAGGGGTAAACGTTACTGGTTAGGATATCCAAGACACCTTTAAGTCAGTTTATTTGAACAACCTGAGAAAAATAAAAGTCAGTGTCTCTTATCTATTCAACATAGTAGTGGTTTCTTATCAGTAACTTTAAAAACTTTGTTGGCCTACACTAGATTTGAATAGGATTAATTTGGCCCAATAAATCTTACTAACACTTATTCCTGGAAGTCATGGCCTAGCATCTGTCTCAAGTTCCTTTAAAGTTTAACCTTAAGTCAGAATTTCTTGTGTTTCAGTAGTTGCTTTTGATTACTGCAGCTTGTTTCTAACAAATATAACCTTTTAGTTAAAGACATTCACAATACATTTTTACTGCATAGAAAAACCATCTTCAGTGATTGAGAAGGGATTTTCAAACTTACGCTAATATTTTTCCCCTTCCATAACTATCTGAACAATTCAGATAGTGATTCAAGTTGACTTTAAAAATAAAGAAATACAGGACTATAAATATGGCAATATATATATATACATATAAATCTTAATCTTTTTTAGGCTTTTCTCTTTCATGTTGCATCAACAACATTTTTTATGAGGTGTTGGCCTGTGACTAACTTGGTGTGGCCTTTATGGAATATTAATGACTTTGTCAGTCTCAAACTCAAGCCAAAGAAACTCCTTAAACTGCTACATAATATCAAGAGTTATATCGATATCACATTCTAGATGGCACAAACGCATATCCGAGTCTCAAGCTGACAGACATGCACAGGTGTCTGAGACTCATCAACTGTTTTGGCCACAATGCAAAGGATGAAGTTGGGCAATTCTCAAGCTATAAGCACGACTGCCGAATACTTAGAAATAGTTGAGCCACATTTTGGCTGCAGTATTCCACAAGCACTTAGCTTGAGGCATGGAAAATGTCAGCCACTGTGAATAAAGTTTATTAGTGTTTTGAGCAACTGGAAACTCTCTCACAAAGCCAGGAGTTAAGCAATGCTGAATAATAGGTGACACTATGCAAACAAAATGGTCCGCTTTTTCCTCTTTTGGGGTGTCTGAAGGAAATTTATGGTTCATAGATTCTGATTTCCACTCCTTGGGGTCAATCCCACTGAAATGTGTGTATTTGTGTAACTTGGCATAAATTGGCTCCATCTTAGAGAAAAATTCTTATCACTTGTTTTCCTTTTCTCCTCTGAAGGCATCTGAATGCCTCTTCTCTCCATTTTTTCTGCTTTTATCAAAAGGTGATGAGGAAATCTGTGAGTCTTCACCAGACGGTGCTACCTTCAGGGAAATGATGGCAGAAACAGTCATCATCTTAGCTTCTGGCACTGTCAATCACACGTGTATGTTGGCTCTGTGTCTGTGTCCTGTAATTATCCCCTGGTGTCCACACCATCCTCTGAAGCTCTGGGTGTCAAGGCCAGGGAAGGTCTTCTGGCTGTGCTAAGCTCTGATTGCCTGATTTTGCAGTGCCTCTATGGCTCTACCAGTCAGAAAATGAGGAGATTTACAAGACTGTAGCCAGTCTCTAGACTTCCACCCTTTCCTCACACCTCGAACAGCAGGGACACTAAACAAAAGGGTCACTAAACAGCATCTACAAAGGCTTATGGGCCCAGGTGGCTTGGTGCCCCAACAGCTGAGCCTCTGCGGTCTAAATGTAGAGCCATGGACACTGTTGTGAGATGTCTCTCTCTTGTTTGGGACTGTGTTTTGTCCTACACTATGTCTGGCTCCTGCCCTGCACGACTGTTTTTTTGCTCCATTTTTTCTGCTGGTTCATTTACTAGGCAGTCAGGGGAGAAGTCCAAGTGGATGCAAAAGGGAAAGTAGAGTCAGGATCAGCAGAGACAGCATATAAACCTGAGAAGCACAGAGAACCTGGGAAGGAAATAAAATCCATATCTTAAATATAGATGATATAGAAAGGCTGGAGAAATGCCCAATAGCAAACTTAACAACTACACAAAATATTGAGGCAGAAGAGTCATGCATTCAGATAACAACATTGAGGGCTGAAAAGTGTACAAGATCCTCCTACTCTTGTTTAGAGAGGTATGGGATATGTAAATCTATCGCTAACAGAATAATAGATAGTAGCCACGTTTTACTGAGATCATGACTGATTTACTGAGAACACCATTGCTCTTTTGATTGCAACACGGGAAAACCAGTGTGTCTTTGTGCCCACCAGAATGTTCAGACTAGATGTTAGACAGCAAGTTGCTGTAAACAAGCTTCTCCTTCTCAACTCCAATTTAGTTCAGTCTTGTCATTTTCCAAAACCAAGAGTAATGTAAGTTTATAGAGATCCACTGTTCTTTCTAATCACAATAATGCCTATCATGTTCCCCTCACCACCGCTATCTGAAGTAGTGTGCTTCTCTTGTTCTCCCCCAGGAAAGAGTATTATTTTTAAAGGACTCTCTGGTAATCCATCAAATTGTGCTTTAGCTGACAAAGGCCATAACACAGAACACTTCCAAGGGCTCAGGAAGAAATGCTCACTTCTATGACATTAGAATTTTTTTGTATACCTATAACTTTCCCAACAAATGCTGAAACATTTCAGGTGTACCATACTTTGGCAGTATGGTTTCTGTGTTATTCATGCAATAGAGTTTATTTAAGAGGTTCATTGTGACAGACTTCTCAGCATTTTAGCTACTCTTATTCAAAATAGGAAAAGAAATTGAAGAGTGTCCTGAGCCTTAATAAGCTTTAGACTTTAACTCAGAGAGGACAATTGTATCTGTAATTTCTTATCAAAATCACAAAATTGCCCCAACTTTAGAACTTTGTCGCAAGGCTTGGAAGAATAGTTATTGAGTCAGAAACTCCCCTCGTCATTTATGGATGATATTTCTCTTATGGAGTTTCCTAGATCTTTTATTACACAATAGATCGTTCATGTCATGGCAAAACTGTTCATGGAAGGGTATAGGGGAGAATAAGGGCAAGAGACAGTCTATTAAGGGATTAAGTAATTGGAAAGGAATTGGGTCATGAGGCATATGAACTACAATTCCCATGAGCCATTGGAAATGCATCTCCACAATAAAATTAATAGTTTTCATCTGAAAATTTCTTCTTTTTTTTTTTTACATTTTTGGATTTTCTCAGGGGGAAGGGGGAAATCATTTTCTGACAGGCACTAATTGTTTCCCATTTGATTTTGGCTTGCAAGCAGATCTGAGTTTAAAGGGCTAAATGCAGACATTCTGCTATTACAGTGTTCTGCTCATTCAACAGTCAGTCTTGTTTTACTTGCAGCAATATGAGTTATACCATATGTGTCTGAAACTGGTAACCAAACAGAGCAGGCTTTCAAGCAACCCTAAGCTAAATTATAAATCTTTTTTGCATCTTTTAAATAAAAAGTGATTCTACAGGCACAAAATGAATCAATGAAGTACTTGCTGCTTGGGCTTAACAATAGCAGTCTACCTGAGAAAACCAGTCACCCTAGTCAAAAATACTAAGCAATACAATTATCCAGTTGGACTATGTTTTAGTACTCTGCAGGATTTTATTTTATTTATATGTAAAGTAATGGAAGTCTGTAAAATAATTAAAATTAATTGTTTACAGTTTCATATAACACTACGATTTAATTGCTATATTATACATATTGTTATAATGTTATCAGGTTTATGTAGTATGTACAAACCCTCATTATTGAACAAGACTTAATTGATTTATGTATTTTTGCTATAATACACGTGATTGCATTTTTCAATCCTGAATTTCTAAATTCCTTAACGAAGTCTTATCATAAAAGCAAAATTACTTCTAAATGAAAATTATCTGGTATGAGACCTTATGTTTAAATGATGACTTATTCGTGTCCAAAGCTGCACTGAACTCTGAGAATTGTAAACAGCGCTTGATCTCCCACCCTTGCAAAATTATTGGTGTAGAACTAGGTCTAAATTTCTAGCTTTGCATTATTGAACCCACAACCAGAATCACACAAGTTGGTTTCGTGATATGATTAGGACAGATTTGTGCTTGTAGAGATCTTTAGAAGTTCAAAGGTTGGTTGCAAGATCCATCTACTTGATGCTCTTGTGAGAGTGGTAATGAAATGTTATCACCAAATGGGAAACAGGTAGAGAATTGACATGGCTAGCTTGAGGCGACTTGGATGAAAAAGCAAAGAGTAGAATATAGCACTTCCCAGCTCCACGTACACTCATTTCTCCTAATCCTGCTGCCTTGAACTTTGGCCGTGTTAGTTTAGCATTGTTGCAAAGGCAGCAGTAAACATATAAACCAAACCAAAATGTTCTCTGTAGATTTAAACAGTTATCATTTTTAAATAATGCAAAACAATTCAACATACCTAAACATTTATAATAGTATTCTAAAGTCAGGATCTTTTACTTAAAAACAGTATTTCAGTTCCATCTGTAACTGATAATATGTGAAATCAAACAGGCTGGATGTAAAACTTTTGGTCCTTATAATGCTATAAATCTGCAGCAGATCACAAACAAAAAAGGCCTCTTATTTTTCTGGAGCCGGTTCTGATACAGTCCATGGTGAAGGAAAACTCAGAAGAACAGCTGATCTCATGAGATTTTCAACATTTGGAGCCAACATTTTCAGAAAACAGTTGGCAAGACTTCAGTGCCTTGGAACCTGGGGTTTGGTTTAGCCCTAAATTCAGCACAAGCTCAGCACAACTCCAACACTTCTGAAAGGTGTGGATACGCATCTAAGTTTTTCACACACGTTCATCTATCTTGTGTGTGTGTGTGTATACATATATGTATATCTTGGGAGTGATAGATGGGGCTTTTTTTTTCCTTGGAGGAATAACTGTTTGTTCCCTCTCTCCTTTCATTCAGGATACAGCACTGGACTCTTTGGAATGCATCACCACCCACATCCCACCATGTTTACTGTTGCAGGTTCCAGGGGTACCAAAGGGAGCACAAGACTTGCCTTGAATCTCAAAATGCAGAGCATGTAGCTGTGCCACTGCCTCAGCTCTCCATCTGCCTTTTATTATCATTAATATTCAGAAAAAAATAGGATTTTGAGGGGGAAGTTAAAATTTTTTGATGGGTCAAGGCTGTTCTCCTAGAGTGGTCCTGACATCTCTCTTCCCCTTTTCACCCTGCCCAGCAGAATCTTCTCCATGACTCCTTGTTGGCCTTCAATAAGGACAGTATATGTTGTGTAGCAGCTGCAAAAGGCCTCACAAATGCTGGCTGACAAGAAGTGACAGCTCTGTATATCTCTCACTGGCACTGACAGCTGACAGATGGATACCACTCACACACAGAAAAAAAGCCCCCAGGATGATTCGCCAACATTACTCTCTGTTCATAGGGGCCACATTTGATTGAGTGCTGCTCAGAATAATAAACCCTTGTCGATCCGTTGCAGAGCCAGTTTGCTCACAATGTCCTGATTTTTTTTCCCTCTGAAACACGTACCAACATATACACAGAAGTCTTGCTTTTTTTTCTTCCCTTAGCTTTGTTTGAGAAGAAAAGCTACCTAGCTTTATGTAGCTGCTTGTTAGAGCAAGGGAGCAATGAGTACATAACTTAGCAATACCGTGTTAGGGCTCTGCTCCCTGATAATCCTGCATCTCTCCAGTCTGTTTATTATTATCCTGCAGACTGTTTTTCTTCCTTTCCACTAATTAGCCCATTGTTGAAAATATTGCTGGTTGGGTTCGTCAGAAGACAGTAACATGAAACTGTTCATAGGGAGGACAATGATGCATGTTGACGCAGAAAAAAAAAACAAAAGCAGAGAAAGAGAGAAAGTGATAAACAAAAAGAGACATCCATCCATATGGACAGATAGATCTAAATGGAGAAAAATGGGAAACAGAAACACAGAGTTTCTGCATCTGTGGTAGCTGATGAGTTCAGTAATTTTCCCGGCTTTTTGTTCCATTATCTTGTTCAAACTGCTTAATTACTAGACCCTGTAGGTGGACAGTTTTTGCCAAAGTTGATCTGCTGTAGGAGAGCTATGTCACTGTATCCCTTAAAAAGCCTTGAAATAAGTAACATAAAGGAATCCACCTTATTGCAATCTGAGAGTCATCGGTATAGAATCCGAAAGCTGGAAGGGGCTCAAGAAGTTAACCATAACTGAGATGAATGAGAAGAGAAATCTGAACTCTCATTAGTGATGGTTATGTCATGTTAAGCATTGTCTCTAAAACAATTCCTGGTATTTTTTGCAAAGATTTTTGTATGTGTTTTCAGATGAGGCAAAACATTTCTGATGAAGAAACGGAGGCAAAGAGGTGTGAGGGTCTATATATGTAAAATTTTCATCCCTTTGGGGAAGTCCAAATGGAAGTGCATAGAGTTAGATTCACAATGTGTGCCTAATCAGGGTGAAAAACTGATTAGGCATTTAAAAATTCCTACGGATCTGGCTTGGTCTGTCTGAGGTGAGGGGTAGTCCGGGACATGGAACACCAGGGCTGAGAGTGGAGAGACACTGGACCTGTGGTAGAAATGTTTGTACCCAGAATAAGTTCTTGTCAGCCATTACATCTGTGATTTTGGACCTCTTTCACATTAGGCAATGGCTTGCCTGTACAAGCCCTGAAAAGGAGCCCCAGCCTGCTTCTCAGGGAACCTGAGGAATAAGCATGGTCTGTAAGGTCCAGGCACTGTCCAGGATAAGGTGGGGCGTGCTGTGCCAGGCTGCCATGTGCCAGCAGAGGAGCTATGATCAGCCCAGCTATACATATAGGTGCACATATATGTATGCATGTGTACATGTACTTGCACAGAGGCATCTGTGCCCAGAGACCCTCTCTCCCTTTGTGGGTTCAAGGTGACAAAGACTGGTGGGTGGGAAATGGCTGCTGGGGAATGGGACCATAAGTTTTCCTTAGTCTCCCTTACAGAGTTGGGCAGTGAAGATTTTGTGGAGGAGGCTGAGCGTTCCCAGTTCTCAAGGAGGCCCAAGGGAAGAGTGAGGCTGCCTGGGTCAAAAGCCTGGTGTTATTTGTTTTACACTGTGACCTCTCATGTCCTTTGGTCCCCAGGACCTGACCTCAACATGAAGCATGGTCTTATCTATATCAGATGGACATGATAAATGCTAGATCCAACCAATATCAAGTGAAAGTGAGCTTATACAGATAGGGATAATACTGACTTTTGAGTAGTTTTTTTCATTTTTTTGCTCTTAAAAATATACCAAAACTTTATTTTGGCTGATGACACAGAACACTGCAGAAAAGTGGGCTTAGTTCAACTTTCCTTGTGTTATAATAGCCTTCTTTTATATCTTTCTTAAATATACAACTGAAGAAACGTTATATGCTAATACTTCAGCTAACAATAGCTATTCTACACAACTTCCCAAAGTGGGGGTGGGAAGCTGTATCTAACTTCAGCAGGGTTTGAAGATTTGCACGATAACAATAGGTGCATGTAGCAGGAAAAAACAGAGGTGAAGTGTACAAGGAATTAAAAAAAAAAAAGAAAACCAACTTTTCTGTCAGTATCCTATAGGGCAAAGGATTGCTTGTAGATAATCATGGATTAATTGTGAATGTAAAGAAAGAGACACTTTTTTTTATCAAAGCTGTTGCCTCAGGGCAAACTCTAGTGCCATGAAAGCCGAAATGTTTTCTTTTATCACAGTTCCTTTTCTGGCACCTGAAATTATTTCTTTCATGTCTGATAGTGAGGAACGAGGCAGCATAGCTCCCCAGAGATGAGCGATTGTTACCATGGTCTCATAGCATATTGGCAGCCAATGTGGCATCCATGTACACCTGTCACTCAAACAGGGCAAAATGCAGATGTGGCACAAAAACCCGAGCTCAACCACTTGGAAGCTTCCCCTGCTCCATGTGCATGCACACCCCAAAACATACACATGTCTTCTTCAGCCCCCCTCCTCCCCTGGACGTGGCTGTTTTTCAGCCTATACATATGTGAGCGCACTCAGACGTTATCAGGCCTGTTTAATGCAATGAACCTGCATTAGCATTTCTGCAGGGCAAACACAAATAAACAGAAATGTGATGAAAAAAAATGTTTCAAACAAATTCCTTTGCAAGTCAGGCAGAGAGAGAGAAGGAGAAAGTAGAGCACACGAGCCAATTTCCTTCATAAGGGAGTGAACTAAGACCTTTTTAATGACGACTCCAAGGCCGGTGAGGGGAGGGGAGGGGGGGCTGGGTGGATGCTTATTTACTTTTTGATTTTCTTGAGGCTTTGGGCAACTCTGTTGTCGGACAAGGCAAGGTGTTGAAAGTGTCAAAAGGCAAGCAGATAAAATCTTATTTTAATCTTAGGACTTGGGGGTAATTTGAATCCCAGTTAAAGGCCCAGCATTCAGGCAAATGAAAGAGACAGGGAAAACAATTTTTTCAGGAGATATTGTATCTTGTATGGATGTGGGAAGGGTCTTCTGCTAGGGGTGGGACAGAACTGCATTGGAAGAGGAAGAAAACAGCACATATATATGGCTCTAAGGTTAACAAACGTTGAGGTGAACTGGATTTATCCATGTGAATGATCTGACATTTTTGGTCAGCGAGACAGAAAGTTTAGTGCAAAATGTAAAGTAAACCCTCTCTTCTCTTTCCCTCTCTCTTTTTTTTAAGCAAATTGCCAATTTAGCTCCTGGGCTAAAGCAAATAGTGCATTGCCATTTTTTTTAAAGGGAAATATAACAAGGAACCCGAAAGCGTTCATCTTAGATTTGTAAATCCATTGCTTTTTTGAACCATTTGTCCATTCTTATAAGCTGATTTATAATAACTGTAATGTGATTCATCATGTCATCTTGTAAATAAATGTGACACTTCATTAAACACAGTAATCAAATTTAAGCAGTCCCACTTTCATGCTAACAAGTAAGACCTTTCCAGTTCTATTGCTCTAAAGATACTCCTACTCTAATGAAAGTAGCATCGAGCAAAGAATAAAATGTAGCAGAGGTAAATTTCTAAGAGGAGTGATGAAGAAATAAATATACTTTTAGTAAGTAGCCAGTAATGAAATTAGTAATGGCCCAAAATTTACTGTAACAATGATTTTACAAGATACTCCTGTTGGGATGTTTTATGTGAGTAAGGAATGGGTAGTTAGAACATCTTGGAAAATCTGCTGTAGGATTAAAAAAATCCTTTTAGAGCCTGAATTTCAGAAAGAATTTTTTCATGCTATTTTTGTGTTTGCCATCTGGAATGACACTGCAAGCTGGCAAACACAAGAATAATGTGAGATATTTCTATCGCATACAGTTAGCTACAAATTCATCAGGGAATGTGGAATGTAAGCATCTGAACATCAGTCAGATACCCATAATTATCCCAGCTTTGACCTGCTTTGGGGGATCAAGCAGACCCCCTATTAAAATTAACTTTTTTTTTTCTTTCAGGAAATGGTTGCCTCCGTCTCCTGAGGGATAGGCATTCAAATCAAGAAAAATTCAAAGAAGTGCAAATGCAGAAGTAAGCACAGAATACAGCTTATCTGTATTGGTTGGGAGTGATTTAACATGTTAACAACAGCAGTTCTGTGTTGTGCACCAGATTTGCAGGTGGAGTAGATCCCTGTGAATTACCTTGGTTGAGGTTTGGCCTACAGTCCTTAATTATGCCCTCCATTGATCAGCTGTAAGGAAAAAGCTTATTTCCATGGCCCTCCTCTCATACTGGTACTAGAAATGAGCATGGAATTCAAGATCAGAACATCTGAACTTTCAAGCCAGCAATTTGGGATGAAAAAGCAAGCAATGTAGCTGCACTATTGTAATCAGCATTTTTAAGATTTGGTGCAGTACAAGGCAGAACGTCTTCTTCCTATTCACATGACTCCGTTTTAACCCTTGTTGGGTGGATGCAATCATGACACCCAGAAACTGAGATCCGTTTCAGTTGCAGCCTGGAATATCAGATGCATGAATATATGCTCATGTAGAGCTTTTCCACTAAAGTCTGATTTAGTTTTCCAAACAAAATTGGAGTCTTCTAAAATTGAAGACAGCTAAAGATAGCAGTTAAGGCAGACTGAAAGAGAGCAATGGGAACTGCATGAAAGACAGTCCTCAGAAACAGAAGTGTTGAAAGGTAGTGAAGGCTGAGCTCCAAAATGGAAAAGCCCTAAGTATACAGGCATGATAGTAGAAGGTGCCAAGGAAATTCAACTCCTGCAGAAACTAGGGAAGATCTATCACCGTCTGTCAGTGGGTGCCCAGCATTTTCAAAGATCTGTATGCTAAACATCTAGCTTCATATTTCTAGTGAGAGAATGAAGGAAGGCTTTGCAATGAAAGTGAGAGTCTGACAAGCAGAGAGGGCCAGAAAAGATGAGACTGTCTGCAACTGGAAAAACAAAATATGGGCGAAATCATGAAATACCAAAGTAAGAGAAAGGAAAAGAAAAAAGCTTGTTTCAAGTCTGTTCTGTGAGGAAAATTTTGCTAGAACAGGAAAACTAAGAGAATGTGCTTTAAATATTTTATAGAAAAAAAAATGAAATCACCTTCTCTGGAGACCTAAAACTGTATCTGGACTCTACCAAAGTTTATAGTTCAGGATTAAAGAATGGATGGAGTGAATCTTGGAGCTTACCTGTAGTAACACAAGCATCCTCAAAAGGAAACAAAGAGGTCCTGGGATGGGGTGATAAACTGTGTATGTTATATAGCCCTTAGCTAGGAAGCACTCTTAAGAAAATGAGTTAACAGCCAGTCTCAAGGAAAAGACTGGGGATAACTTAATTTTATTTAAGTCATTAATAGAGTCAAATTTTCAGAAAGAATTTGGCAATATTTGGGTTGCATCTGAGAATTGTTCTCTCTTGCATTGTACCACTTTGATGTACATCATTGACAAGAACAGACATATGTTCCTAAACAATTTTAGTTGTAGTGTTTCTAAGTATTCTTTGAAGCAATAATCATGTAATTGCATTCTTTATTGAAAAAAGTGATTTCAAGATGTCTTTATTCAGTAGATCAATCAAGCCCAACTATTTGAAGCTTAATCCATGATCTTGGCTAGATCAGGTGTACCTGCCACTTGGTAGTGCTACTCATTATCATGTGAAGTATTCCTGCTGCATCGGCCAGTTCTGGCTGTCAAGAACAGGTGAATGTTGATGAGAAAATATGAAGTATCTGATGTGAAAGACTTAGTTTGTCCTCATGTTGTCTTGGAGCAGTAGCTGGATTCTGCATTATCAGGATTTACTATTCTGCTCATGTGTTTTGAAGCAGCAAAATTACTAGATGTATATGGCTATTTTGTAGCAACCTGAACAATTTCCAGAATGAAATCCTATAATTCAGCAGTCCAGCTACCTAGAGAATTCACAGCACTGAGACAGACATGCAGATTTCCTCCTACAATAAGTTGAGAGGACTAAGACCTCAGAACGGCATCCACAACAGTAGCCAAGCTGTACGGGAAAGTTAAGCAATGTAGGAAGGAAATTAGGAACTGTAAAGAAATTATTAGAAAACCTAATAGATTTAAAGTTTGAGGCATGGACTGCTGGGAAGTGTTTCCTCTTCAGCCTACGTGTGTGTATATACATATATATATATATATATATATATATACACATACATATACACACATATATATGTGTGTATATATATATATATATAGTTTTTCAGCAGCACAATATTTTACTTAATGTACTGGGACTAGTAGCTGGCACACTAAGACCACATACAGCCTCAAATTTAATTTCTTCTTTGGCCTGAGGGATTTCATAGAATTTTTTAGGTGGGAAGGGATCTCTTGAGATTAGCTGGTCTAACCCTTCTGTTCAAGCATAGACCCCAAGGACAAGTTGCCTAGGATCATGCCTAATAGGGTTTTGAATATCTTCGAGAATAGATACTCCACAACTTCTCTAGGCAAACTCTTCCAAAGTTTTACCATCCGCACAGTAAAAAAGTGCTTTCTTGTATTCACATTAAATTTCCAATATGTTAATTTTGCCCATTGTCTTTTTTCCTGTCATTAGGCACCACTGAAAAGAGTATGGTTTCCTCTTTTTTGTTCCTTTTCATCAGGTTAACATGTCTCACTTGTGATAGGTATCCCAGAACTAGACACAGAATTCCAGGTATGTCTCTCCAGTGCTGAGTAGAGGAGAAGGTTCACCGCTCTTGACCTGCTGGCAGCACTTCTACTGCATCCCAGGATGCTACTGGCTTCCTTTGGAGCAAGGGTGCATCACTGGTTCATGGTCAGTTCATTGTCCACTGGGATCTTCAATCATCTCGTCATGGTGGATCTCAGATTACACAGTCATGTGTACATGACAGGAGTAAGCCTGTGCTGGCAGTGTGGGGTGACAGGCTTGGAGTAGTAGTTTTTATGCTCTGTAGTCATTTACTCATAGTAGGACAAAGTAGCATGCCCTATTTTTCCCAGGATGGTAACACAACTGAAGACAATCTTAACAATCTGAACCCATCAGATTGTTACTATCATCATGGACAAGAATATACATACTCACTATTCCTGTTAAACAGAGCAGAATGGCATCAAGGACTTTTTGAGATGCAGTTAATGTTGTTGAATGGAGTTGAGCTATGTTCGGCAAAGTGTCACAAGTAGCCTGGGTACAGAACAGCTGAAGTGTATGTAGTTTTGCTTTTGCGTTAAATGTTATTGGATTTGCCCTAGAAGCTCCCCAGCTACTCAAATTCTTGGAAACTTTAATTGTCAAGTGACCAAAAAACCTCTTAGTACTTGCCATGGTGGTGGAGTTCAGGGCAATTCATGTGGGGCTAATTCTTTCGGAGGAGGTGACCTATAACAAGGCAGGATTCCCAGTACTTCAAGCAACCAGGGCTGAAAGGACAAAGGTTGTTCATTTCGGACACACAGGAAGAAAAGTCTGGAAAAAGAAAATCCCCTGTCTTTGCTCTTTAGTCCTAGAATAAATGGACAAAGCAAGATAGCTTTAAAAGAAGCCAGTGTACTTCAGAATCACATGCCAAATGCTATGAGTGCACAGTCTCTCTCAATGTGCCATCCTAGTTGTGGCAAAAAGGTGGTGTTGTCCTTTCTTCAACAAATAGTTTCCATTTTCATTTTAGAACAGATTTCTAGTCTTCTAAGATGGAGAGACGAGGAAAATGAAACACTTCATATTGATCTGTAAGTATAAAGGCATCTTTATATACCCTCTGTACCTGAAGAGGTAAAGTCAATATAGCACCTAATGCAAAGCTTCTACAAGGTTTCCATCCGTTTGCAAATAATTTGTTTTCCTTCAGTCCATAACTGGCCTCTGCAATAATACCAGCCAAATTTGGCAGATAGCAAATCTATGCAGAGTGTACAACTCCCATTAGAAAAACAAAAACCCCAACCTGACCCTCTGCAAAGGAACTTTGAAAAAAAAAAAATTAGGAATTAAAACATCTAATGTCAGGGGACAATCTACTTACCTTTTAATGCTTCATTGTTTGCTGTAGATTTATCTTTATGCAATTTAGAGGTCAAATCTATCACTCCAGCTCTCATAGCAAACTAGATAGTCCAACAGTTTGGGTATTACAACAGGGAAGCTTAGGCTCCCTGCTTGGCCAGGAAAAGAGGATGAGCATGTAATAACTGATGTGGTAAAAGGATCCAAAAAGCCCACATCTTAATTCTGAAAGAGTTAGAATACATTTATTTCATTAGCTCTTCTTTTCTTCTTTTAACCAACTGCTATTTAACTTTTCAAATTCTGCTCTTGTCTTGATGTTCATTAAACCAGTGACTGGCACCATTCCATGTCTTATCATCGAAGTACAGAGAAATATATTTGTAGACTGATTGAATATACATGATGCTGTCAAGCATTGGTAGTTGGTGGCATTAATATTACTATTATTTATTCTTTATACATATAATGACCTTATTGATATTATGCATTGTTAGTACTACTAATTATAAGACAATAAACATAATTTATGAACAGTTTGTAAAGAAATATGTAACAAGTGACTAATGAAAATACCTGAAACAGTTGCAGATTTTGTATGTGCACGCCATGGATGATTTTAAATTGATATTATCGTGATATAAGTCTGTTTTTATAAACTTAGACATCAGCAAGTGACCTACATAGAACCATTTTTGTCTTCAGCAGAGAATTGATCAAAGCTATAATTATAGTGTGATTACCTTGTTTTTAACTCTAGTTAGAAAAAAAGAGAGAAAAGAAAAAAGAAAATGAAAAATCTGTCATAAATCAGATTTTTCAGCTTCTGATAGCTCTAGCTTTTTTTTCTCTGGTTGCACATCATTTCTTCAGCTAACACTCGAGGAATTATAGGCCATTTCCTAAGAGGTGCTGACCACCTTTTGACTATCCTTGACTTTCAGGACATGACCTATTTTCCCCAAAGAAAATCTTCGTCCAAAGTGTTCAATTTGTAGTGTTTAAACACCCAAAGTCACTTTGATAACAGCTCTGTGTTGCAGCTTCAGGAAATGCTGTAGATTTGATGTTACTCAACTGAAATCTGACATAGGAGTAATGGGAGTGACCCTGACTCCTGTGTCAGGTCAGAGTCAGTTTTCTCAGTGGGAATCAGGACAATTTGTAAGAAGAGCTTTTGGAAGCACGCCATAGGTAAGCTGTCTCTCCTTGCCATTTGTTCTCGTACTCTCCAGGACAAGAACATCCTCTCTCTAAGCCCCATGGGACCCACTGGGGGTACACAGCAGCTGCAATCTGTTTGCAGTCTGTGTTGTCCTGTGTCCCGCTAGTACTGGCACATTTGCAGCACCAAATCCTGTGTGGGTTACAAAAGTCATGGGAGAAAGCAAGAAGCCTTTGTAGTGCCAGCAGGATCAAGGTAGCTGGTTTAAAGTGGACTCAGAAATGCCAAGAGGAATAACAGATCCGACTTCTTCATAAGCATACCCAAACCAGTTTTTCTATCAATGTTCACCACTTTAATTTTCTCAGCTGCAGGTAGTGATGGCAGAGAAATAATTATGTATTTCTGTGTAAAATTTATGATTAAACAGTATTCTTTGTAATGAAAGATGTAGAAATTTGGAGCTTTCACTATAAACACTGCATCTTTTTGAGAAAGATGCTTCTTCTAGAAAGAGGAGAAACTCTTGCGAACAACCTGCACATGTAAACCATAAAGGAAAAAGGACTGATCCTGTTCAGTCCCCCTATAATGCCTTTCATTTCCCACCTGTTGTTGCTTTCAAAGATCTGGTTTTTAATGTACTTAAACATCCGTGGTGAGAAAAATGACCAGATACCCTCATATTAGGATTTTTTTAAGGGTCTCTTTTTTTTCCGTTTCCAAACAGCAGGGTGACTAGGACTCAGGATTTCATTACACAGGGAAAAGTCCTGTAACTACTGAAATCAGGGTCTGTGGTACAACCAAGGTATTACAGTGTCTTTATATGGGGGGGAGCGGAGGAAGTAATAGAGAAAAAGTCTTATTATACCAGTACAAACACCTTTTCAGCACAAAATTTGATCTTCAAGATTAATGCTAAGAATCAAAAGTAGAAGGACAGAAAATTAGGGGATGAAGATGGAGTGAATAGAGGACCAGGAAATGAAAGAATAGAAGGAGAACAGAAAAGAAGCAGGGAGAGGGTATTGAAACTGAATGAGGAAAGCACAAAATGAAAGATATAACACAGTCCTATTTTTATACTCACATGCAAAATTCATCTTTGTGGATTTACAAGCAATTTTGAATTCAAGAGTGTCCACTAATTTCTGACTTTAAGTAACAAAATCAGCATGTGATAAATTATGTTATGCTCATTCATATGCATATAATTGTAAGAATTTTGTTTTGTATAAAAATAAGGAGTTATATGTGTAGGATTAGCAAAGGTACTGCTGAAAAAGCTTTATCCAGAACAATTTCTTTTAAAATCTAAAGGAACTAGAATGTTAGAAGATTAACTGAAAAGGAAAGTCCTTGCTGAACTAAATTTCTTGGAAAGCACAGATCTGACCTTCCCTCCTCTCTTTCGAGAATTACTGACTTACCATCATTTACTCCATTGACATATGCTCTGAATGGAACTGTGTATATTTGAATGTAAGTGTAATTATACGTGAGTACTATAATTTTATTACCATGATGCTACAACTATTGATTACAGATAATTGTTGAAGTCTACAGATACAGTTGTGTAAAGATGACAGCTAGTGTCATCTGTTGGCTTTCATCTCCATGTGCTATTGTAGGAAAATGAAATCAGACTTTTAAGAACACCATTCTATTTCAATAGATATCCGAAATATAGGGAGTCAATATCTTATTGCACGCTTTCTAAAAATGAGAAAATTTAAACTTGATTCTGAAAAGTGCCTGTAGAACTATAAGTGTGGGAACTATTTTAGTTATTCCCTCTCAGTGTCTCAGATCAAACATATGTAGTTCACAAAAGGTATTCCTATCGCCAAGAAAGGAAAGCCATTCCTTACTTGGGGTCGTTATTTGTAACAGAGATTATACTGGGCAAGTTCTGCTTCCCTTGTTTCTAAATTGTCTTCAGATTTGTCTCATGGCTCCTTCTTATATTTCATGTAAAATGTTTATAAGAGAGTTTGTTCCTGCAGGTGGAATTCAGCTACCCATTACCTCGAAAAGTGAATCAAAATATTTTGAAGTTTGTTGTTTTGAGTCGTTCTTTATATTTGTGTTGCTGAAGTTTGAAATGCAAAAAAAGAAATGTCAAGATCTTCACAAAAATATTATCCCACTTTCCTGGCAATTCTAAGCTTCTATTCCCAAACTAGCCAGATTGTCCTCTTGATATGTGAGCTACAGCATGTTGTACTGAGAGGATGAAAAATTATATAAATGTGCTTTTGCTTTCAAAATTAGCAGAAATTCTTTGGTGCTGATTGCACCATGAAGAGAAAGCAGGACTGTTGAGTAACAAAGTGTCTTTCTACCTGATTTTTTCCACTGTGTTGTAATTGTATTCAACGTTGATGGAAACTGGGGAAATGGGAAGAAAAATGTGAGGTTGAACCTTTCTTTTCACTTGAGCTGCCAGGGAGATTTGGAGGCAAGAAATGAGGAAAGCCTCAGCATAGCTAAGCACAGCTCCTATTGAGATGAAAAGATGGCTAAATCCTCATCATATCATCCCATCAGATGGGTTTTGCTCACAAGATGCTGCTCTCACTAAAGATGAAGTCATAGACAGGCCCATCATGAGGCCACAAACAAAGTTCTAACTCATGAAAGCATGATAGGCAAAGACAGGCTTTAGATACTGCTGGTGTACTTGGGGCCATTGGTGAAAACCTGTGTCATGCATATTTGTTCCTGTAAGGATGTCTGCTATCTATTAATTAAAGGGTTTGTCATTTCATTTCAACCAACATACGTGCCTTCTATTCATTATTCCTTGTAATCTCTTTAAAGATTAAAATAGCTAGCACTAAAATGTTAGCTATATACTGCTTTTGTCTCAAACAGAGACTCTTCAGGAGTGTTACAGCAAGCAGAGCAGTCCCAGTGCCAGGGATCCATCAGAATCATTGAGTCCATCTCCTGGCTCTGTGCAAGACCATCCCCAAGAGTCACATCATGTGCCTGAGAGTGTTGTCCAAATGCTTCTTGAACTCTGGCAGGCTTGGAGCTTTGACCACGTTCCTGGGGAGCCTGTTTCAGTACTCAAATACTCTCTGGGCAAAGAAGCTTTTCCTGATATTTAACCTAAACCTTCCCTGACTCAGCTTCATGCTGTTTCCTCAAGTCCTGTCAATGGTAACAAGAGTGAAGAGATAGGCACTTACCCCTCTCCTTCCCCTTGTAAGGATGTTGAAGACCACAATGAGGTCTCCCCTCAGCCTCCTCCAGGCTGAACAGACCAAGTGCCCTCAGCCACTCCTCATAAGGCTTCCCCTCAAGGCCCTTCACTACCTTTGTGGCCCTCCTTTGGATGCTCTCTAATAGCTTAATGTCTTCTTTATATTGTGGTGCCCAAACTGGCACCACGGCAGAGAAGAGCAGGACAATCATCTCCTTTAGCCAGCTGGCGATGCTGTGCCTGATGCCCCCCAGGACATGGTTGGCCCTCCTGGATGTCAGGGCACTGCTGACTCATATTCAACTTGTTCCCTAGTCTATACACACAACCAGGGCATATAGACACTTGTCCCAGGCACAGAATCTGGTACTTACCCTTGTTGAACTTCATGCAGTTGGTGACTGCCCATCTCCCTAATTTGTCAAGGTTTCTCTGCCCTCGATGGACTCAGCTCCTCCCAATTTAATGTTGTTGGCAAACTTACTTAGTATTCCTTCAAGTCCTGTGTCCAAATAATTAAAGACGATGTTGAAGAGTACTGGAATGAGGATGGAGCCATGCAGAACCCCACTAGTGACAGGTCGGTGGTCTGATGTTACCCCATTCACTATAACTCTTTGTGTCTGACCTGTGAGCCAGTTGCTTACCCATCATGTAACCTGGTTATTCAGCTGTATGCAGTACATTTTTCCAGAAGGATACTGTGAGAGGCAGTATCAAAAGCTATGCTGAAGTCCAAAAAACTCCTGTGGACACCTCTGTGGAGCATGAGCACATGCCCTGGATATAGAGACTGAGCTCATTGCTAGACGCCTCACACCTGGTTTTGCCTCCCTTGTGCTGGAGGAGAGCTGAGCAAGCAGGCTGGTTCTGGCAGGGTACCTGCTGTCTTGCTGCTGTTCAGAGAGAAAGGTGCTGGAAGGTTTTTTTCATCTTGATTTTTCAAATTAAGATAAACTATTATGATTCTCAATTGTTACGGAGAAAAAAAAATTGGTGTTGCTTACGTGACTGAGTCGGTGTGATCTTCAAGCTGGGCATCGCCTAAGCTCCCAAGGTGGTCATCACATCTTCCTTTATGGTGGAGGAGGATTCTGAGTTCTGGTCTGGCCTTGTGCAGGTCCTTTGAGTGCTACAGCAAGCAAGTAATAATAATAGCATGATGATGTGTGTATTTCAAAGCACAAAATGGCCACTGAGGGTGGTGACAGTCCTAAAAACTGGAAACTGCAGCCTTTAAAAGCTCACCAACTTTTTAATGAGACTAGGAAATGGTAGAGCAGAAGTCCATTCCCTGGACGATGATAGCAACATGAGTAGGAAATGTACTAACCTAACCCACTCTTTTTGCAGCCTGCAGCCTGGAGTCCTTCAGGACTCCCAACTATGCAGGGAGGAAGCCAGGAACACTTCCTTTGGGACTACAGCTAATTAGAATATCCCGAAATTCAATGTCAAAACCTGGCCAGAAGCCTTAAAGAGAAATCTCATATTTAATAACTCAATTAGAGTAACAGCCACAGAGAATTTTTTCATGTGGGTAGCTTTTACATTTCAGGGCTAAGGAGGTTCTGTGGCATTTTTTTCAATTTGTTTTTTTTTTTTAGAGAATCTTAATGAAACCACGAAGCTGTTTTTTTGTTTGGTTATAAAGCCTATTACATTGAAACAAGTAAAGGCTGGAGAAGCAACCTTCAAATCTTTTAATTCTCCTTACTTTAAATTTTATACAGTGAACTCTCTGAAATATGCTGATGGAATAAAGCAAAAATATAGTGTGTATCTTTAATGCTGCTTTTATCAGTAATAAAGTGGCAGATTGTGGAGGGGGTCAATATTGTTGCCAAGTATGCCTATGTTGTAAATAATAAAATTCCAGAAAAAGCAAGGGACTGGTCATGCAGAAGGTTTCCTACCAGTGTGGTGAATCCATTCTGCTGGTAAATAATTGTAAGTTATTTATAAATGCTGTTTTCTTCTACTTATAAATTTTTTTTTGTTTATTGCAGTTGTAGGCAACACCAATTGATATCTAAAGCTGCAATACTACTTTCCAGTTGCATAATAGCATACTTTTCTATAGTGCTTCTATATATTTAAGTTTAAGCCTCTGAATCCTTTTGAAATTGATGGAATTGTGCATTTGTTTAAGATGAAGCACGTGTGGCTGGACACAGGCAAGGACATGATAGCTTATTAGTCAGAGGTAAGTCACATGCTTGAAAACACTCAGGGAAGGTTTCATCACTTTTCAGAACACGAGAAGTGCAAAGGTTACAAGTAGGCAAATACCAGCTTAATATTTTACAATGGACTTTTACATCAGCGCTGATATTTCCCTTTAAAAAAATTCTTATTGGAATGTTTTATCTAGACCCCTTTTCATGAGACATTAATAGAGTCTTTATAAAACCATGGGTTAGTTAAAAACTTCTCTTAGATGATGGTGTCATTACTGGTGGGCCCATGCTGCTCTTTTGGCATTCATCAGCTGGAGGCAAGTGGGCTGTCTCATGGGGAGTTGAGAACTTGCAGGTTATCACTTTGATTAGCTGCTGTAGGCAACTGGTGGCTACTGTAATTGCCTCCGCAAGTCTGAAATGAATATACATTTCCTCTGACAAGGAAACAGTAGGAATATGTGCCTAGTGGAAGCTTTAGGTTCCTATAATGCCATGGAGATCAAATTAAAAAAGGAGAGGGAGAACCTGTTGCTATCATACTTCATTAATTAAATATCAATTTAGAAACTACTATGGCATTGACAGATTTGGGACTGGCTGCTGATACTGTTTGGTAGGGACAAATTTTCAAGTGGGTTAATCTGTTAGCCTTATGGAAGATCACAATAATGCTGTAATTGGGAGACTACCTCTTTAAAATATTGGTTTAAATTACAGTGTACAAAGTCAGCCTAATGATTTAAGTATTTTATGTACATATTTTACAGTAGTTCACTCAATAGAAGCCATCTGTAGGCAGCACTAGGAGCAGACAGAGAGAGGTGTGGGGAGAGGAGGGTAACAGGAACACAAACTTTTGCACTGCTTGAGTGGCGCAGTTCTGGGCTGGAGAGAAGCAACTGAGGGGTAACGGGGGAAAATGGGAAACCAGGAGCAAGCATTGCAGCTGAGATTCAAACAGCCTCCACCTTTGTCTTCTCTCCCATTTTGATTTACGTCAGCATCCTGTGTTGTTCTTACTTCTTTTCCTTCTTCAGAAACCTTCTTCTGCCTGTTTCTTTGGGACATGTGCCAATTGTCGGGCCTTGGCGGTGGAAAAAGTGCAGGAGCTCAGCTCCTGGCAGCTCCAGCTCCTTGAAATGCTCTGGGTATGTGAACTGAATGGCAAATGCTGAGATGAGGTGTTTCAAGACGGGACTGGCTGGCCAGCCCCACTGCTGCTGAGACAGACATCCCGGCGTGACGTCCATGATGCACTGGGAAGCGTTCAGGGGAGCAGGCACAGCAGAGGGGACCTGCCCTGTTCTCCCACAGTCACCAGCATCACCTGTCAAAGAGCTGTCTGCTTCCAATCCACAGGGACAGGGGAGTCCCTGGACACCTGCCAATGGGTCAAAACCTCTGCAGGTTTTGGTTCAGTCCCAGTTCATTTTCTGCTTTGTGCGGATGCATGTGCTGGTTTATTCATCAGCAATATCATCCCATCCCAGAAATTATCTCACCATTCCCAGTCATGCAGTAGTCCAACAGTATAGAGGGATATTGAGTCCAGTGGATCACATTGTTTTCTCTTTTACGAAAGGACAAGTCCGTAAGAGGCAATGAAGCTGCACCTGTATCATCAAGAGTGAAATTTATCCAAGAACTCCTGAAAAAAGAAAGAAAAACAAAAGACTGAAGGGCACTGATATATTTTTGTCTTTTTTTGCTAATATAGCTGCCATTAATACTTTTGGATAAGATAAAGTGAGAAATGAAAAAAAATCCTAAAATTAGCTTTGCTATCAGTTTTTAAGCCATTGCATTATCCTGGGGATTTATCATATCATAGCTCTGGAACTGAACTTAGTATATCTTACAAGGAGAAGATTTTATTAAAAGTATTATGTTTTCATGTAGAAAAAATTGACTGGAGTCTATATTCTTTCTTTTTCTTCTCAGGAAAACAAGTTGAGTATTAAGCATTCACATTCTTCAGGATAAAAGTGGTGTGTGTGCTTTTCACACATTTTCTGTATAAATATTTTGAGGTTCCTGTAAAACAGGACAACTGCTTTTTTTATTCTTCATGAATCAGCCCCTATGTTTGAAACAAATCGTTGCAGCAACAAGGAATGACAGCATGACAGCCTAGTAGGTTATTAATGGGAGTGACAGCCTGCAAATCAGAAATCATGGCAGTGCATCTGTATGAACAGCAATTTGTGCTCAGTTGAATAACCAGGAAATCCAGAAAATCAGAAAAGGGTGGGGTAGAAGATGAATCAAACAGAAACATTTTTAGATAACCCAAACTTTCTAGAAGTAATTGGATTGTCAGGGTGATAGTAACATTCAAAAGTTTACTAGTACAAATACTTAGGTTCACATATCTTTGTTTTGATGCCCACTAAAGACCTAACATTAGACAAAAGAAATGAGGGGAAATGTAAAAAGGTTGAGGGTTTTTTTAATTACCTGTTATAGTGATGTCATCAGGACAATGAAACTGCAGTCTACTTATGTGCTTTATCATACTTCGTGTAGAAATTTTATTCATGGTATATTCCAGATATTCAATAGTAGAGCTCTGCGAGATGAAGGTTAAAAATGTTCTACAAGGAATAATCTCTGTATAATTTATCAATGCAGGTATTTTGTTTTTCTACCCTCTGGTTCAGTTGTTCTGTATAAGAAAACAGAAAAATCAAGTATATTCTGTTTCTCTTTTGAAAGGAATGGTGCTATGTAAAGTACAGGTTAGCATGTTCCCAGTCTTAGTTTATATACAAGTTTATGGAGAAACTCTTTATGGACCTGCAGATGCAGGGTTAAATTGTCCATACAGATGTTTTTAGCTTTTCTAGATGCTCCTAAAAGTCTTCTGATAGGCACGTGAACCTTAATTTAGCACCTCACTGATATCAGTCAATAATTTTATAGTGTTCTTCTCCATAATGTCAGTCTTGATATTTTCATTAACTGAATGAACTCAAAAAGAGGTTTAAGTTGTAGTTACATAGAAATTGCTATAAATAGCCATATAGGATCAGAGTTAATAAAATTTCTGACTTCAGTCCCAATCCAGAAAGTGGAAAATTTGGCAGATCTAACCCCCAAATTGGAGTTTTCTGCAACATATTGACTTTCAACTTGTGTATCTCAACTCGGTTTTTGCTCTTTTCGTTAATGTCCATTGTTTAACTTAAGGAATATTAATCCCCCAGTGGTACATTCCAGCCATACTATTACTTGGACAGTAAAACCTTCTTTTGATTTATGTGTTCACTGAGGACTGCATACTCTAGGAATATGAACTGCTTTTTGCAGATACATGTTAAGCACAGTAATCTAGCTTTATTATTGTACAGTGGTTGCTAAAAGTGGGAAAACCTGAACAAAGTAGGTGCAGAGAAGGTCCTACCTTCAATGCAGAGGGACAATAACTACACACCATGAAGAGCATTTGCGTGACCATCAGGTCATCCGTATCTGAAGCACAAACTTTCAGTGTTTCAAAGAAATTAAAAAAGACAGATCACATATAGTTATATGCAGTCCAAAATCCCATAACCTAAACTATACCTTCCTCCTCAAAGAAGTAAACTATTCCCTGGTTTGCCTGACTGTTTGATTTTAGCATAAAAGTTAAGATATATGTATCTGATAAATCTCAAAAATCCATTTTGGTTTATTTCCAATAATTTTTCTCCTAATACGTTTTTCTTTTCCCCCATTGTATTATGAAGCATGCAGCCTTTGAATCCCATGTTTATTTCCAATCTTATAGTAGTAATTTTACATCTCTTCTTCATCAGCTTTTGTGCTTGATTTGTGTTAAGTGTTACCTTACTGCTATGGGTAACCCCCAGGCAGTGCTATCATTCTATTCTTGAAGTGGGAAAAAAAAAAAAACAACGTTTGCCTTTTTGGATCACTAAAAAATAAAATGAAATGAAACTAACTCAAAAGAAACCCCCATTGGTTAAAAAGCTTTTTAATGTCAATACAAAATATAAACAAAACGTGGTTTCTGATTGAAGTATCAAGACAAATAATCCTCTTGCCCATCTGTTATACTAAAATGGTCGCTATGGTATTATATTGTGAGGATCCATGTGCCAGTAATGGATGAGATAAAAGCAGACATATGCTAGCAAGAAAGAATAAAAAATGTTCATAATAAGTTATGACCTGAACCAGTATGGAGAAATATATTCAGACATGAGAGTATCTGCCAATCTATGGGTAAAGCAGATATTTCCACTGTATATAATTGTTCCAGTTGCTTAGTGCCTTCATTCCAAAGGACCTCAAGAATGCAACATATCCACAGCATCAGCCTAGGTAAGGTTAATCCTAAATAAAGACTTCCTCACTTTCCTTAGAAACTGCTCATGAATCTATCAAATTACCTTTGTGATTACTTGGCATTCTTGGAATGATCTCAATTTACCTGTGAATATGTTCTAGGGTTTGACCAAACTGAAAAACAACTAACCTGCTTTTAAGGAATAAAGAAACACAAAAAAATATAGTCTTTTCAGGTTTATCTCTGTGAATTTTGTGGAGCTGCACATGAGATAAATTGAAATATACTAGAGATTGCCTGTTCCCTTTGTAAATTGAAAGATTGTAATGACTGAAAGCCACAACACCTTGGAAGTCTGCGGCTTGTATGAAATAAATGGGTCTTCTTACTTACAGACCTGGCAAACTTCAATTTGTCTGAAGAATAACTAAAACAAAGATGGTGACACAGAGGCTCCTTCATGCTCTGCTGCCAATGAGCCTCGTCTTACCCTCTGGTTGAAAAATGGTATTTCCTACAGGAAATTCCAAGAACTTAACATGTGGATTCACTCCAAATTGAAACAAGTCCAAATCTCAGTTTTTTTCACAAAAAGAAGCTTTCCAAAGTGTTTCATATTGGTTGGACTGAAACTCTGAAGTAATATAAAATTCACATTAAAATCTCCAGAGACACTGGCACTGGGAACTGTAGGGGACTAGAGAGGGCACATTTCCTGGGTGCCTTTAAAAACAATACTCAGTTTGATCCCTGGTCTCATCTGAAAGTAGATTTATTCTCCACAGATAAGCTGGGACTGCAGAGAAGGCATAGAGAGGAGCAATGTGTATAATCAAATGCACACAATCTCGGGAATCAGTTTTGCAACCCATAGACCTGTCCTTTCACAGAGACTGAACTCTCAAGGAGTAGACAGTCTTGCCAAATTTGCACCACAAGAGCTTAACCTGAAGTAACCTCAGCAGGCCTTCACTACCTGCCATGTAATGTTTTCTATCAACCCCCCTGTTCCTTCCCTGTGTATTGTGCCCAACAGCACGTCACGTCTTCACATCAATTCCTGTTCTGCTGTGGAGCACCAAGTAGTGGCCAGAAAATCAGTGTGTTGACTAAGGATGGTGCTTTCTCTGCCAGTTCTTATTGTGTCATCCTTGTCTCATCATGTACATTAATATTATTCACCTTTTCTCCTTTGCAATATATTAAAATTACAAATTATGTGAGAGAAATACAGGTTTTCAGTACATGATAATATTTATTGTGTCTTAGCATTGAAAAATATGTCCTTATGTTCATAGCAAATGCAGGGATTGCTGCTCATCTGCAAACATGAAGAAGCTGGTAGTAAAATTGCATTCAAATGTTTCAGGAAAGGCTTAAATATATTTTATTTTTCAGGACTGTAGTGATTTGTAACACTACATGTATAAGATAAATGTGAAGTAATTGATTTAATTCAATTTTTCTTTACATTTAATGTCCATTATAATATCTGTAATACTATGAACTAGTCTTCGGAGACTGATGGGGGAATGAAGTTACAAAAGGCATCTAGCTAAGTGTTCATTTGTTGCAGGGATATGTTCATAACAAGAGATAAGACACTGGAACCTGGCAATGTCAAGATTCCTCTGGGGAAAATAGGCTCAACAGATATCTGGGTTCCAGGAGGAGAGAAAACTGAATCTGTCAACGCAGACAACACAACTGACACAACTTCAGGGAATGCCCTGAAGTTGTGCCAGGGGAGGTTTAGGTTAGATATTAAAAAACGTTCTTCAACGAGAAGGTGGTTGGACACTGGAACAGGCTCCCCAGGGAACTGGTTACAGCGCCAAGCCCAACAGAGTTCAAGAAGCATTTGGACAATACCCTTAGGTACACGGTGTGATTCTTGGGGATGGTCCTGTGCAAGGGCAGGAGTTGGACTCGATGATCCTTGTGGGTCGCTTCCAACTCGGCATATTCTGTAATTCTGTGATTCAGTAACTGGTGATTAAGTAGTGCAATGTCCTTCTTTCTGACGAATCCATGAATGCAAGCTCAGACAATTCCTCTGTGGTTCTACCAAATAATCCATACTAAGGATTTACTACTGCCTTTGAAAGTATTGGGCAAATTTTTGGTAGAATTAGCCGCTACACTCATCTTAATGAGATTAATTCTCAGAACAAGCACTGAACCTGAATCAAAACCACAGAGCAGAACAACACAGATTGCTTTCGGCTATTTAGACTCATGTCTACTGTTGAAGTCTGGATTGTTTCTGTTATTGTAAGTAAAAGATCAGATCCAGTATAAACACCATGGTTCATTCTGCTTTCCTCTGACACTTTTTTGGATTTCCCCTCTAGACTTCTCTTGTCTTTTCTCCCTCTACTATGTCAGAGATATTGAGATAGGCAAGGTTCACTTATATTCAGATTTGCTATGAGCAATGGAATTATGATAAATTTGCATCCAAAATCAATGAATTAGTTTAGAAGAAGTGAAAGATTAATCATGGGAGGGGAAATGAGATGGAGATGAGTCTACTGACTTAAACTACTCCAGACTTTTGGCAAGGACTATTCATAAATGATAGAAAATACCAGATTCTCAAATCTTTTTTGGAAGAATTACATGGTAACTGCAGTGCATGTGTTGCAGAAATAGTGCGATCCTCTATGAATTCCTGTGTTCCTTCAGCATAAAGCAGGGGAGCATCTCAAGGGCATGGCTGGATTTTTTGTTTTTACAGTGCTCAGAAACTTTCTGATAAATATTTACAAATTGTTGGCAGAAGATGTAATTTCAAAAAACCTTTCAGCCTTTTAAACCTGTTTTAGCATGGAAAAATACATGATACTTTGAAATATCAACTACTTCTCTCGTTAGGCAACATAATTTTTTTGGACTAATGTGGGCACTTGTAGTTGAGAATCTGCTTTACTGGATAGCATGTCTTCCAGTGCTGCATAAGTAAGCAGCTTGATGACTGCAAAGGGCTCTTGAGCCACCCACAAATGCTGCTTCCTGCTGCATGGAGGAAAAAGAATCCAGTTGTGAGGGTGCTGATTAATTACTTGGTCCTACCTCATACTCCAACAAGGGTTTCTTCTTGTTGTTGAAGTCATTCAGAACCTGTTCATAGAAGGTTTTTACTGACTGCAGTGGTCCTCTTGGGTGGAATTTGATTCCTGAATCAAAACCTACTGGGAAATCTGTGGATGTCAACATTTTCACTTGGAGAACTCCCCTGATGTCTGGAGTTCTATTTCTGTGCCTAAATAGAAGTACTATCATTTTAGCAGAAAAATCAAGTGGTTTGATATCCCTAATATCTGAGTCTAGCTGGGATCCACAGATTATGCTTAAACACCAAATGGATCTAGTATAGTAGATTTAATTTGAGCTTATCTAGGCAACAATCTTGCTCAGCTCAATAAAAAATAGAGCAGTATTGAAAGATTGTTCATGCTCCCCATACTTGTGATGTAATTAAAATTAGGGTACTTACTACAGATGTAGAAGACCTACTTTTAATTCCTTCCCCAGCTTCAGGGAGTATTTACCCATATCCTTCACCTTTCAGCAGACTGTACTCTGTTGTGATTCATCATCTTTCCTCCTGAAACTCAACCACTAGGCAGAAAGACACGCAAGAGTAGTTTTCACAGAAAGAAAATTCCAGCAAAACTGCAATACCAGACTGTTATGGATTAGATACTGAATGTACAGACTGTAATTACTGGGTACAGCTTTACTGTAGACTGGACTCGGGATTGGATGAATTTACAGCTGAAGGAAACTATTCCTTTTCTCTGTCTGTCATGTCTTGTCATGATTCCCAGGACACATGGAAAGCAAATCAAGGGCACAGTACTGAGGCTCCATATCTTTCACCTTCTACCCTCAGACAGGGTCACTATATCATATAGTTAATTTCATTTTGGTAATTATAAGTCCATTTCAGGTATTTTTTCAATATTTTTTGCAGGTTAATTTAAATAATCTGGTTTTATTTTGTCAGCAAAGATTGATTATTCTAAATAGTTGTGCCCACAGTCTATATGCTGATCTCCATGGTGCACATGAGTCACTAGAACAGGGTCTCCAACAGTGTCCCATAAATGAAGACACAGAAGTGAGTCTTTTGGGCAGTATTCATTTCTAGGCTTAGAGGCCAAACACTTTCATCTAAGCTGACTGAGAACATCTTTGGGCACAAAAAAGGAGTATGGCTTGGACCTGTGCCTCAGCAGCTGCAATGAGATATCTTTACTGTTCAAGCACTGCATTTTGGCAGAGTGTGTATGTATGCAGACAGTAAAGATCTATGAGATTCTCACATTGAATCTAGAATTATTTCTTGGTTCAATCTTATCTTTCTTTTCTTGATGGCATCTATTTTGAACTGTGGTTTCAAAGCTTTCCATCCAAGTTATTTAAGGACAAACTGGCTTTTAAGTGGTTAGACCAGCTTGTTGCTGTGATTCAAACAACTAAGAACTGGGAATTCCCAGAATGGGTATGCAATGAAGAGAATGCAAATGCGTCGTGGCAATGAGAAAGTGACATACCTGCGGAGACAGAGAAGCCTAATTTACAAGTCCTAACCAAAGAAGTCTGAACTACTAAATTTCTAAAATTTATTTCATACAAAGGAACTGCCTTGTTACTCATCCTTAGTTTTCATACTCAGTACTTTACGTACTGAGTCATGCTGCTACATACTTGCAGATATTTTCAGCTTGACCGTCCAGATCCAAAGTTTGGATCTTCCTGTTCCCTCCCTGCACCAACAATTATGAGAAACAGCAGGTTTGTATCTTCTACATACCTTTCTGTCCACACTAATATTTAATGGGGAGATTGTTTAACTGAGCCTTGTAGATGCACAAGTTTTTCCTCTACGTTATTTTTCTAGTCCTTCAGGGTGATTGCCAATAGGAAGCAAGGTCAAGAAGAATACAGAGATGCTGCTTGCTGCTGTAGGGAGAAAATTCATGCAACCAAAGCTCAACTGGAGTTCCAACTGACCAGAAATGTGGGGGACAATAGAAAGAGTTCTTTCAAATACATTAATGGCAGTAGTCAGTACAGAAACCATTGGTCCATTACAGAATGCAGATGGTCACTTCACAAACAGGGACACAGACAAGGCAGAAGGTGTTTAACAGTTTCTTTTCCTCTGTCTTCACCATGGATGATGGACCAAGGGGGTTCTAGTGCCCTGAGCTGGAGAACCATGACTGCAAGAATGATCAACTCACAGTTGACAAAATCGTGCAGGATCTGTTGCTCCAGCTGGATCCTTACAAATCTATGGGGTCTGATTAGATTCATCCCAGAATCCTCAAAGACCTGGCTGATGTCATGGCAAAACCTCTCGATGATTTTTGAGAGGTCTGGGGAGTCTGGAGAGGTCCCAGCTGGAGAATGTTGTCCCAGTTTTCAAGGAGGGCGAGAAGGAGGACCACAGAAACCACAGGCCTGTCGGTGTCATTTCAGTGCCTGGTAAAGTTATGGAGAAAATTATTCTGGGAGTTACTGAAAAACACCAGAAAGACAACATTGTCATTTGTCAAACCCAGCTCGGTTGCATGGGAGGAGAGTCATGCTTTTCAAACCTGATTTCCTTTTCTGAGAAGGTAACCCAACTAGTTGATCAAGGGAAGCCAGCTGATGTAATCTTTTGGATTTCAGTAAAGCTTTCAATACTGTCTCTCACAGGATCCTTCTGGACAAAATGTCCAGCACACAGCTGGATAAACACCTCATGTGGTTGGTGAGCAGTTGGTTCATGGGTCGAGCACAGAGGGTAACAGTGAATGGGGAAACATCGGACTGGTGACCCGTCACTAGTGGGGTTCCACAGGGCTCCATCTTTGGCCCTGTGCTCTTCAACATCTTTATAAATGACTTGGACACAGGACTGGAAGGGATACTAAGAACGTTTGCAGATGATACAAAACTGGGAGGAGCTGTTAACTCTCTTGAAGGCAGAGGCACCCTGCAGAGAGACCTCAACAAATTAGAGGACTGGACAGTCACCAAACATACGATGTTCAATAAGGGAAAATGCCGGATTCTGCGTCTGGGATGGAGCAACCCCAGATGTTCGTACAGGCCTGGGAATGAGATGCTGGAAAGCAGTGCTGTGGAAAGGGACCTGGGGGTCCCGGTCAATGGCAAGTTGAATCTGAGTCAGCAGTGCCCTGACAGCCAGGAGGGCCAACCATGTCCTGAGGGGCATCAGGCAAAGCATCACCAGCCGGTCAAGGGAGGGGATTGTCCTGCTCTGCTCTGCACTGATGCAGCCTCACCTTAAATATTGTGTGCAGTTTTGGGCACCACAATATACAAAAGATATTAAACTGTTATAGAGTGTCCAAAGGAGGAAAACAGAGATGGTGAAGGGCCTTGGAGGGAAGCCGTATGAGGAGTGGCTGAGGTCACTTGGTCTGTTCATCCTGGAGAAGAGGAAACTGAGGGGAGGCTTCATTGTAGTTACAACTTCCTCATGAAAGGAAGAGGAGAGGCAGACACTAATCTCTTCTCTGTGGACACCAGTGACAGGCCCAGAGGGAATGGCCTAAAGTTGTGCCAGAGGAGGTTTAGGTAAGATATTAGGAAAGGGTTCTTCACCCAGCAGGTGGATGGGCACTGGAACAGGCTCCCCAGAGAAGTGGTCACAGCACCAAACTTGACAGAGTTCAAGAAGCATTTGGACAATACTCTTAGGCACATGGTGTCACTCTTGGGGATGGTCCTGTGCAAGGACAGGAGTTGGATTCAATGATCCTTTTAGATCTCTTCCAATTCAGCATATTCTGTGATATAATCAGGACAAAATTAAGAAAAAGTACCTGTCTTCTTCCTTTTATTTCTTTACAGTAAAGTCAACATTTTAGTAAGTTTCCTTTCTGCACACTATTTCAAGAGCTCTGTGGATCACAGTTGAAGAAATTCTGATGTTTGATATTTCAGGAGAAACCATTTCCAGGATTTTAATACTACAAATCCTATTCTTCCCCTCATTTTTCTGTCTGACCATTTTTATCACTTTAATCAGATTTTATTCAGGTTGTCTCCTCTTGAGTCCTTAAACTGGGAACACTGATGATCATCTGAATGCAAAGTTTACTGTGTGATTGTCACTGCTCTCATACTGCAGCTGTAATTTTTTAAATTATAGAAAATATCTGTGAAATATAAATACAGAAGTTAAATTGCAGTGACAGTGGAAATGAGGTCAATATAATAAACTTGCAACACTAGATAGAATGTGAAGAATATGCTAGTGGATAATAACTGATGAAATCAGGTAATTCTGTTCTTAAAACCATAAATATAAAGATTCTCTAAGTGGCAAAAAAAATTTCTCCGTATAATGACTAATAACATTTAACTACATTTAAGAGGTTAGCTCAACTGTTAGTAATGCAAATGGGAAGATCCTATTTAGTATGTCAGAAGATGGCTAAGACTTCAAGTCCTCTAGGTTTTCTAAGCTATAAAAAATATAGTGCGAGCATGCAAGGCTACATAAAACGCTGTAGAAAAAAAAGTGCAACATGGGTCATAGTGCCTTGAGCTTATGAGTGTGGAATACATTGCTGCGCACCTTCTGAGGAACAGCTTGAGTTGTTCTTTGTTGTTGGCAGCATAAGTGGGAGGGTAATATCCTCCCACCGAATTTATGGCGATTAGATTTAAAAGAGAGAGGAAGGCTCGAAACTCTGAGCACCTGATGTCTAAAGAACAGAAAGGATGCACTCAAGGGACTCTATACAGTGACATATTGAAGGGACCTGCTTCCTAATTGTCCTTGCTAGACAAATAGCCTGGGTTGTCTTTTTTATTTTCTGTCCTATAGTTTTTGGATTTCCGTCTTGCAAGGGAAGGGAAGTGGTGTGTATATGTGGTGGGGAAGAAGAGGAGGGAGAAAGAAGAGGGGACACTGAGATTTACCTGCTCTGGTCCCCAGATGGGATCAGAACAAGTAAACTTTTGCATCTGGAAATGATAGAGTTCTCCAGGTTCTGTCAGTTCCAATGAAGGGTAGTGTTCAAGATATATGAAGTATTTTTTCTTCACAGGATTTTCAGCTGATTTAATCCATACAGAATCTTGAAATGAAATGCTTAAATATGGTTATACTGAAGTAAGTGTTTGAAAGAACTAAATAAAACTAAAAAGCCAATATCATGAACTTTGATTCATGTAAATTGACTCTACCCATACAAAAAGTCTCACTGGCTTCAATAGCTAAAGACTAATTGGATGACTGAAGATTTGTAGTATCTAGGCTTTAACTAGTAATATGAATAAACAGAATCCTAACATCACAAATCAAATGTGCTAAGATATATTTTAATTCCTGTGTCACTGTGATGCATAGATCCTCCAAACAGTTTTGAAACACTTTTTGCATAGCAACATGTAACTGATTCTGTCTACAAGATATGCAAAAACAGTACTGCAGGAGAAAGGAAGTAAGCCTAGGAAACAGATTTTGATGCTGTAGTGTACAACACAATGCTTTGGAAATTGGTATAAACTATACAGGAGGTAGTATAAGGATGTTGATGTAAGTCTGTCCAAATCAGAACTGATTTTACTGCTCCTGTTTAATACACTTGATTTATCAAAGATTAGATTTACTTGAGAGTAAAAAAAAAAAATCAGAACCCCAAATTTAACCTTAAGTGACCCAAATATTCTGAGTCATTTCTTCCATAAATCCTTCTGCCTTCTGGAATTTAACTGTAGAAAAGGTGAGATTTGTAAGAAAGCAAGGATTATTAACACCTCTGTACAGGTACTGGTGTTAATGATACACAGATTGAGTTATTTACCAAAAGACTTAAAAATAGAACAAAGACTTGGCTGGACAATGAACTTAGATGCTTTCCATTCTGGTTGGCTATACAGTGCTAACTAAAATGTTGTTCAATTATGTAGTCATATATAATATTGCCCAGCATCCAAATCTTGCCATTCTCGCTACGCACATTGTATTGGGTTTGCATTATTGCAATATGTGTGTTTTGAATTGTAGGTGTGTAATGACATAATTTTGCATCCTTTGAGCATTTCTGATATTCTTCAAATCTGTGGAGTGAAAGAGGTCGAACGCCAGAATAGTGTGTTCTTCCTCTTCTAAACAATAAAAAAGAGGCCATCTATCAAATTGACAGGTTTATATCTTCTGTAACCATGTACAAAACACACTCCAACTGGATGAACAGCTGTCAGAGCAGTCTCTTGTCAGCAGGTGGGTTAAAGTTTGTTAATGCATGGGTACATGCGCAGGTATTTATATCCTTTTCTCATGAAGATCAATAACAAGATTTCCAAATATGTTTGCAGTCATGATTTACTCTGGGTGCATTAGCTTTCTTTTGTTCTTTGGCCCACCTGTCTCCTGTTCTTTTTTTGCAATATGTTTGTTCACCTTGTGAGACACTTTTCAATGGATGAACTCTGGAAAGATAAACAGTATAAGTGAATTTTGTTCGTTTGGTTCTTTCCATAAATCCAAAGTAAACAGTTTGTCTCTGACCATTTGTGATGGTTTAACTCCAGCTAACAACCAAGCCCCAGTCGCTATCTCCATTACCAGCAGCATCAGGGACAGAGTTGGATGGGTAAGAGTAGAAAACTCATAGGTTGATATAAAGACAGTTTACTAGGGAAAGCAAAAGCCACTCGTACGAGCAAAGCTAAACAAGGAGTTAATTCACCACTTTCTGTGGGCAGGCAGGTGTTCAGCCATCTCCAGGCCATCACAAGTAATGGTTACCTACATAACCTTGGGAAGTCTAAAACCACCACCGTAGGCGTCCCCCGCTTCCTTCTTCTTCCCCTCAGTTTATATACTGAGCATGATGTCATATGATGTGGAATATCCCTTTGGTCAGTTCGGATTACCTGTCTCGTCTGTGTCTCCTCCTAGCTTCCCACGCACCCTCATTTTCCTCACCAGCATGGCAATACGAAAATCACACAAAAACTCTGTGTGGTCACTGCTCAGCAAGAACAACATCTCTATATTATCGCCACTGTGTTCAGCACAAATCCAAAACACAGCCACATCCTAGCCACTGTGAAGAAAGTTAACTCTACACCAGCCAAAACCAGCAAGTCTTTCTACTGCCACATTTTTCAGGTCATGCATATTAACTGGTTTCTGGTCTCTTTTAGTGTCATGTAGGAAGTCATAAGGTACGCACCTCTTGAAAAATTATACTGCAGTCCTTACAGTCCTACTCTTGGATCATTATTTTCTTGTGTAATTAATATTAGATCACAAGGTGTATATGAAGATGATGAAGAAATTAAACTAATCCAGATGATTCAGAAGCATTCCCGTAGCAAAGGCCATACTGAAGGGAAGTGCATGCTTATGGACTAAGTTGAACATTCTTTAGGGCAGACATGAAGAACTGCTTTACAAACATATTCCCAAATCTATGTGATTCAAAACCAGTACAGGCGGTCTTACCACCTTCCTAAGTATATGGGTATTTTTTAGGATAGCCCTAGTCTTTAAGATAGACATAGTGACAAGCAAGTGCTTTAACACCTTCTCTCCACTGACCACTGACTGGACAGGGAACTTGATTTGGTAACCCCAAATCCTCAGCAATCTGAACTGCCCACTTAATAGAAGAATTCTCAGTAATGCCTGTGGTCAAGTAAGGTGTCTATGGTAGCTGATCTGAATATGTTTTACAGTCATTACATGAAATGCTCAAAGAACGTCACACAGTGCAGATAACTTATCTAAGGCATACCTGTTATCCACTTGTATTTCTCAGTGCCTGTGGGCATCATCTCCGGAATGCCAAAGTTTTACAAGAAGATACTGCCAGAATGCTAAGAATCATGCCACTGAAAACTAAATTAAAAGCATTCATTCCTGCAGTTTGGCATAAATATTTTTTTTCAGTTAGGTAATATGTTCTGAGTAGCATAAATCCCCTTTATAGTTCTGTTTTGTCTGGTACTTAATCAGTTACTTTCCTGAGCAGTGAATGCCCAACACTTAACTTTTTAACTCTCATCTCAGATAAGTGCCATCAATTTGCAAGGTGATTTAGAATACAAATCTTGAATAGAGTTCAATACTGTTAGAGTAGTCTTTTATGAATCAAGACCCTATAAAACTTCATCAATATCTTTATTGAACACATATTGACCAAAATTTTATGGAAGCCTTATTCATAAGGGACTAGTGCTCCCAATATGAACCTAGATCATTGGGAAAGGCAGAGGCACTGGTTCGTAACGTTCTAATGGTTATCCTTACATATATAGTGCTTATATCTGGAATAAATATATACACCCACACATATATGCATATGTGAAAAATCTGATTCTCAGATCATGTAAGAAGAGGGCAGAGTATAGTATTTTCTAACTCATTATATTAAAACCATATTAAAGGTTATAAGGGGGAAAAAGCAACTTATAATACTCTTTAAAAGTCGGAATTGAAAGAGTAAGTAATAACACAAGAAACACCAGACTAGTTACCTGCCTGCACAGCTTGTTTCACTATAAGTGTTTACTTTTTCTTGATTCAGAAGCTGGGATGTTAAAAATTCTCCTCTAGTTGAAGTTCAGGGTGTTTTGACTTTGATTTCATTGGCAGCAAAAATTTACCTTGTGGGAAACCAAAAGGAATCTGATTAAGATCTAGCTGACCAACATTCCGTGCCAAGTTTATCATCTAAAGGCAATATCATTGCCAGTAATGAAAAACACAGCATATCCAGATAACCAAATAATCCCAAATTTCAAATTGAGGATATAATGCAGGACTATTTAAATTTTAAACAAAATGTTTTTGGATTTAGTTTTTAGAAAAAGAATTATGTACCTTCCTAACTTCCCTGTTGTTGGACAGGAGAGAAAGCTTTCTAAGGGGCTTTATGCCAATTTAGACAGCTCAGTGTTGAGAGACTCTATGAGAAACAGGTTAATCCAGATTTTTAGTTGTTTTATTATGTAATATCAACATAAAACAGCTGTATCAGGATTGAAGAGCTATTTAAAAACTACAGAAAAATGTTTATTAAGGGTTTTTCTTCATTATTTCAGCTTTCTGGCAACTTAAAGTCCCCATGAAAATAGCAAGGCAATTCAGGTTTAAGGTGTTACTTGATATAAATATAGCCAGCCAGCCAGAATCAAATCCAAACCTCTAATACCTACTTACTAAAATGGTGTCAATTTAAAAGGGAAAAAAACCCTGCCATTAGTACTTTCATTTAAAAAAAAAACAACTGTTAAATCCAGATGTTTTATTGCTTCTCCAAATTTAGCTTCATCTATGAGCTACTGTAGCTCTTGCATAAAAAGGTAATTAAAAATTTGTCCTTATAAAACAACTGTATTTTCTAGAACAACACTACATGGAACACACTTCAATAAAAATACAAATCTTAATTTATTTATATTTTGCTAATTTTAGAAATTTCATTGGTTTATTTCTTTAAAAATTATCAAAAATGTTTTAGAAAGAAAAAATATAAATGTTTGTGTTTTCATATATGAACCATTGCATGCTTTAAGAAAATTATTTTTCAGCAAAATATTTTCTTCAATGCTATTTAAAATTTAAATTGTGTTTTAAATGTATTAACATCTTAAAAAACCCTCCACCATTTAAAGCTTTTGATTTTGTAAAAGCAAACAGTTTTGTTCAACTTGAAATTTCCTTTCACCTTGTCAGCATAACAGAAATTTGTTTCCAAAGGCAGCAATGATATTTTCCTCAATGTTATGGAACTGCTACTGCATTAAAACCAAAACAAACAACACCCCTCCCCCCCCCCCCCCCCCAGTTTATCTGTACTTAAAAAGAAAAACTGAATCTAAACTTCATTTTTGGCCCCAGGAATCTATCAACCCTCTGCATGTTGTATGCTGTTTTATATGTGTCAAATAAAAGAAGTTCACAAGTCATCTCCATAGCTTATCGTATGTGCAATCTAATTTGATGTACATATAGTAGCAGAGTATCCTGTAGCAAGAAGAAAACTTTTGACCTTTCCTGCTTTTAGAGAACACATAGAGTTGAGGATTCATCCAAATTGTTCTGGGTACACATGACATGATGTATGGTGCTAGAAATATTTCTTACTACAGCAATCAGGATGCTTTCATCAGTCAGTGGACACAGACTGACTGACCTTAACTAACCCAGTTGTTTAAGGGCAATATGTGACCCAAAAATGAACTTCTCTGTTATGAGAGGAACTAGTCTGCATGTGAAAAGGTTTGCTTTAACTGTGTTCAGTTTCCATTGAGAGGTTCAGGTTAGCTTTTATTTTATCTGCACCCATTCAATCACTAATATGAATTATATTCTAGTTCTAAAATTAGAAAAGAACTTCATCTATTTGGATTGTAATAATTTGGTTGTGCTTGGTACTTAAATTACCTACTACCACCATACTTAGATGGTCAACAATTGTTACAGAGAACAGGAACATTCAAATTGCATCTATTTGGTGAAAAATAAGAATTGCTCAGCAAAGGCTATTTCACCCACTCACCCCATGATTAAAAACTTACTGGTTAAAGATTTAAATGGGTTTAAGATTGGCATGGTGTCACCATTGTGCAAATCCTTTGTTAAATATTAAATAATAGAAAAATGTCTTAGGGTCACAGTGTGTGATTTATATGACAAAGCCCTTATGGGTTGTGTTTGTCAAAGGCAGCTCATAATTCTAGATTGTTTCACTGAATAGCAAAGAGTATTTTTGTTATGGTGGTAGGTGGGAAGAGATTTGTTTTCTCACTGTATTCGGTGCGGTAAAGATTTCTCTCTGTCTTTAGACACCTTTCACATGAAGAAGCCATGCCCTGAGGCTAAGCAAAAGAGATGGGGAGGAATAGGTGCCCCTCCCCTGCATTAAGCCATTGCTGATAGCAGCTTTTTGATATATGCATGGTCGGGGACTCAATTAGATTGTCAAATAAAAGTAATAAAAATATGTCATTTTTCTAAACATTTTTTTATGTGTATAACAGTCAGAAGCTGTTTAAAATCTGAATACTGTAGGCCATGTGGACCTTTTGAAAGACTTGCATTTGTGTATAACTTCACATCATCTCAGAATTATTCCTCTGGGACTTTCTAAACAATTGTGTCTATATAAATCCCTATTGCTTTGTTAAAAAATATATATGTATATAAAAAGTAGGTAGTAATTTCCTTCCTCCACCCCCTCAAAAATATATATATAAGTTACAACCAGAAATTATTGTTTGCATTCTGTACTCTAGGAAATACAAAGGCAAATTCAAAAAAGACCTTGTCTCCTTTCTTACTCTAAAACACAATTTATTGCTTTAAATCATAAAAATAAAGCAGTCAAATGTTGCATAAGAGACCCTCAGCAGAAATAAAAGAAAAGAAAAGGTAAAACTGAACTTCCCATAAACCCAAATCCCATACAGCACAGCTTTCTACAAGACCATAATTAAATAATCCCTGAAGGACTTGTGGAGGAGGGGGTAAGAGTACATAAACTTTCCAACACGATGAAAGAAAAGACTCTGTTATTATTATTTGATTTTATTTTTAAGAAGGAAAGAACTAAAACTAACATACTTAAGGTGGTATACATGGGAAAACTATTGCATGATGAACAAGCATCCATCCAAGTCTCAGCCTTGATACACAATAAAACAGAAATTAAAAGATATCTTTGTAATGTGAAGTCTGCAAGTGGATTGGGGCATTGTTTTAAAAAGTGCACATCTTAAACATCAGTGAAAGGCCTTCAGCTCTGCAAAAGTACTGTTACTGCTGTTCTTGAGCATTTCTTTAACGTTTTTTCCCTCTACTCTGAGATCTGAGATGACATGGTGGAAACTTCCAGCAGAAGGTCTATTTTACAGGAGGTTCTTCACTGAATGGGAGCCTTCTTTGTTAAAACAAGAGAGGAGTCATATACCTGTGCAAGGCTACCTACGTAGACAGGTGATTAGGTAGAAAGAGTGACTAGGAGAGGTAAGGATTTTTTGCAATAATTTTACTTTCACAAATTAAAAAACAAACTATCAGTGTAACATGTTATTCTGAGATTTTTAAATTATCTTTTGTCATTTTTCTTCAGGAGGGTTCACTTTTGATGAAATGGTTTTCCTCAGACAGAAAAATACTTTGATGGGAAAACACATCAAGTACCTCTCAGAATCTAGTATTTTGCAAAGTAAAATGCTGATAGAGCCTCCTATCTGCTAAGCCTCAAACTGTGGAAATCATCCCTCCTCACAGAGGGGACGCTGAAGTATCTGATAGTCTGTGAATACCAGAAACCATTAGAATAGGTGAGGAAAGGTGAGAGTATGTCAGAGGAAATCTAACGGTAAATTCCGGATTTTGGCAATTCTAAGTGCACATTAAGGACTTCTCTCTTGTTTATTTGGGACTAGCGGAGAATATAAGCTGTGTTGCTGTTTTGTTTACAAATAGTTCCAATAAACAGTTTGTTTTTGGCTCACCTGCAGCTACTGCCCAGGTTTGGTATGTTTTAGATATATTTATTGCATATACCCACTATAGAGGAAGGAATTCTACCTGAAAACCAATGTGGTTTCAGAGCCAACAAGAGTACCACAGACATGGTATTTGTCCTTAGACAACTGCAAGAGAAGTGTAGGGAACAGAACAAAGGTCTCTATGTAACCTTTGTTGACCTCACCAAGACTTTTGATACTGTGAGCAGAAAAGGTCTATGGCAGATTTTGGAACATTTAGGATGGCCCTCCAAGTTCCTTAAAATGATCATTTCACTCCACGAGGATCAGTACAACCAAGTCAGATATGGCAATGCACTTTCTGAGCCCTTTCTAATAACTAATGGTGTGAAACAAGGCTGCTTTCCCACACCAACCCTATTCACAGTCTTTTTTCAGCATGATGTTCCAAAGGGCCACGGCAGACCTTGATGATCAGGATGGTATCTACATTCGATACCGTACTGATGGAAGTCTATTCAATCTAAGGTGACTGAAGGCCCATACCAAGACTTTAAATCATCTTGTTCGGGAGTTGCTTTATGCTGATGACGCTGCCCTTGTGGCCCACACAGAAGCAGCTCTGCAGCGTTTAACATCCTGCTTCACAGATGCTGCTGAGTTCTTTGGGCTGGAAGTCAGCTTAAAGAAGACAAGTTCTCTATCAGTCTGCACCTCAGGAAGTCTTCCATCACCCCCATATCACCATTGGCAAATCAGAGCTCAAATCAGTCCAACAGTTTAATTACCTAGGTAGCCTCATCTCCTCAGATTGATGGAGAGATAGACAACAGATTAGCAAAGGCATACAGTGCTTTCGGAAGACTCCATAAAAGAGTTTGGCAAAATAAACACTTGAAGAAAAGTACAAAGATCAGTGTTTACAGAGCCACTGTGATGTCTACTCTCTTATATGGATCTGAATCATGGGTCATCTACTGGCACCACCTGGGACTCCTAGAATGTTTCCATCAACGCTGTCTCCGTACAATCCTAAACATCCACTGCTCAGATTATATGACCAATACATCTATTCTAGAACAAGCAGCAGTCACAAGCATTGAGGCCATGCTGCTGAGAACACAGCTGTGTTGGGCAGGACACATCTCAAGGATGAAGGACCACCGCCTCTGTAAGATCACACTCTATGGTGAACTTGTCAATGGCTGCCGCAAGAGAGGAACCCTGAAGAGAAGATACAAGGACTCCCTGAAACAACATCTCAGCCTTGGCCATATTGATCAACATAACTGGTCTACTCTGACCTCCAATTGGGAGGTCTGGAGACACACCATCTGTAACGCTGCTGATGCTTTTGAGAAAGCACGCAGGATCACTCTTGAGGAGAAAAGACAATGTGGAAAGAATCGTACCTTGCAGAATTTACCACCTAAGGAGTCTTTCTGCTGTACCTTTTGCAATTGGACGTGTCTATCTCATATTGGCCTTTTTAGCCACCAGTGTGTTTGTAACAAACGTGGATAGAGCCCTTCCCAAATCTTCATTCTCAAAGCCTAGCCATGATGATGAGTTCCAGTAAGCACCCCTAGTAAAAGAAGAATTGATTATTAATTGTACAGATGCCTAATGAGCAAAAAGTTGCTTTCTGGTGCTATTTTTCAGTACAAAATTGGAAAAGTTATCATATAAAATCAAGCATGACTCCGCCATTTATGACGGCAGGAAAGATCCAGGTTTAGCTGTGTCTGTCAAGCATCACAATTTCATTAACATCTTGCCTGGCTCTTCTAACATAATGATAAATCTATTTGTATGTTTTCCATCTAAATTTAAAATTATGTTGATAAAACTGCTTATGATTTCACTGACTGGTACTAATTTATAAGCTGGTCAGTCAAAGGTGGAAAGTTCCAAAAGGGACAAGGACAATGGAAATATGTTATCTTTAGATTAAGGGCCTCAAGATGCTATGAACACTGAATTGAGATAGATTCTTCATTAAATGCCCAAACTTCCAACATTTGTAGAAGTTGAAATGATGGGAATGATGGGAATCAGTCATTTTGCCTTTCTGCTGAATCATCTCAGACCACGCAAGGCCTGGAGGGCATATAGAAGTATAGGAGTGAAGGTCTGGTAAAATCCAAGAGGAGTTCTCAAGCCACTAGTAAAAAGGCAGATTCACTATGATCTTCCTGTTCCCAGTCCCGATTTTCCCAGCCTTGATATCACAGGAAGTGTTTGTGGACACAAGGAACAGGAATAGTGAGAGAGTTTTCAAAGAATTCTAGAAATCCTCTTTGTTTACTCTTTCCTTTTCAACACTGGGAAAAGCTTCAGTGAAATGTAGAATGATCGTAAATGAAAGTCAGGAAGAAAAATTAATCAGAGAGCAGTAAATATGGACCATCTTTTAGGATCCAAGGTGACTTCATAGCAAAGGAATACTTTGAAACTAATCTGACCTTAATAACTGAAGGTGCAAAAATCCAAATTAGATTCTCTGGATAGTTGTGGTTCTTCCTGATCCTTTAAATTGTTTGAATACCCCAGATATACATACAACAGTTCCAGTTTTACCCTCAGCTAAATTAGGTTTAATTTCAGGATTTTTAATTTAAAAGAAGTTGCTTCTGGAGGTGTATTGGTGCAACTGACAGTGGAAAAAAATCACACAGCAAATTGAGAAGCATGCTGATAATAAGGATTTGTTCCTTGATGTAACTGATGTAACTGGGTTTCTTTGCTTAAGCATGTTATGGTTATATTGCATAGAGTTTGAGCTGGAATGAAAATTGCGACATTTCATCTCCAAATCATTTGCAGTACCATATGTGTTGTCAATTTATCAGTACATCAACAAAACTGAAGTGTTGAGTGGAAGTTGTTTGGTGACTGTACGCAGTTGAAAGAGTCAGCAAATATTGCAGTTAGCTGACTCAGCCAACTGCTTCTTGACACATCTCTAGCTTTAGAATTATTGACACATCTCTAGTCATATGGAACTGATATTTAAATTTTACCCTACAGTCAGGCACACGTAATGGCTACAGAATTCTCTGGGTAGGCTGAAGAATTTGTATTATGACACAAACCGTGTTTTTCCTCCCTCTGAGGTCTGAAAAAATGTAATTGATCCTCCATCCTCATTGGCAGATTGTTTTAATGAATGGTCTAAAATCTTAATAAAATACCTGTTTTACATTACTTCATCATGGAGGTATCTATTTACTTGCAGATTAGCATCTTCTACCTGTCTCTTAATATGCTACGTTGTCAGGGGAAATATTCGTTCAATATTTCCTTGCTTAATGCTATGTTATGCTATAGCAACTTGTGTTACATGAGTTGATGAGAACAAGAAACAGAGCAGTGTAATATAGTTTAAAAAAATAAATTAAAAAATCCCTAAGGTGAAAGAGGTATGAAGAAGGCCATTATAAACTCAGATGAACTTGGCAACTTTCCTGTGCTGACATCTTTAACTATCCCGTCACTCCCATCCTCCTCCTCTCAACAAATGTAGAAGAAACACAGGTGTCTAGGGCCAGATATCTCAATACATTAGATACCTGACTTTTTAAATCTGATCTATAACTCCCACTATCATATTTCTTTTCCAAATTCATTATATAGAAACCATGACTCCCTCAGAACTTGCTTACTTGTTTCATAAAGGCCACTTAGAGACACCACATAACTTTAGTGACTCACCACAGTGCCTTTTCAAGGCAGAAAAATCATGACACGCTGCTCATATATACAACACAGTTCCACATTACTGATCTTAGATTTAATTTTCTTGGCTAGGACTGAGTTATTGGATGGACACCATGGGATGCCAAATGTACAAATTGCCTTGCAACTCAAGAGTCTGTGAAGAATCCTGACTGAAGCTTCTACAACCACATGAACTTTTGGGGACCAGCCAAGCAATCCAAAGATGTTTAAGGCGACAGAGAAATATGTTGAAAAATGCACTGTGGGAAGAAGCACTAGTAAAAGGGGCAAAACATGCACAACAATGTCCTTAGGGAAAGCAGAGCTGGAAATGATATTAGGTATGTATATTCACAACCTACCAAATAACTCTTTCATGTGCCCTTCAGGTCTTTATCTGTTGTGAGCTAAGTTAACTGTATTGTAGTCTCCAGCAAAAGGAAATTTTTCCTCCCTGCTGAAAACATTACTTTGGAATTAAAGAAAATGCATTCACCTAGTAAAGCACAGTGTATGTATAAAAGAGAGTACAATGTAGATAACCCTACTAAAAGTGTAGTTGGTTGACACTGTGCTTGTTAAGGAATTGCTATACAAACCTTCATCTTCAGCAGCTTTACAAATTTATGTTGAAATAAACCCCAAGGAAAAGTATTAAGTTAATTAAAAAGTGGTGATTTAATTTGCAAAGTTAGAGAACAAAGAATCTTTTAGGTTCACAGCATTGAATAACATCTGCAACAATTTTGAATAGATTTTTCTTTTTATTTCATACTCTTGCATGTAGTTGATAAAATTAGATTTGGGGGATTTTGTTTTGTCCTGTTAGCCTGGGACTGATCATCTACTTGTGTAAATCAGAGCAAAACAAATGTTAACATGTACTGGTTGAAGGCTGGGCCCAAAACTTCATTTCTCAGCTTCTTTGATACATTAATACTGAACTGACAAATCACGTTATTTTTTAGTACTATGTTTTTTTTCTGTAAACTATCACAGGGCAAATATTTACATTAAGGTATTTAGTTTAATATCATGCTTTTAGTCTAGGTTAATGGAAATAGTGTGTTCCTTTACCGAAATGTATATGTGACTTTTATGCTAATGAAATAATGAGACTTACATGCACTAATTGCAGTAGGGAGTATTGCACAGGTAGCTGAGATACAAGCTCCACTACTCAGATCAGCCAAAAGTTGCTCACACTTGATCTGCCACATTGTCAAGTTATTGCTGTACAAGTGCTCTGTGAGGTGAGCAGAGATGAGACACTGCAGTAAAGAAGGATGAAACCTTCACCTCGAAAATCCCAGACCCAGGTCACAGGACAATTTGAAGTATCACAATCCAGAAGTAGCATAAGCAATGAGAGTTATTAGCATACAAGTTATTCTTCATTTAAAAAACATCCATTGATAACTGTGGACATAATAATGACACTCTGCAACCCTCAGATTTTAAAGGAGATTGGTAATTCCTGCATTTATTTTACATTTTTGGTGGGGTTTTTTTAAGTCATTGTGATATTAGGGCCATATTTTCAAACCTTGTTTTGCTATCCTGTGAGTACAAGATCTGGAATAAAATCATTATGTTGAAAACCAGGAAAATCTCCCATCCATAGGTAAAACATATAAGAACAAGAAAAAGACATAACCCTTCCTACGTTTTAACAACCTACTTTTCTGAAATCAGTTCGTCTTAGCCAGAAACTGTGTCTCCATTTGTAATATTCCAGATATTTCTTTTTCTTTTTTTTTTTTCCTAGTCATATTGGGAACTGATCTGAACATCACTAGCAACCAGAATGACTTGTGTTTCTGATTATATTCACCACATAGATACTTTTGTTTGTCTAAATTTCATATCTTCTCATTTTTTTTGCTGCTGTCTAGTTTCTGTATTGTCAGAAACAACAAGTTGTTTTCTGTGCACCTTTCACATGCCACCCGTGATTTTGCAGAGCTATATAAGATTCTACTTCCTCATCTCTTTTGAGATGAGGTTGAAAAGTCTTAGTCTAGCTTTCCAGATGCAGAAGTTTTTGATTTCCCTAATCTTTTTTCCCTGTACACCATTCCTTGTTCTTCTGAATGCTAAATATTCCAAGACCTGTTAAAAAAATACGCACATATTTTTATATAATAAAATTAATTTTATAGGATCTTTTCCAAGGCTTCACTAGGAATTTTTTGCTCAAATAATGATGCATTGAGATAAACATTATCATTTTCATTAACTGTTTGATTTCTTTTTCATTTGTATAATCAAATAGATCTAATTAGGTTTCAGAATACTGATTATGCACAGATCATACTATAAATTGCAATGTAGCTGGACAACTGCTAGAAATTAGGATTGGTCTAAAAAACAACAAAAGACACAAACCTTCCAGATTATGCAAATGAGATAAATTTTGAAAATCATGTCCAAGTAATGCCAGGTGGAGTACAGGAGATAAACTAACGAGTAAAACAGATATTCAAGCAGAATAAGATATTTGCAAAGTGAGAAGTGATAATACCTAAAGGTGATGGGTGACGAACAAAATTCTGTGGTGTTTTACAGCAGTGTAAAAGCATGAGTGTGATTTTGGTCAGCTTGTATAGGGGGCATTATACCTCTGATGTATGGAGGCAAAAGTCCCTCTTTTTCTGCACTAATGCAAATCACATTTAAAGCAGTTTGCTCAGCTTTCTGCACTTCATTACCAGGGGGATCCTGAATCATGAAGGGAATTCATCTACAGATTTAACAGTAAAGAAAAACAAAGGCTGTCTAAAACATGAGTAAATGGAGATGCAAGGGAGTTTAGCATGACAACCATCTACTAATTGCTGAAGGCAATATTAGCACCCAGAAGAGAAAGACTAATATAAGATGTTTCAGACTTCTTGGTAATAGGATCCATTCAGTTGCACCACAATATCATAAGGAAAATTACCTGTAATGTAGTTGCAAAGCAGACTAGCCCAAACCCCAGCAAATGTGTTCTCAGGAACAATGCTGCAGTACGCATGAAAATATGTATTCCTGCTTTACCTTCTGTATTATTATCCACAGTCTGCCTCCTTCACATAAAAAATAAATAGGCACCATATCTCAGAACAAACGGATCCCAGATTTTTCACAAGGATTGAGGTAGTTCACTGAAAAGCTCTCATTTCCCTTCTATAGAAAAAAAAATTGGAGGGTGCCCGTGACAAACTGAGGTCCTCTTTATTTTCTGCCTGTTGTCATCTGAAGTAAATCATCTCAGTAGGGAAGCAAACTGGGAGTCTAATATTCTGTCTAGAATCAGATTTCTACCTGGGCCTGATAAACTTGCTCACTCCTCCAGCATCCACTCAGTGTCAGCTCTCAGGAGCTGACTTGGAAATTGCTTCCTTGACACGAGGCAACAATGTGCTACCAAAGTCTTCTCTACAGTGCCACTGACATGACTTTCATTTTAAAATGGTTCCTGAAGATTGCACTTCAAAGTACTTGAAGGTGGAAAGAGGGTTAACATTTAAATTGCTATACCATTCTACTTATATACAAACACCATCTAATGTATCTTCCTCTGTTCCCTCTTGCCTACCAAGCTCTACCTTTTCTCTGCTGAGATACGTTATAGAGATTTTTACCAGAGGCAGAAGTTTGTTGCGTCAGTAGTCAATCTAATCACCTCCTGCCTTGAATCTTCTCATAATCATCATTCAGGACCCTATGCAGAACAAAACCCCATAGCGGGTCCTCAGTTCCTTTTCCCGTATGTCCACTCATCACTGTGTTTCCCTTTTGTAGCAGAGACAGAGAAAAATGACAGCCATGGAGGCAGAGGGGGTATCAACTGCTGTGGATAAATCAATCCATCACAAAAAAAAAAAAAAAAAAAAAAAAAACCAACTCTGCCATGAAACTTAATCACTAAAGGTCATGTCGGGGAGTGAGGAACAGATTAAATTAGCATAGTATTAGATATGGAAAATGATTTCTGTCAAAATCATCTTTACCACAATTATAATATGTTAATTACATATTTCATTAAGGAAGTTGATTATGGTTCACAGATGAAATCATCCAGACGAAGACACCTGGAAGGAAGCACTAGAGCCTGAAGCCTCTTCTCTCCCTCTCTCTCTCCCACACACACGCACATGCACGCACACACACACGCAATTAGGTACATGCAGTCTTATGAAAAGCTTTTACTTCTAAGATTATTAAAGTGCAGCTGTGTCTGGTTAGGACAGAAACTCAGACAAATAAAGGAAAGCATGGTAGGGTACATTCATTTTCCTTCTATCAGTACTTAGAATGAACTGTTCATTTTAAGACTATAACATCCTCTGCCTCTGGTGACATATTAGTGGCATCTAGTACCCTGGGTAAAGGATTTCAGCACTGACTAATGAGTTGGTGGCTGTGTGTTTTTTACAGGGAACAGACCATTTGGCAAATTTTAGTCAAGCTACTTGAAAGAGATATCATCAACGATATGAATGTCATACAATATCTTGCCCTCAGAAGTGGTTGCAGTTCATTTACAGTGAGTTTGGGTACTTGGGTACTGTGAAAAAGTTACATCAATCAGCAATATAGTTTCTTAGTCTTCTTTTCCAAATAATTGTTTGAATTGCTAGCTCTTTTTAGTGAATAAAGCAGGATCTTTAGTGATTTGAAAACACAGTCTCCTTTTCTGGCTGGAAAAAATGCAGCTGAGTCTCAAACCCCATAAATGCTGAGAGACGGAGACAGGAACTTTCACATATGTGTGAGTCTGTGTATGTGTATGTGAATGTGCTCTGTGTATAAGTGTAAGACAGAGATGAGTTGCAGCCTACATAAGAAAGGGCTAATTTTATTCAATTCTGACTGAAGGAGCAGCAGAAGTGGAATAAATGGGGTACTCAGTAGAAGGAAGGGAGGAGATTATATGTATCCCTCCAAAAAAAGGTCCTAGAGATGCCCCTGGGAATGAAAACGTCTGAGCTTCAGTCAAATATAATTACCTCATTCTCATATTTCCTAGTGAGTGAGAATGCATCAATGCTTGTGTGCCCTTGTGCTGATAGATTTTGCCACACAGAATAATCATTGTTGGAATTAAGCGTAATTGTCAAGAAAGACTTGGTCATCATAGAGAAACTGTCTCATACAACTGTCCTTTTGCTTTCCAACAGTAATTACTTTAGTAATTAATCTCTGTCATTTAACTGTATTACATTTTGAAAAGAGAAAATGAAAGAAAGACTGGTTTCTGACTAATTTACATCACAGTTTAAAATCCTAGAATAGGGTGAATCAAATGTCAAATTTAGCCCTTTCACAGATAGTTAAAATAGTCTCTTTCTAATATCTAGCATGAGCATAAATGAAGTTAGGTTCCTAAAGTCATCTTCATAATATCTATATTGCCTGAAAGTTTCCACTTCAGGGCTCTTAGTTGTAGGTAATGGAAGACAACACACAGAGCAGGAACCCTGGTCGGAAAAAGGTATATGTCAAATGTCATTTCTGCTGCTAGTCATCATGGTAGGTGCTACTTACCAGCCATACATCACTTGTGAATGCCAACATCATACAGCAGTGTCTATGTTTTTAACAGCAACAACTGACAGTGAATGTTGCCAGTGTTCTTGGTAAGCCATGTGGGTGAGTCAGAAGTGCTGAGCATCCTTAGTTCCAGTTGCACAAATGACCCAAACACTTCTGAATTTGAGTCTCAGAGTGTGTCTATGTCAATATCACTGGCATTCCCACTCTTTAAAATATTTTAAAGCTGTTTCACTCCTCTTCAACCTTTTAAAATGTTTTCCTTGGTGAAGAAAGATTATACAGATGGCAACGGTCCCTTAATTCCTACTCCTGGAAAGAAGGATCAGCTCAAGGGTTTCACTGTTGCTAACGATGATGGCAAAGTCAGGCCTCAGATGCATTCAAGAAAGTATCTTACAAAGATGAAAATCCTGTTTATTTTGGAGACTGGTGAGGGTATTATTTTTTATGATATATCACTTTCACTGTCACTGCTCTTCATGGCAGTCTGACTGAAATGAGGTTTCCAGGATTTGCCCTATTAGCAGCTCTGAATCATATGTAAGCCAGGTAAGGCATTGCCATGGATATATAACAATCAAATATTAGGTATCACACTCAAAACCAAACACACTTGTGAAAGAACTGCAGGGTTTACAATAAAAGTATGAAATCTGCTATGGTCAAAGGTTCTGAGGGTATGACCTTATAGAGATGACTAGATACCCATCCAAAGCCTTTCCTTTCACCAACATTCAGTTTTAGTTTGAATGAATTTTACAGTCCATGTTTTCCTGAAACTGATTGCTCAAAAGATATAAAAAATCCACCAAAAATATTAAATCATTGGCTAAGACTTCCTTTATGGTTTGAGGTTTTTTTTCTCATTTTTAATCCTGGTGTCTCGCTGTTCTAAAAATTAAAAGAATGAATAGTGACAGCTCAAGGTTATATGAAAATATTTACATCAAAATTCCAAATTAATTCCATAGAAATTTTTTTTAATAAAATGAAAATTCAAACCTCAGACTGGGACTATTCAGCAGCGGTAAAAGATTGTCTGATGGGGCAAATCCACACAGCACTGTGAATTTCTCATCCAGAGAATATACTACACAGACTCTTGCAGAATATGTGTGTCTGTGAAAACACAGCTCAGGAATGAATCACATCTCTGCTGTTTTGCCGACAACCAAGTACTCCCTTAACAAGATACAGGGAATTTTTATTTCCGTTGCTATGTAAAGACACACAAAATGTATGAAAAAAAAATTAACAAAGATGTGGGTAGGGTTGTAAAGAAGGAAGGATTCAGTTGTGACTGTGTAACAAGAGAGTCTTAATGTGGTACATGAGGAGGAGTTGGAGGATGTAAAGAGCTATGGGAGAAAAAAATGAAACAAAGGTGATTATGGTAAACAGTTATTTTCCTGTCTCTGTCCCCCAACTGTATGTAAGGCCTTTGTGAACACTCTCTTTACAATATGCCCTTAAACGTCACTGGGCTTTCAAGATCAGCCTTATAGGCAGTGTGTTCTACTGATTTGCATTGCTAATTATATTGTACTAAATTTAGTTTATAGTGATAAAAAATATCAACATGATGCTTTATACCATCTATGTAATCTGAGCTTTTTTCTTTCAGGACTATTTCTGGGTTATGCAGATAAAATGGCCCCTTGAAAGAACCAGGATTTTTTTCTTTTCCTTTTCCATTTTGTACCCATTGTGTGATCTCAGTGCTCCAGATGTAATTTCACTGGGGTTCCTCAGCCATTCTCCATCGCTTTCTAGAGAGGAGAAAGGGGGGTTAGGAAGAGTGAATGACACGAGGGGGTCTATTTTTACAGGCCCAGTGCATCGTGATTAGAACAGGCTTATGGTCTGCATATGTACATGGAAAAATCTCCCAGCAATTGACCTGCTAAGTGAATATATATTAGAGAGCAGTAAATAGAAAGGCTACGAGGTTTTAGTTAACAAGAACTGACTGATACTTAAAAGCCAGGTTCTGCCCCCCTCCCTACTCCTCCTCAGTGCTAGCTTGTTATCCTTTCACACTGGACAATACAACAGCACGTCTGTCTCTCCCCCTCTTCTCCCCAAATCAAAGATCAAAGGCTGCATTTGTAAAGCAAATAGTTGGAGAGCTACAGCCGGGTTTGATGAAAACCCACTCCAGGCCTCTTGGGAGATATTACCTTCCTCATTATTCCACTGATTGGCCTTATTTCATCCAAGGATTACTGCACATTCTCCTGACGGCTGATGAGCAGCTTCATGAATATACAAAATAATCCGGCGGCACTGGGCCAGCACTGATTATTATTGTGAAACTCGGAGGAGCAGCTTCAAATGAGCTGCTGGAGACTGTGGAACTCTTCCTCCCTGTTTTCCATCTGATTTTACCACAAGGATCCTTATTAGGCTATTTTTCACATGTCTGTGAAGAGAAGGAGAAAGAGAGAGAGATATTGCATCTAGTTAAAAATGATCAGGGAATTCTGGGTACCAGATGTTTTTTGCTTAATATTGCAAAATGGCTTTTATTAGATTACACTAAGCACTTACTAACTACAGTTAAACTGCTTTGCAGAGAAACCTGATGGGAATGCTTCCCTAAATAGTTTCTTTTTTTATTTATTTATTTTGGGGGGAGCAGCTTCATATCAGGTGGGCGGGCAGGCGCCGAGCCCATCCTCATGGGTGCGAGGATGCCGGTGCACAAGGGGGTTTGCCTGAGAGGGCTGAGCTCCATCACAGTGATCAGGTCCTGTGCATAAGCCCAGGATAAACACAGCTTCAACCTACCCTGAAGCCTCATGGCCATAGGCCTGGGCCCAGCACTTGAGAAAGCACCAGAGCAGAGGGCTGAGCTCTGAGCTTTCCAATTCAGCCTAGCAGAAACAGTGTTGGTGCAAATCACCTTTGGTGGACTCCAAAACAATCTTTCAAGAGAAATTCTGACTCTAGATAGAAGCCATTTTGTAGTAGAGACTTTCATGTCACTCTCCTCTTTTCCCTTTTTTTTTTTTTTTTTTTGAAGGATGTCCATTTAAAAGTGTGTCTGGCAATGGTGGCCCACCTGCACTCCTGCTGTTTGGGATGCAGCCAGGTAGCTGCTCTGCATTTGACAGAAGCCCCTCCCAAATCTTTCATCCCAAATAATCAGCCAAAAAGGTTCCCCTCTTGGAGTCCCCCAGTCCCAGCCCTAAACACAGCGCCTGATTTACAATGCTGCTAATTTGCTATCTGATAAACAGGGACCCTGTTTGTTATTTATAGTTGTGTTCACTTGTTTTTAGTGACTGTGAACAACTGAACTGCCCCGTGCTATAAATGTCCTATCTTACACTTTGTAATATGTCATGTGAAATAAAGGACTGACACAAGTGACTCCCTGCTCCCTCAAACCCTGCTAACAACGACTAAACCATGTTTTAACCAGGTATGATATATTTTCTCAGCAGAGAAAACAGAAAATCTGCTGCACTTCCTCTGACAGTGACATGCTCTCTCCTTCTTTCAGAAAAGGCAGCCCGGTGGCTCACCAGTGAGACCAGCTGTTAACCCTTTCTGGAGATGCCATGAACTCTGCCACGCAGCTGTTGGGCTTGTGCAAGCTCCTGTTGTGAAATAAAGGTTACTTCTCACTATGTGTTCAGATTTAAATATATTTTCTTTTTATATTTTATTTGAAATTGTCAAAGAATAATATATTGTCCACCTTTATAAATACACTTAATAATAGATCAGATGGTCTGTTTAGCTGGAGGCCCATTGCCTGGAATGAGTTGGGGGTAGAGACTGACAAGGCAGGCTTTTCTAAGCAGTGTCTTGATGAACAATCCAGTGCTGTATTTTAAACAAGGCTTTCGCACTGAGCTACTCTGGCACAGTAATTTAATGAATCTACATTTCATGACTGAAGTGATAAGGATGAAACATTTTAAAATAACCAAAAGGTAGATACACCAAAAAAGTCTGATGAAACATTAAATGAATGTAGTGTAACACATTATCTTTGCTTCTGCACATCCAAAAAGTGCAATGAACTAAAACATTGCATTAAGCCAAGAATAAAGCTAAAAATTAAATTGGCTTAGAAAGATCTAGTGTAGTGGTTTATGCACTAAGAACGCTGTAAATTTGGTCATTTAATATCATTCTCTTTACCTCTGATATGCACATTAAAAGCAAACCAAGACTCATGGTAAAAAGTTAGAAGAAAAGGACAGAGCTGAACTTTATATGCTTATGTCTTTTTAAACACACAGTATTAATTGGGAGGCTTAATTTATTGTATAGTTATTCTCATTGTCTGTTTTTCAGGTGGTATGAATACCCTGAGACATGAAATATAACAAGGTCTGTTGCAGATTAAAACAGGATCCAATAAAGAAGACGTATTCAAAAATATAATACTGCCCCTTCAAATCAATAAATAAAGACAAGCATTTCATACACTAATGCATATATCTATGACCATTATAAATTAGTTGCTTGCCAGAAAATACACTTCTTAGCACAAGTGCCATTATTTAAAGTTGTCTGTTTAATGCACACTTAGTATATTTTCTCATCCAAAGCTGCACTGCATAATTAGACAACATCCATTCTTAAAAACTAAAGTAGATGCCAAAAATGTAATACATAAAGCATGACGTTTTACGAATTTACATCTTCAAAAGTTATGCGTGTTTCAGACAGAAAAAAATTACAAAAAGATCACTATATTATAGTGGCCCGGGTTTCATCTTAGCTTGCTCCATCTGTCGACTGGCAGTAATGTAAGTTATAATGCACTTATTCTTATTCAACTTCAGTGAATGGGTATTTTCCAGGGTAGTTCTATTAAGTGGACAACTAGATAGGTGTCTTAATAGTTTGCTGAATTATGGTTGTTTAAGCCTGGGTTAGATCAATTGGTTGATTGCTGCTTCTTTTCCCAGAAGACATTTATTGTCTTCTAAGGTGAACTCAGATTTCTGTCTGTATTCCCAGCACGGATGGGTTTCTGGCAACCTCTTGGTCATATACAGCATACTCTTACGTTTTCCACTTGGGACCCCTTGGGAGCGCTCTCTTACCCCCCATCCCACCCAGAAGGGCAAGGGTGTCTGTCTCCTTCTGCCTTTTTTTGGCAGTGTGGAGCAGCCAGTTGCCTTGGTGAGAGCTGTGACAATTGCCTTGGTGAGAACTGTTCCATCACTGTCCTTCTGTACAACAGGTGACAACTGATCAATCAGAAAGAGAAAGAAAGTATGGACCTGCCGAGTAATGCATGGGGCCTACTTAGTGACAAAGGACATGGGAAAGGCGCAATTGCTTGATGTCTGCTTTGTCTGAGTTAATTGGCAAGGTCCACTCTCAGGGCTCCCAAGTACCTGTGGTTGGAACAGTGCCTGGTAGAGTGAGGTACTGCCCGTGGCAGAACTAGATCAGTCCATGAACCAGTTTTGTGGACCAGGCAAGTAGAAAGCACTGAGACCGGTTGGGCATCTGACGTTCCTGAGGCCAGTCTTCCTCTGGGGAAGCTCTCTCTCTCCTTTTTTAAGAGTTGTGGAGATCAATGAAATGGAGGAAGTTCTGGGAAACTACAAGTCAGTCAGATCCATGGCAGCCCCCAGTAAGATCATGGATCAAACCTCACAAACACCCATTGCCGAGTGCATGAGGAACAAAACAGTGAAACAACATGCTGGGGTTTTCCAAAGGTAAATTATACCCGAAGTACAGGCACAATTATTATCTTTTACATTAAGATGACTGGCTTGGTAGATAAGGGGAAAGCAGTGGATGTCATCTACCCTAACTTTAGCATGGTCCTTGACACTGTCTCCGTAGTGCCACTGCAGACAAAACGGAAAGATATAGACTGGAAGGAAGATTGCACAGTGTGTAAAAAACTGTCCAGACTGTCCAGGATTAAAAAAAAAAAATCACTGTTTTGAAGATCAGGTGGTGGATGGTTGCTGGTAGCATTCTTCAGGGACTGATACTGATCCCTGTGTTCTTTACTGTCATCATTAACAACCTAAGTGATGGAATGGGGTGGGATGAACCTCTGTTAAGATTCTGGATGACACCAAACTGAGGCAGGGCATTGTGGTGGTGGAGGCTTCCAGTGGAGACTGGGAGTAGAGCTTTCAGTCAGAGGGAAAATCAACAGACTGCAGACAGGGACTTACAGAAAACTCAAGAAGTTAAAAAAAGGCAAATGCAAAGTCTTGCATCACGGGTGTAAAAACTACAATGCTACAGGAGAGCAAGTGACTGGCCAGGGCAGTTCCAAAAAGGCATCTGTGAATCCCAGTGGATAAGTTCAGTGTGAATCAGAGCAGTGGAGGTAAGCAGCAACAGGATGAGTGTAGCTAGCAATTCAAAGGAAGTTATTTTTCCCTGCTGTTTAACCCTTGCGAGAGACTGAGTAGTGCCCAATTTTGTGGCTCAGTTGCACAAAAAAGACATAGATGATGTGGTGCAAGTCTGGCAGAGAACAGCTAGGCTTGCCAGGTCCCATAAACAGAGGCTGAGAGAATGGCACCGAATTGAGGGATGAATCTATTTGATAACTCTACTAACTACCTGTCGAAAGTTATAGAGGAGATGGAGCTACACTGTTCCCAGTGCAAGGACTGAAGGCAGTGGAATCAAGCAGCAGCAATGAAAATTCCAATGAAACACACAGTAAAAATTCTTCATGGTGAGACTGATCGAGCACTGCCCCAATTTGCCCAAGAGCTGTAAAATCTCCATCCTTGGAGACATTCAGAACATGGTTGGACAATGTCTTGGGCAACCTTGACCTAGCATTTAAGTTGGTCTTGCTTTGAGCAAGAAGGCAGACTAGATGACCTCCTTAGATTCTTAATCGCACTGTGATTCCAATTGCTTAATATGGTTACTTCAGGCATCATTATTTAAAAGCTATCATGGAGAATAAATTCCTTGACTCCTGACCTGTTTCCTTTTTTTTTTTTCTATTTCCTCTATGGTCTATGGCATTTTGGCTCTGCTTCTTGTCTCTCTGGCAAACAGCTTGGGCCTCTCAGCAGGTTTTGCATGATGCCACAGGACAGCAAAGGCTAGTGGGCTGTACAAGCTGGCCAGCATGCCAGGAGCCTTTGTGCTTCTGCCTGTTAATCACAAGGTGCTACTGAGGTGTGTGAGCTGGCCAGTGTGCCAAGAGCCTGTACATCAGCCATACAAAGAGAAATGAGCTAGCAGCAGGCAGCAGCAGATTGGAGAGATGTGTCCCAGTGTTGGCAGGGGCAAGGCCTGAACCACCCATGGCAATTAGTGAAGTCAAATCAGATGCAGAAGCAACCAGTTAGATCAGAGCTTGTTGTCTCACCTTCCTACTGGCCTGGTCACTCTCCATACACCCTGTCATGCAGGCATCTCGTTTCTTACTGGGAGGTGAGTGAGCATCTCATTATGTCATATTGAATTATGTTCTATTATAATAATTGTATTTATTGTATATATTATATATAATATATTGTATTATATTAGTTACATTATGTCACATTACATCATGTTACGTGTTACTCTTGAGTCACTTTCCCACCCTAGAAGTCTCCATGCTGCCACCATGTTTTGCTCTTTGCAGGTGTCCATCCAGCCTGCAATATGGCTGAAGAGCTGAAAGAGGCTCACACTCCCCCCTTTCTTTCCTCTCATGCAGTACAACAAATGCCAATAAGCACCTGAAACTGCAAATGGGTGTCCTAGCCACAGGAACCTAGGGAATGAGGTCAGACAAGAAGCTATCTGTTGATAACCTGCTCTTTGCTCTAGCAAATGCCCTAATGTTGGAGGTGAGCAGTGCAGAATGGTAGAGCTGGGACTTTAGTAACTCTTACTTAAGGACAGATATCTGCTCATATCTGAGGCAGGGGGATCTCTGCCATGGTAAGTTCACCCCAGTAAATCAGCATGGTGCTGATTTCCAAATAGTTGGTCTCATTTACTGTATTCCTCTCCGCAAACTGAGTTTGTGCTAAGCTGTTGGAGCCCAGCTTCACTTTTCTCCAGCTGCTCATTTCCAAAAAATTATTGACATTGCCTCCAGCCCTTGGATGTTAGTGGTATTTTTGTTTTATGTCTTTCCTAACAAGTTGACACAACTTAACAATGTTGGTCTTGTCACCAGATTATTCTTCTAAATGAGACAGTTATTCACAGTGAGTCATTGAATATTTTACAACATGGTTACAGTAGCTGCTCCGACAGGTACCTGTGTATAGATGAGAGTGTATGTACTGTCACAGCACTGTCAAATAGGAGATGTTGCTCTAGCTTTATTTATACAAACACTCACCCCCTCCTCTCCCTTGCTCACTGACTGCCCTTTAATTCCCAAGGCACCATCTTTCCATGTTGTTACTTAGGTGGTGCACAGAGATAGCCCTACCACTACTGTATGCCTTGGGCTTCTTCAGGTTTTGGGGGAAAATATGTGTTATGAACATTGTGCAAGTGGAGATGCGATCTATAGACATTTTATTTCCTGGTAGACCAATGAGCTTTGGAAGAGGAATTCTTTCCTTCAGGTGGGGATGGCTCTGTAAATAAAACTCTTCCAATTTTTCCCTTTTTGTTGTCTTACTTGATTTATTTTTCTTCTTCTTCTAAAGGACTTTATAGCCAAGAACAACCAGAATATCTGCTTATAAAACAGTTTGTGGCCATCTGGAAATAAAGACTTCTAGTGCCTGCCCCCTACCTGAGACCATCCCCAGGGGAACGAGTGCATGTGTTTGCATGTGTTTGTGTAAGTCTACAATAACTCTCCGGTTTGCCCAGAGTGTAGGGAATAAGAACCTAAATGAAGCTCACCCCAGATTTTTGATACATGCTAGTGATCAGAAAGCCTTGTTTATTACCTGCACTATGTGGCAGAGCATCAGAACTGAACCACTTAGCTTCTTTACAAGGTGTTTTCTCTCTTTTTTAATGTCTGTGATAATACCTGCTTCTCATATATTGCACTGGCTTTAATTAATTCACATTTAAAAGTACTTTGAGGTTCACAGACACATTTGCTACCTGAATATAAACTATGCTTGTAAGAATTTGTAATTTTTTGCAGTTTTGGCTCCATTTTTCCTCCTTTCTTTTCCCCCTTGAAAAATAATTGCCCCAAAACTAGCTAAATAGCAGTAGAGTCTGAGCAACAGCAAAAGGGTCTCTATTCTCTGTCATCTTGTACCTTGCACCTTGTCAGCAACACCTGTAAAAAGCTAGTGTAGAATAGCAGCATGCGGCTCTGCTAGTACTTTACACTCCTTTTGCGCAGAGTGAACAGACTACACAAGGTGCAAGGCCCAAAGGCCTGTGTTTCTGCCCATTTGGGATATGCTCTTTGCATCAAATCTTGAGATTTCTTTCTTTTATTAAAGTAAACCTAAAGGAGTCCCCTAGAGGCATAGCCAATATTCACTCCTTGTGGGCACACAAATCCAGGATTAGCCTGTGGCTGTTCCCAGGGAAAGCATTTGCTAGTCAAGTCTGAGCTAGTGTTAGGCAGCTACTGTAATGGAGAAGACCTACTCTGTTTATTCATCTGAATTAGATGCCTCTGGAATGAATATTTGTGTACCCCCAGAGTTTAAAACTCCATCATGCTTATGTCCTGAGATATGCTGTTTATCTGAAACTGGTTTTTCTTTCACATTTCTGTGAATTTTCCCACAATTCAGGAGGATCTGACACTGATACTATTCTTTGCTGATTTCTCCCACCTAGCATACAGAAACACTGAAGACGAGAGATCTTCCAAGTTGCCAGTTTACGAAAATTGTAACATTTCCTTTTTTTTAAATGCCACAGTTTCAGTTTCACTAGGGGGAGCAGAGGAGAAGACTGGAAGAAAAATTATTAATGCTAGGTCTGAAATTATCCTAAGTCTGTGAATCCTCTCCTTTGCTAGGGAAACAATGCCGAATCCCTAGCAGCTTCTACAGTTTGCTTCTTTGCAAAAGTCCTCTAATGGTAAATTGAAGACAATCAAAAGCCCATCACCAAAACTCACCTGAATTTCAATGTTTACACCTGATTTTGAATCCAAGTCTATATTTAAAGAAGATAATGGAGGTCTGTCCCTGTACAAAAATATACTTGGATGGGTAAAAATAATTAAAAAGCACTTGAATAAAGTCTCATTAATAAACTCAAATTTAAGTTATCATCTGGTTTTTCTGACACTCTAATGATAAAAGGTGCAAGATATAGGTATTACAGATACACAGATGTCTGTCATAAGTAATAGCAATTATTACTATTATTATTAATGTGTCTTACACCTAAGAACTCCAACTTAGATAACAGTCTCACTTATTGTGCATTCAGTCAGACATATTCTCAGTTTGCCTCATAAGTGGAGAAGAAAGGCAAATAGACAGGACCAGGAGGAAAAAAAAAAAAAGCAAGGCACACAACAGGATCAATCTTGAGCTTTTCAGAGGACCTTTTTCAGAGAAACCTGAAGTATCCTTGAATTTCTAAGGAAGATTGAGAACCTAACTCTTTTATCTTACTGAAAACCTCAGCCTGACAGACTTCTCTGAGGTCATATGGGAAGCCCATGATCAGGGGCAAAACCTGTCCAGGGACAGCAACAAAACACAAATCTCTTGAATGCTTTTGTACAGAAATAGTGTTTCTTCATACAAGGAACCATGTTTTGGGCTCATGCCTAGCTAAGATTAAAGAGCAGTGGATAAACATCTATCCTTGTTACCACCACAACCATTAATTTTTAAGGTTAGTCATCCCTGAGACCTGGAATGGCTCACTCACATGAGACAGAAATATTTCATTCAGCCTTGTACTCTGAGAAAGCTGACACTACTGGGCAGTGAAGCTCCTTTTGCCTTTCCTTGCTTTCTTGGTGAGTGATCTTGACTGCATTTCCACCAAAACAGAGATGCAATATCTCACAAAGTGGTGCACTGCATGTTTCTGCCGGCGTTCATTGGCTGCTCTTCGCGTGTAGGGCAAAGGCTTAGCCTCTAAGATTTGTTGGCAGCCTCCTGCTCTTTGTTCTTCAGAATGTGAAAATAGTGTAAATAGCAGCATCTGCAATTGCTCCTGCTGCTCTGACTGCCAGCCAAGTCAGATCCCCCTCCCCTCAGAGAGCAGTCCACATGCTGCACACAGGACTGGACCGGGAAGGAATTATATGCAGTGAGAGTGCAGCCTCAGGAGTGCTGTGAAGAATACGGGCCATCAGACAGGAAGGCAAATAGACTGCCTCCGAGTTTGGCTATTCCCAAATGAAATTTAAAAAAAATCTCTTCCCCACATCTTGAGCTTTATATATTTTTTTAGGATTTTTGTGTCTAAATCTATCTTGCTACCAAATACGTTTTGAAGAAAGGAAGAGAATAATTCACTCACTGTTTCTGTTGTGTGCAAGGAGAGCTCTATTCTAAGAGCAACCAACCTTTCTGCTGTCATCCTATACCTACCTGTCCAGATTCTTACACTGAACCTATTGTGACAGTTTAGAGATTTCAGCCATGGGGTTCAGATTCACTGCTTTTCTGTTTATATAATGGTTTTAAGCCTTTTCAAATGTGTATGTAGAAACAAAGTTCTAGAAATCGTGAAAAATTATTAGCACTTTTTCTCACCATATATATACACATGCATACATACATACTATATACTATATACCATATACATGTGCCACAGCAGATTTGTTTTTCCTCTTCAGCTCAGGTTGAAAATAGAGTTAAGTCCTTTTTCAGGTGAAGAACATTTAAAAATAGCTGTTTATCCATTTGAAGTCTGCAAAAGAACAGAGAGGCATGTTCATCTATGGTTTGCAACAAGAGAAGCTGGTAAAGAGCCCTGGAGTAAAAAGCATGTCCCAGAGAGATGTTGAAGGAAGGGTTCTGCAATCTTCTTTCTAACCAGCCATATCAGGCCATGTCACCCCAAAACCAAACCCTTCTAATGTATACAAATGGCATAGCAAGGTCAGTGACATGACTGAATTGTCAAAGTATCTTGTACGAAGCAGCTACTTGGACACATAGGTAGCTGATGTCAAGATTAAGGCCTTAAACTTTCTCTGCCAACCCCATATAAATACTACAGAGAGACACACACAAAAAAAAAAAAATCCTAGGGATACACATGGAAATAATTTTTGTGTGGGCTAAATTGTGATTTTACACCGTTTTTTTCCTTACTTTATTTGACTACTACAATTTCCCTTCTCTCTTCTGTACACTTCAAGAGATAGATTGGACATAAAGCTGAATCTGTAAAAGGATTTAAGTTCTGCCTTGGCTGCATGGCAGCTGTCCTAAGCTGATGCTTCATCATGAAGTTCTTCCTTTGCACTTTAAGCAAGGCATTAATTATCTTTCTAAATTATGTTTCCAACCTCTCCTCCTTTCTTTCTTAACACTATCTTTCAATTCTAAATCAGCATCATAGCAGCCACAGTTCCATCTATCTTCAGAGACCTGAGCTTCATTTTTGAGCCCACCTTAACATCAAGATTCGCAGCTTTCAACTACATTTCTCTCCTGTATTTATTTTTTTATTTGCATCATTCCAGCACATGCCAACCTCTAGCACATAAAATGCTTGGCTCAGAGGAACAGACGTATACAGCTGCACTGTAATTGTAGGAAAAAAAGCACACTAATAACTCTTCAGTGCATTCAAAAACTCTGCTTGTTGCAGAAGTCTGAGCAGATTGGCACATGATGCAGAGGCATAGATTACCCAGTGCTTAATGGCTAAAACTGGAGCTCTATATAGCCCAAATACACTCACTTTACATTGAAGAAAATTAGACTTTTTTCTTCTTCCCAACAAGTGGATTTTAACCCAACAACACTAAAATATTTGAGAAAAGCCAAGAGTGCAGTATTTTAACACAGAGGACTGCAGTGGGAACCTAAATCTAAGAGCTATGTTCTTTTATTAAGAGGGAAGAAACATCCTATGGGAGAAGTGGCCAATCAAAACAGCTCAGATTTTTAATGCCAATCACTCATGCATGAGTTACAGACCAATCGTTCCTTGTAGAAATTATCTAGCCAGTAGTTTTGAACAGTGAGTCCATTTTCAGGAAATTGTGAACTGCTCTTTGGGACTTCAAGAAAAAAAAGGAGCAAAATACATTAAAAATATAGTTTCTTTCAAATTATTCACCTAAGTGTCTTCTTATGTGCAATTTGAAGACAGCTTTCAATGTTAAATCTGCACAGAGTATGCTATAAGGTTTTCAATGGTTTATATGACTGAAAAAACTGAAAATCATATTGAAAAGTAGCATTCTTATTTTGTACAAAGATTATCACATTTGCAGCACAGAGCTAACATTCACAACAGCAGGTAGAATGGCACATGCTGTGAGCATGCCACTCGAGCTTAAAAACTTTAGTTCAGGAAGGTTGGCCTATTGAGGAAAAAGGAATGTAAGCACTTGCCTAACTATGAGTATTTAAACTGCTTACCTAAATAAGAATAGATTGGAGCACATACTTAAGTGGTTTCCCTCGCCAAGGGATTACACCTCCAACAATTTTACATATTAATTTTGAATCTAATTTAGGAAAACAGGACTGTGCCCACTCCTCCTCTGGATATGCACTCCTCTCTCAGCCACACGTGGGTATTTGCCATCAGCTGTGCATTCAGTGGCCATTCAACCCCTGAAGGACCAGGTTGGGAGTGGTCGCTGAAGGGGTTGATTCCTTGGCTGCAGCTGCTGCACACCGTAAATGCACTGGCAGGGCCAGCAAATCAGTAAGCCATAACCCACCCTGCAAACTGCAGGGGACTGAACTACGGGACACTTTTGAAAAAATACATAATATCCCCTCTAGAGCTGTAATGGCAGCCTCATTTCTTTTCCCATGTGCTGGTAAGTTGGAGACACAGGAGGAACCTTCTTTAGGTTGTTTGGTTCAAGGTCTACTATGGGGAAGAGGACCCACAGCCTTGGAGACAACCAAGGCGTGTATATCTACAGTGGAGAATCTTTTCTTTTGTGGGTCTGAAGCTGGGGCAGTGCAGATATCTGGGTTGCACCCAAGGATGTTAAGCGCAAGAGAGGATCAAATATGATGCAGATATGTAACTAAAAACAGACTACATCAGAAAAAATGAAAATATATATACACACATGCAAAGATTCCAAGCATCTTTTTGTCCCTTTCAATGATAAACACATTGGCTGAGAATATATTCTCCCGCAGCTTTTGGGTTTCTCTAACATTTTCAAACATTTAGGGCACAGTCTGGAAACTAAGCTGACAGACACCACCCTTGAGCAATACTGGCTTGCCACTGACCTCGTGCACCAGTCAAAAAGAATAGCCTGCTCCATCTTTTACCCTGGCACGTGACTTCAAAAAAATCAAACAAGCGTTTCTCATTACACTTATTAAATTTGAGTGTGGCTTGTTATTAATTGACTGAGGTAAAACAAAACCCTCTCACTGTAAAACATAATTATTTAAGCTAAAGTGCTGATGACTTAAAATGTCATGTTATAGCATATAATCTATGTTAAAATGAAAGATAGAAACACCTCCTTTGGCCTAATTGCACTGAATTCAGTGCATTTGTTATGACCAGAAAAGTGAGACTTGAGAGGAATGCAAGATATGGGTGCTGTGTTTTATCAGTCACTAGCTGCCAAGGCATTCCCTACCCCTATGGAAACAGCCTATCAGCAAGCTATAGCAAAAGGCAGAGCCTTCCAGGACCATGCCTATGACTAATCAAAGAGCAAATCAAAGTATTTATAGCTAACATTGAAGCAATGCAGTAAGATTTGCTTTACATATGTCCCCAAAGGTGTCTGTGGCCTGGTGGCTTTCTTGCAGTCCCTTTCTTTCTCACGCACTTTCTAGTTTTCTGATGTACTTTAATTTGGAGGGGGAAAGGGCTTCCTAGCAATAAATAATTCATCTATCATATTTAGATTTATGAAACGACTTCACCAAAGAGCATTGCAAATGACTGGCGAGTTCATCCTTTCTGACTTTTGCCACAGAAGAGAAAGCTTGTTCAAATAGTCCAGAAATCTGTCAGAGGAGGAGGGAGCTGATCATGACACTGTCATCCTCCCCTTTGCCTGTAGCTTGAAGGACGGTTGTGTGTATGAATTCTGCCTGACTGGAGGTCCATTGAGATTTGGGGCTGAGGAGCTCAAGTAAAATGTGTGTCCTGGGCAGTCACGAACCCAGGAGGACCAACATTATATGTGGCATAAATGTCTGATAAATCCACATGGGAATGCACATGGAAGTAATGACTTGGTTTAATCAATAGCAGCTGCTAGATTCACTTTTATGTTATTGTATCTCATGAGGCCATGAGGTGTTTTGGCATGTAATGGGTCCTACAGGATCTGTGTCAAGTAGTGTAGTTTGGGGGAAACATTGTAAAGGGTGTTAGCTCTTCTCCAAATGCATCAAAAATCTGTGGGGTGTTACTGGAGTCTCCTAATTTTAGCATCCTCATAAATTTTTATGGCTGAGGTGGAGGTGCCCAAGGTTAAATCACCAGTGACTAATGATGAGCATTGTGCAGGCTCAACCTTTATGCACCTTCTGAGCAAGGTAGAATCAAAATCCTAAATTATGCATCTAGGCTCCCCTTCAAAATCAGAAAAGTTTGCTACCTGAGAGGGGCTTGTCACAAGCTGACATGCTGAGCCAGGAACCAGTAGGAAATGGTTTATCCGGTTACTCTGTAAGGATTAATTATCATGGGGACTAGTCCCCAGATCTCCTTTCATTCTGCCAAATGTTTTAACCAAGGGTTAGAGAATCACTGACATTTTTTTCCCCTGCTTTGTTTATTCAGTGCCCTTTTCCCCCTCTTTTGATGGTGAATATCCCCTCCCCAGTCAGGCCTTCTCTGCAGGAGGGGATATGAGCTGGAGTCAGCCCCGTGACAGAGTGTGAGTCCACGAGCATGTGCTCCAGCTCCCTAGCTGGCGGGCAGACCTTTGCTTATAGGAGAGGTGACTGAGGGAGGGGAAGAAGAAACAGCTTCTTTTTCCAAGGGGCTCTGAATGGGGACAAATATATTATACATGCTCAGAACATGCACTAAAACAGTAAAACATTTCCACAGAAGCTATTTATCATAGTATAAAGACATGCCCTAACAAAAATTCACTTGTGGAAAGCTGCTAGGGTCTTACTAGTGCTCTGTCCCTTTCCTTCTTTATATTCTGCAGGGTGAAGGTAAAGCCAGAAAGGACATCAAGAGAGTTTTTGGGTTATTTCCTGGTTCACAAAAGAAAATATTTTCTTTTTCAGCTCCTCCTGTGTTTGAGACATTGATATTTGTCTTCCAATGCTGCTCTTAGCCTTGAAAGGGGATTACTCCAGTGGATCCTCCTTGTGACAGAATGGAGCTTGACAATAAACATGGGGAAATGGCATCCTAAGCAAAGGGGATTTCACTGTGTGAATGTGTCTGTATTGACAGTGTTCACTGTCCAATCCTTCACCAGTCCAGCTCACTCACTTATATAGCAAAAAGCATGAGGTTTCATTTTAATTCCAAAGGTATATAACCCACATCTTCTATGAAACTTCAGTTTGCAGTCAGGAAAAGGTAAAATTAAAACTCTTCCAGCAGAATGTGTGCATATGGATACCATGAACTTGTACATATGTCTTCCATAACATAGGTTTTCCAGGCACCTGTTTACTAGCCTACATGGGGACCAAAACCAGATGCTGTAGGCACAGCAGAAGCTCAGAGGAGAGCATTTCTTCCCCTGTGGAGCTTGGAGCCATGTTCACCACCCTTCCATGACCTCTGCAGAAGTCCAGGATGGAGTTAGCCTTATGAAGAGCTGAGGAAAGGGCTAGGGAATGAGGCACCCTGAGCGTGATAAGAAGTAAATCATCTGCGTGATGGTATGGCCTACAGATTCAGCTGAAACAAACTACTCTTTCTCCCCAGAGAAACTGGCTCCTCCAGGCAGCCACAACAGCAATGGATCTCCTTTTAGCAGAGACCTCTTTAAATGTTGGCAGCATTGACGCTGGGGCTTAAGAACATCTGGGCATATTCATGATAGGACAGCAGTATTAGATCTGTCATAATAATGTCTGGTGCATCCAGAACTGTCAGGTGTGAGCATCAAAATGACACTGCCTGCTTTTCCTTCTTCTCTTTTTTTTTTTTTTTTTTTGGGGGTGGGGGATGGTAGAGAAGATCATCCAGAATCAACCCAGTAAAAAGAATTGTCATAAAATCTCACACCATTGACTTGTAAATGGAATTGAATCTGTGGAGTCTACATAATGATCCTATCAAAAAGGGAAGGAGCTATCACATTCATATAACAGATGAGATATGAAATGACTACTATGGCAGATGAACACCCCAGAGGTATTTTGCTTTATTCTACTCACTGAGTTTATATCTCCAGTTTCTCTAATTTTAGTTATTTTTTTTCCTCAGGTCTCAAGACAAGAACAGAAAGAGTTTCTTTTCTTTCTTTCCTTTTTCCCTTTTTTTAACAAATAACCTCATACAGAAGTCAATAATATAAATACTTATGTTTCCAAGGTCAGTGGTGGGGCTTTATTAAAACTGATTTTTCACAATGTATTTCTCTGCTGTTGCTTCTGCTGCTGCTGCTAGAAACCTTCCAGTCATTTCCCCTTCCCTATAGTCATCATTTGGGTTGCCAAGAAGTTAAAGCACTTGCAGCAGACAGGGGCCAAGTAGTGACAGGCTCACCTTACTCACTAAAGAAATTGCCCTGCTTAGGAAAATCAGATGCAAAGCCCTCCTCCCTTCCCTTCTAACCCTCACACGTTCCTTTACGTCTCTTACCTCCATCTCTTTCTCCCTTCTCTCATGGCTCCCTCTGCTCAGCATTTTGATTAGTGACTACTTAAAATAATCAGAACAGCCATTTAACTGGGAGTCTCACACTCACACCTGAAGCTAAAACACAGTGTCATAAAAATGAAAAGTCATCAGAATCGCAAGGACTGCCATTTGCATGCAGCTACCAGTAGAATATATTCATACAGAAGTAATTTTGCAGTGCTGCTGTTAGTCAGCACAGGCTGGATTAGTACACAGACCCTTCTATCACTGCCCTCCAGGGATTCACACCCTGGGTTTAATTAGGGTTTGTGCCTGGTTCTGCTTCAGAGAGATGCTGAGTTAAGTGCAGCCCCAGTGTATTGTGCTGGACATCCTCTGTCTATATGGAACGTCCTCCTGCTGTGGCGTACACAACACACATGCACACTCCTCATTCACATTCTCCTACCCCTTTTTTACAAATTATTGCCAATACTAGAGTGCACAAGCTGGAGGGTACTGGTTAAACCCTGTACTTTGTACTTATTAAACACTGGTGGCCACAGGGAATGAAATGAGCCAGGGCTCATTCGTAGGAAGTGGTGTTGGTTCTCTCTAATTGTATAGAACAATATAATCCAATGTGATGTAATGAAGATCTACAGAGAAAACTAGCTTTTTCCTTTGAATAGCATGCCAATGTATTTTAATTTTTATTTCATTCACTGACAGGTTGAGAGAGGAAAAGCCCAATGTGATCTTTCACCATATTCTACATTCTGCATAAGCCCTATATACATGTATACTCTGTATAAACGTATATCAGTAAACAAGATAAAGATTGGAAGGCAAACAGAGAGAACAAGAATTTGAGAGTTGAAACTGTTGCTAAATCAATCCTTCATGCCCCTTTCCCATTACAAAAAGGAAGGGAAATGTCCCATACCGTGCCCAGAGCTTAGATAGCAACCTTTGAATTACCAAGTGGTACTGAAAGTGTAGTGCATTTAACTTTAATCTTATTTAAACTTTTTTAGTCTCTTTCATTGCTTTGGTTTAAAGGCCCTCAAGGAAGGTTGTGAAATGTGTAATAGCTACCTCAAAAGAGCAGTTGTCTCCTATATGAACAAATATTTAGAAACTATCCCAAAATCCCCTGGAGTCAGTGGAATTTTTTCCATTGATTTCAGTGATCTTCTATAAGACCTTTAGGCAGTTGTCTAAAAGGAACAGTTTTGCCAACTTTATATTTATATTTTCCACTTAGATTAGTGATTGAATAAAAATGGAGACAAAATAGGAAACCCTTGTAAAATCAGAACAAACAGAGTGACTTGTGTTACGATAACCTGCTTCCTTTGTGCCAGCTTCGTCTCTCCTTCCTCAGTATTTGTTTACCACGGGCAAAAGGGATGCAGGCTATGTCCATGGCAGTGCTGTACAGAACACCACAACACAGCAGCAAACTGGGGATAGAAAACACACAAAGTGTCTGCCACCAAGAACTGAATTGAGCATGGGGTAACTGTGACGGGTAGCCCACATGGATTTTACTGACTTGGTCAGTAAAATAGAAAAGTTTTCCACCTTGTTCCCCTTTTTCATATTAATCACTGTTACATGCATGATTTCGTTGAACCTAAAATCATGCTTTTTACAGTGATTTCCTTGTTACCTCTGTCCCTGTGTGAGGCTTGCTCAGGAGAAACTCAATGAGGAAAGCAGAAGAATGGTAGATTTGACGGGGTATGATGGAGGGAAAAGGCTAGAAGGGAAAAATGTATGAAATGATCAAGTACGACCAAGGAAAAAAGCATGGAAATGTTTGCTTGCTTATAAGCAAGATCCAAGAATTACCCAAATCACAAATTACCTTATGAACATAGGAAGTTTAACTATGGGGCTAGGGCTAAATTCAAATCCAGTTAAAGAGGAAAAATCTTAAAAATCTCCACTGCTGTAAAGGTTGAAAAGCCTCTGAAGTCTGAGCAAGTAGACTGAAAAACAAGAATAGTGAAACAGAAAGGAAGCATAGTGCACCTTGTTTAAAGAAGGAATGATGTTTAAAAGGCCCCTATCACCATAAGATGAGAGAGAGAAGAGGAAAAGGTTCCTTTACTTCTTTGTTCAGCAATTTTGATATCTGTTTACTACTGACTTTGCAACCTTCACTCCGCTACTTCACTTAGTTTCCGCAGAGGACCTCCTGGATCCCCTTCCTCATACGATGGACACCAAAGGGCTGGCCAGTGGCCCCCCAAGCCTGCACCAGCCAAGCCGGCACCTGCTGTGCAGCAGGTGATGGCTGTGTCCCTTCCAGCCCTCTGTCCTAGGGAAACCCATTGTGTCTGCCACATGATGGGGCTCCAGGGAGGCAGAAGCTGTTAAGCCAGATTATACAAGCACCAGGGAACTCGTAAAACTTTTATTGGCATTTAAATACATATTTAGGGACTGTTCTGTGCATGTAGTATTTAAGTTCCATACCTGGTTGTTTACTGTTATTGAAGTCCATGTTTAAGCATCTTAAAAAACCATTTTTTTCAGACCCCCTGCACATGAGTGTCACTAAAAGACTACACTTTGTCACCTTGGTGTACAAGAGGGAGCCCAGGCCCAGGTACACAAGGACCCCTCCATATAGGCACATACATCTGCTCATGCAGCATGTACTGCAGTATGGGAGACCAAGGCTTGTGTCCACCTTTCTTCTGCTGTCAGATGTTGGCAGGTATTGCCATCTGACCCAGTCCTCAATTACAATGGAGGATTCCTGCCTTTTACTTAAAAGGTGCAACTGGCCCTTGTTGAGTCTATCTAATAACTTTCAATATTTTTTTATGTCACACTTTGATCAAAATTAATTTTTTTCCCTTCATTGGAAATACATACTAAGTTGATATGCATTGTAATATATTTTTCCAGATGCAAAAGACCTGATTCCTCACTGCACCTTGCAACCACTCTGCAGCTACAAGGGTTGATGTTTTTATTAGACATAAGAGAGGTAAGAACTTGGTGTAATACAAGAACTAACTTAGGTCCCTTCCACACCTACCTCTTTCATATAGGAGCCTACATGGAAATATTAGGAGTGTCCTGATTTGGGCTTTTACAAATGAAAGGATCCCCCAAAAGGTTGAGAAAGTAGTCTAACAAAAACACTGACTTCAGCTCTTTACAAGAAGAAATCTACCATTTATACTCAAACTGGATCTTCCTACCACTGTAATGTGGGCTGCAGGTTCCTCCATTTGTCATGCCGACAGTGTCTCCAAGCATGGTGTTCTGAGCAGAATTGCCTCATCTTAACTCATTCAGATGCCCTTCCTGTGAGTCAGAAGCATGACAAATCAACTCATGTCTCCAGTCTTCCTGTGTCTTCCCCAGCCACTCAGCAGGGATACACAGCCTCTGGCAGAGGACAACGCTGATTGTGCATACAGAGGTGGAGGGGGAAGAGTGGAATGGGAGAGCAAAGCCTGATATGCTTTGTCACCTTGCAAGAATTGCTGTGTTCTTTTCCTTCTGTTTTGTACGGCTCTGCCCACCTCCCACGGTCTAGACCCAAACATCTTATTTCCTCAGTTGGATATAACCTGCAGGTAGAAGGTAAAAATTTAGGGAGCTGCTCCCTCACAGGTCATCCACTCGCATTGGCTTTTCAGTGCTTTCTCATGGGAGTGCTTTTGAGAAGTCTTTCTCAGAGTCGCACATCTAAAAGTGCTTTTCTCGTCAGAGAGGTTCAGGCAGGGCAGATCTTAGCAGCAGTATTTTCATGTGGAGGAAGAACTGCACCACAGCTAACAATAAGCACTTCTTCAAGAGCTAATTGAAGATAGAATGTATAACACCATCTGTAACCAGCCATCTGGTGATTCCCAATAACACTGCCTTCCACACCACAAGGAGGGGAGGAATTTATAGAATAGCAATCTAGTTTAAACAATCTGATTTGGATAAAACGTGAGCCCCTCTTTGCCACCTCCTCAGCCATTATCTGTATTCAAACTGTGTGAAACCACAGCTCTTGTGAGGCTTTAAAAAAATTGCTATAGGACTATGAATAATAATGATGATGATAATCAGATATGTATTTATTAGTTACCTTTGAACTCTCAGATTCCAGCTGGACAAGATGCAGGAAACTAAAACCTCTGGAGAGTCTTTTTTCACAGAAATGACAGACCAGTTTTACAATCCCGAGGGATAAGGCTAGCAGAGATAAGTATCTAAAGTTAGGAATGATTATCTGAGTTGAACTTACAAACCTTTTGCAGTTCACCATCATTCCTTATGCCTTCTCTTACTAATATATGAAGGGACTGTAAATTAAGGACCACCAACCTGTCAGTTATGAATCAACAATATATTTTACTCACAGGAATGTAAAATCAAAACAAATCCCCCTCAAACACCAGTGGTTTCTGATGTGCTCTTGGAACACAAAATTATTTTTGTCACATATCATTAGTGAAATTTGAACCTGTGCTGGATCCTCAAGCGGCCTTTACTTTAAGCTGTGAAAGAATTTTAGCAACTGCATTTGGTACCCTTACAAACACAGGCAGAGACTGGTAATATGGACAGACCTTCACTTTGAGCAACACAAATGGCACCAACTATAATAAATATGAGGAGTGATTCCCAAACCGAAGACTGGCAAATAGTTACCCAGCTGCTACAGAAATAGCAAGATAGATTTTTTTTTTTTTTTAAAGAAAAGAAATTAAATGAAATGGATATTAGCTGGAAACATCTGTGTTCACCACAGAGCAAAATGCATATTCAGCAGCCAGTTTATTGGCTCTTTAGAGGATGTGAATGGTGCATTGTAAATAATGACACGCCTGTAATAAATTCCCAGTAAAAAAGAGAGGGGGACTGAGCCTGTTCCTCCCACAATTCACATTTCTGGGTCCCTGCTGTGAGTGATGATTCACAGCAGTCACAAATTCCTGTTTTCAAAATGCTATTGTATACTCCAGGGCTTTCATTAAGTTTTACACTAGCAAGGGAAATTTAAAACTTGAGAGAGAGAGAGAGAGGCTCTGTGGTGACATTCATTTAACACTCACTGTACTGCACTGATAGATGCGATAGGAGGGTGCATGTCAGAAATCAGTCTATGCTGCTTTCTTTAAACGTAAAGAACGGTGCATGAAACCCTGACAGTGTGTAAGAAACAATTCAAAAACCACCAAAATTGTGACTTGACAGCTTTTGTGTTTTGGAGGTGTATAAAACATTGCATAAATGTATTGGGCTTCAGCATTTAATTTGTGCTCCTATGGGACAGGCAGCTGTCTTAATTTCGTTCCTAATGCAAGTATATCAGATCTGTGAGTGTTATGTATAAAAGATGTACTGCTCCAGCCTCACAGTTCCAGAATTGAGCTAGCTGCAAAGAAAGATCTTGTTGTAGAGAATATACCTTTTCCTGTCAAAGCTGGGTATCAGGATGTGCAGACGAATTTTCGTACCCTGACCAGGGAATTCCTAGAACATCATTCTGCTGCATGGAGTTCCAGCATACTGCCTCCACCGGGCCTTTCACCTCCAGGACATGGTTTTATATTCAGTCTACATCATTTCAGCCAAATGGTTTTTCTACAGCTGCAAAACACACTAATGAGATGAGTTTTTGGCAGACTCACAAAGTTCTCAGTGCCCAGAGTTACACATGTCGTACACTGTCTGCTGGCTACCTCTGTTTGCACTTAAGGAGGCACTGTAAGATATTTTTTTTAGCAGAGGATATATTTCCCAGTAGCTAAAATGTTATACAAGTGTCTTCTCACACTAGCAAATTTGCCATTCTCCATTCATTTAGAAAGGAGGCATCCTTATTCTTGGTTAAATTGAGGGCAGATTTTCCAAAAACCAGGGCCAAATTCTGCTGCATTCCCTTCCCCCCCCCCTCCCCCCCCCCCCCCAAGTGCAATTTCATCTTTTCATTGGGTTTTCTCAAGCAAAGACAAAATGACTGTGTCTCCCATATGGCTGTAGTGTATTTCTCTGCTTCTTCTTTCCTCTGAAATTTAAAACCTTCTGTCACAATTTTTAGCTATAATTACCGAGTTCAGAGTTTCACACTGAGAGCTGCACCCAACACAGGTATGAAGACACGTGAGCATGAAATAAAAGCAGTTCCGATTCTACCTAATAAAAATCTGTAACACTTCATCAACATCACAAGCTTATTAATTTTAGGGTCATTTTAAAATGGAATTTGTGAAATTTGCGCCATTTTCCACTTTGAACAAGAGATTGGTGTAAATCTTGGAAACAGACCCATTACATTTAATTAAAACACAAACAGAACTAAAAATGTTGTTGCTTTTCTCTCCCTCACTCTTTGCACTTTTCATTTTCTCAAAAAGTGGGTGAAAGTTTAATGTGGTTTTTGGTTGCGTCTGAGTTTTGCTTTGAAAAAAATACGTGTAAGGTGTTAAATGTTTGCAACATCAAGTAGTCAGCTAATGGCACTTCATTAATTTGCTTTGCTCAGGAGCTGGAGCAGGGAAAATGTACTGCTCTGAAAGCACCAGGTTGCAAGACTTCAGAGCAGCACTTACATGATCCTATCCCAGCTCCTCATTTCCTTCCTTTTCCATGCGAATGTCCCTGAGGCTATCCAGCCCTGCATGACAACACTCCCTCCACACCTCAACCCCACCCTGAGCCAACATTTTGGGAGCCAGCACTGCAGGATTTGCAGCTCTATACCAGTTATTTAATTTTCCAGGGACTACCACTTCATCTTTCTGGGAAGCTGCTGCCTGCCAGCCAGCCAGCTGCCATTTTGTGGAGCAGTGTTGATATAGCACGCTGTAGAAGAATGAAACCCTGCATGCTCTCACAGAAGGTGCTATTTTTGGTTCTTCTCTTCCTTTTTTCTCACCTACGCTGAGGAACTACAGCTATTCAAAATGACTGCCTCCGCCTGCTTGAGGTACGGAAAACAATTTTTTTCCTTCCAGGGTAGGAGGAATGGCACAGGGTCCTGGAGCTGCTGCCAGCAGGCAAATGGTCCGGGGGTCACTGCTCGAGCTCTTCTGATGGGGTCTTGTCTGCAGGACAGTGGTGCAGCAGGGATTCAAGATACTTTCTAGTGCTCTGGCCATGTGAACCAACAAGGACAGGGAAAAGCAGATAGGCTTCATTTCTGCAAAATAGTGTTTCTCTTGGGATTCTTCTACTTATTTTGTTTGTGAGGTTGGTAACTGGAATTTCCAAAATGAGTTGGTGTTAAATGCCAGGTTCACTGACAAAAGATACATCAAGCTAGGTAGGGTAAGTCTGCTGATAGTATTTCTTTTCCAAAATAATATTCAAACTGAGACATGTTTTTAAGAAAGCAAGCTTTTTCTTTGCAAGATCCTTGAAACAGAATAACAGAAACTGCTTGTTGGCCTTTGCATAATGATAAAAATGGATAGATACATTTTTGGTGGTGCTCAGACATTTACACCATGACTCACCAGAACTGACTTTGCCTTAAACTTCATCATGTGTCAAAGGTATTTTGTTTTATTTCTGAATTTTGATAAGTGTCTCTCTTCTTCTGTACAACACATAAAAATGAGGTCCATCTGAAGCTCTCAAAGGTGTAAAGCCTTGATTTTAATGTGGGGTGGGTGGTGGGACAAGACTTTCACTTGGGAGTTTTGTTGGTCTGAGAAAGCCCAAGCCTTTTGAATGCCATGGTATGCTCGAAAACGTGTTTCCTTGACGTTTGTGATAATAGGAGCTGATGCAGGTCCAGTTGGGAAAGACTATCACTGCAAGTTAAGATGTAAAACCAGAATTTGACAGAGCAAGCATTCTTTGCTAATTTCCTTGCAGTTAATTCCCTTACATAGGTGATGCAGTGCAAATACAGGTACGCATAAAGAACCTGAAAAAAAAAGAATTACTATTCCTTTCTTCAGATCCTAAGTGCTGTTTATATTGTCATTTTAAACTAAACCATTTTGAGCCATCTAGTTTTCAAAAAGCTTCTCAATGTAATAATGATGTTTTCCAATATTACTTTTAATATGTTATTGGATTATATTTCATATAAATAATTCACATTTTTTCTCCCAATTCTAGGAATCTTTTTTTCCCTGTCTCAAGGTGACTTTGAGCCTCGTCACTTTATTGCAGACTTCAGAGGTTTTCATCACCCTGTTTGCAAGTACCATTTCAGTGGTTAATCACATCAGGGACAGCTGTCTCTGGGGTGCCCTTTTTGATACCGGCAAGGAAAAAGCCTTTATGACCATTCTTTTGGTGCTGCAAGGACAAAATCAACCACTGACATATGCCCTGCAGATAGGGGAAGCCAGTAAAATGATATCACAGCTATTAAATGGGTTCAACTATTTTTGTCTTTTTTTTTTCCTATTCCAATAAATTTTTTGGAACCTACCCCACCATCATTGATTCTACCCCAAGAGAAGGAAGCAGAAAATCAGTCACTGTGAGAGTCTGAAGCATTTCACAGCAAACTGCTTTCACCTCCCAGGAGAAACTGAAATATGTTCCCAAACAGAGGACTTGGAAACTTTTCTCTAAATTGCAGGAATGTGAATTATTCCTGTTGAAGACAGAGCATAAGAGAGAAGTGAGAAGAGTAGCTGCAGTTTCTCATCACAGTCTTATTCTTCCCTTCACCACTTATCAACATGTAAACTTTGTTTTCTCGGGAGTAATGATTTTACAACCACTAGGGACAATAGGAAATGTCAGATAAGAGACTCATTACACATCAAAACAGCCCAACCTGACAAGACTGGAAAAAAATCCAGGAAGAATGAGTGGAATTTTACATGGTTATGTTTTGTTTTAAAGTGGTCACTAAAGAAAAATATAATATGTTGATTTTTATTTAAACTCTATGCTCATGGAACTTTTTTTTTTCACCTCTCTGTATCACAACAGTAGGCTGACTGGAAAGAGAACTCTGCGTTCAATGCTGTCGTCTCATTTTCAACTTTGGGGGTGAAATTCAGAAGTAAAGGAAAGTTCAGATCTAAACTCTATGTCTCCTGCTTCTCTCTCACTGCATTCCACCACACATTGCAAAAGGAGGTAGCTGGCAACACGTACGTATAGCTTTCAGCTACTGTATAATGGATTTTGACACAGGCCACAGCGGTGATGACCTGTGAGAAGTGGACACCTGTTATGAAATCTCATATGATTTTGCAAAGAGCTCATGATAAATGTCAGTTGAACAGTGAAGCTCTACAGGCCATGAATTTGTAATGGGTTTTTCTTGGTTGTGACTATTTGTGCTGGGATATATAGATTGTGAAATGAAATCCAGATGATAGCCAAATTCCTGTTTCTGCTCTGCAGTGTCATAAGTCAGACAGGCTGAAAAAGGTCTTTGAACTTTGAGCTTTATGGGAGTTTAGATCAATTGGATTGACTGAGGGTGTTTTTGTGGGTCACCACTTTATGCGAACCAAAACTTGCTTGGGACTCTTAGTGGTGGCTGGACTTTCTTAGTAATAATTGCCCTGCATGTACTAGCCAGTGTATGCAGAAAGGTTCTCATCATCCAAGTAAACTTTCTTCCTACCCTGAGATGAAAATGCACATTATGTAGTTTGCATAGAGAAAACACAGATGTGGTGGTGCATCCCCCCTATCCTCCTCCACTCCCCCAGAATAAAACTGAATAAGAGTTATCTTTTTCTCTTACTTCTGTGCTTTTTTCCTTTCTGAGTATCTCAGATTCAGCAGACATTCTTTGAAAATTCAGCTGGTTGATCACTAAGGAACTTCTTTTGTCTCTAAGTCAGCTCTACTTTCATGATGGTTTCAACTGTGGTGGTGTCAAATGAACATGGAAACCACAACACTCTTAAATGACTGCTGGCAAGACCTAGCAGATTCACCACTTCTCTATTTGGTATCTGACAAAATGAGAAAATCTTATAAAAATGAGCAGTAGCGTAAAGGCCTACTCAACACATGAGCTAAGAAAGTAGGAAAAAAAGATGTAATAATTCCACAAATGTAAGGACCACAAATGCAAAATTAAAAGTAAATCAATGTAACAGTATGAGAACTAAAGTAAACACAGGGAATGTTTACCACCCCAGCTACTGATTAACTGTGATCCAGATAACCTGTTAAGTAGCCTTCTACAGTCAGCTTCACTAGGACTGACAGCCACTTTTTCTCATATTTCATTGATGCTCGGTGTAAATGTTGTGTGTATAAACCCAATGAAATACACCAATCCCCGTGTTGTGTACAGATGCACACAAACCATAGTGGTTTCTGTCTTAGGACATGGGTTGTGTGGTAAGTATTTTCAGGACTTTCTCTAGTCCACACATTGCATCTCAACCAGCACTTCTTGTCCTGAGACCAGGACACAAAGGCTGACAAGGAACCTGCTGAGGAGAAATAAAAGAATGTTTACATTAATTATGTAGAATTACATTTTCCATGTAATATTGTCACAAACTGAGTTCTAAGTATACTTCAAAAACTCAGAGGAATGGCTTGATGAGGAGGAGCACTCTGTTGTGAACTATGACATACACTGGGCAGCCTGAATATGATCAGAGGTAGGTCCTCTCAGGTGATATGATCATTCTATATGCAGCCCTTTTCCATTCATTTAATCCAACAAGCAAACAATGCTCTCTGTGCCATAGCCAGGCCTAGAGAGAGAAGAAAGATAACCCAGACAACTGATACATATATAAACTGGGCAAACTGTTTACTGAGACCAAAGAGAGTTCAGATGATCAGATGCTGCTCTAGACTTCTAGAGCTTAAGTTTTGCTTCTTTAAAAGTATAAAGTCAATAATAATAACAATTACAAGAGCTCAAGAAATAACAGTACATTGGCTGATAATAAAGCACACAGCACCTGTCCATCCTCAACCAAATTGGCCCCAGCCTTTGGTATTTCTTTAATTATTTCCTGATGCAAGTTTGGGCTTTTAACTGGATGAAAATGAATTAGAAGGGTTTTTTCAGTTCTAAAGCATCTCCTATTCCAACTAGGGCACTTATCGTCAAGTCAAAGATTATTTGCTTTCAGCTTAGAGTAAAATAATAAATCATTCACTGTTTATGTACAAGTAGATGCAATTTCCTTTGTTAAAGTTATTTGCTTGCCAGTTGCACTGTTACAGATTAATTACTCAGTAACAGTTCTGAAGGTGATGCTTGGTTGAGGATTCACACTCTCACATTGCTGTGTGAAGTCAAACACACGTTAGTTTCAGTCTGGCTTTAGCATATGAGCCACTCTACAAAGGGATCATAAAACAAAGCGCAACGCGACAACCAGGGGTACCACTAATGTTCCTTCTGAAAAAGAGACAAGATGAAGGAATGTCTACCGCAGAGAACCAGATGGAGAGGTCCTTATACATGCTTGGTCTCCTGATTCAGACACATATGCTTGGGTGGATTTATTACTCTCCAGCAATGACAGCCCGAACCACAGCTCCCTGGCACCAACAGGGGTCTTATACTAACTTCAGAGCATTAGGATCAGATGCTGAATGTGGATACAAGTCTTCCTATTAACACCACTAGGTGTTAGGTAGAGAACGTATTTGAAAAGCTGAACTTAGTTGATTTCACAAGGTTTAACTTACAAAAAGTCTTAACTGCTTTTTGATATATTACTTGGTGGAGTGTTTTTACAACTTTTATTAATTTAAAATCTGAAACTTAAAAGCATGTCATTACAGTCTGATAAAAGATAACATAAAAGATTTATAAGATTAATAAGATATTGCAAGCAAAGGGAGAAATATGGTTCATAGGTATTACAAACACATAAATTATGATCCAGATTACTTTGTTTTGACCATTCAGGAGTGCAGGAACTTTTAGGAAGGGAGTTTAGAAGGTTGTATATGAAAGCCTGGTCAGAGTTAGGTCTCCTTAGAATTTAGCCCAGTAAAATTAACTGATAGCAGAGGGAAGGTTGTGAAAACATTGTTAAAGCAGAAGTTTACTATTGCTATAAAATTTCTCAGTGGGTAAGATCATCATATCACTTCAAATTCAAAAAACCACAATTTTTTTTTGATGGTACTGATTACATATTAGTTTAATATTGTTATGATGTTGTAGGGGGTTGGCCTAGATGATCTCCAGAAGTCCCTTTCAACACTAGCTATTCTGTGACTCTGTGAACTCCAACAACAGCACGCACTCAGTCTCCTGGAAATGAAGTAAAAATAGTTACCTCTGACCTTTTGGAAACTGAAAAATAATCAAAGCAAGAACTCTTCAGTTTTAGGTTCACCCCACAATACTAAAACCAGTCAGAAAATCCATAAATGAAGCAGCTATGATGTTCTTCTTTTCTACATTATTTTATATTGTGTGTTCATGATGAGTATTATATACTCACTCCTGCGCAGGGAAGGAGGGTGTACTGTGTCTTCCATGTCATTAATCTTTATAAATACTGCACGTGAGCTGCTAAAATATTTAAAAATGTATTTTTTTTTAAAGTGACATTATTTTGGTGACTGGGATGGAGTTGCAGAGATTTCACTGAAAGTATGAGGCAATGTCTCTGAAAGGTGCTGAAGTGCATCTCTGAATGTATTTATGAACACTTGGGACCTGGATGACACTGTTGAATTCTAGTCTTTTCATTGTTTCTCCTCATATCACCCATCCAGTCATTAGGAGCAGGCAAGTTTGGGCTATCTGCTTTTTCCTAGAACTAATCTGTGCAAACTGCTTGAAGAACTATCTGAGCTTTCGTTTTCAAGAGTGCTCCAGTCATTTGGACTACACCTATTCCAGCATACTGCAGTGACCATGGCTCTATAGAGAAACCTTTTCACTCTGAAATGCATGTGGTCATTACTGAGGGTGCTGAACTTGCCTTCACACCTTAGAGTCTTATGCAGTTAAATCCATTTTATACAAGAGATATTTTTCTACTGCTATTGACAATTTGGCAGTACAGTATACTAAAATAACTTGACACAGGTTTATGCTAAACCCAGCCAATCCCTGTTGTCTCTACTTGGGAGCAAGAATAAAGTCTCCAGAGCTATCATTCTCCAGCAGCTTTCTCTAAGCCTTTCAAGCAATTAGACCTTCTTTGATGAAAGGGGCATAGCCTGCATGTGCCACTTACCAAAGTACATGCACTCTTCACTGCACATTAGTTTGATGTTTGCTGGCCTATACAGGTATCAGAAAGCAATTGATGTTTTCAGCATATGGACAGCAAACTTCCCACCTTCCACAACACACTCAGAGAATCACATGAACTATTTGTCATTGCACTTTTAGGTACATTTTGTAGAGAAAGGCTTGAGAAGCAGGTAGTCTTTTCACTTTCAGATTCCAAATAACTAGCTGAGGAGGAAACAGCTGTCAGCAACTCTGAAGTGAGGAGAAAAGAGACTAAGAAACATCAGCAGAATTTCAGACAAATTCCAAGAAGAAGTGGGACATATAAGTCCTATGTAAGGTTGGACAAGGTAATGGGGTGTTGCTGCACAATGTATATAAGCTGCTTTCCAGGTCTGATGTTCATGGGAATATAAAATTTTTAGGAAGCATTTGTGCTTACAATTGAAGTCCTAGTTGCTTTTCACATCCAGCATTGCAGAATGGCAGGACTCTGACTGTTGGTAACACCTCAGTATTCCCAAGAGGAAGAGAGGTTTTAAGTAGGCTGGAGAAGACCATCTATGAACACAAGAAAGAGTAAATCATATATTCTTTTTCCAGAAACATACATCAGGTGGTTAATGGTCAACGTTGGCCAAGGATCACACCTAATCTTTACTGTTGTACATGTGTTGGTTGTCCAAATGTATTTGGTTGTCCAAATACATTCAAATGTAATACACATATGAAAACAAAACCCACACAAATAGGTACTTCTTGACAATGGGTCCTAGCTCCATGTTCAGTTAGTGCATACCTTATACTGCAAACTTCAGTGTTCCTTGTTTTGGTAAGAAGATATTAATATGTCTTGCTGTCTTCACAGGTCTCAGCTCTCACCTTGTAAATATATGTACTATACCTACCTTTACATTCACATGAGTATCAACAGAGTGCAGTCAAGCTGTGGTAAAGTTAAGCATGTTTGCAAGTGGGGGTAGGGTTACTTTCCAGGAGCAGCAGACAGTCATACATAATCATTCTGTGTGTGGCAAAGAACAAATGCAACAAGTAGATTATGCAGGAGGGCTTTCCAGGGTGTCATATTCTTCAAATCTGATGTTTTTACAGAAAGTCACAAGCTAAATATTTCCTTGAAATATCCAGGCATTTGAACAGTCCTGCAAAGTTCAGTGAGTCTCAGAGCAAGCAAGGGAGATCCCTACATTTTTCCTTAGTAGCTCAGGTCTTGCACTTTCATTATTATGAATGGAGTTACTTAGTAGAAGGCAAATATATCTGGCCTTTGCATAACAAATGCAAAGATATGGCTGCTGCTCCCTACATTTTCCAGTCTGAGGCCAAATCCTGACCACTTCACATATGGTCATGGTTGTACCCATGAAGAAGCTCTCTGAATCAAATGACAGAGTATGAGGGCACGCGCATAATGTGTTTGATAAGGTAGGGACCAAACCTCTGATGTGGCAGGGTGTAAAAGGTGAGGAAGTGCAAGCAAAGACAGTAATATGGGAGCATGTCTGAAAGCATTTTCCTATTGCAGAAGAGCCCAGTATAAAGGCTTATTCTTTCTCCTCCTACAATTTTCAGTCAGGTACCTGGGTCCTTCTTAGCACCCCAGATTTTTGTGTATCGAGTACAACTGCCTCGCTGTGACACCATGGCAGGCTGTCTCTCATCAGCCCCTGCTGTGACACTCCTAACGCTTTCACTCCAGGGAGTGCTTCCCTGCTTGATGCTGCTAGCAGATTAAAGCTGTTCTAATTTTCCATCCTAAGCCAAATAGATGCATAAGCAAGCTGTTGGATTGTTTTGCTACGAGTGCTGTACACCATCAGCCTGCTTCCTGCTCTCCCCCACCCTAGCACTCATAATGGTGGACATTTGCAAGTAAAATGTGGAGTGGAGGGCAGAGGTGAGGTTAAGACACAGGATAGATAAGGAAGAGTTCCAGGAATATTTTTCTGCCAAACCCTATTTTTCAAGCTACTCTCCTGACTCCCATCTCTGTGTTAGTGTCAGGAGATGACTTGAAAATTAGGGAGTCTTTTTCTAGGATCAGAAAAGTCATCAAGATTCATTGGATCAGAAGAGTCTTTAAGATCCAATGTTTTTCAGAAATAGGCTGAATGAGCTCGGTAAAGATTAGATGCCAGTCCAAAAATACAGTGCAATACAATTTATTTTTATATGCCATCCTTCACACAAAGTACCACAAAACACTTTAGAGAGATGGAGAGATAATGCTTTACAGAGTTAGGTACAGCAACTCCCAGACAGGCAGAAAAGGAAAATGACATATGGAAATAGAGCAGAGTAAAAGGGAAAGCTGAAATTTAAAAGCAGTAAAGTTGCAAGTAAGTATCCTCATGGATGAGTCCCCACGAAAGGACTGTGGAAGAATTCAGAGACAGAGCAGGAGAATGATAAGTGGAAATTAGCATCAAAACATAGGCTAGAAAGCATGGACAAAACTAGGAACACTTTCACTCTGCAATACTTCATAAGAGGAAGCAATATAGAGGGATACCTGGCTGTCATTATAGTGGCTAAACAATTTTTAACAATCCGATATTATCAATAAACCTAATTGTTTTGACTGCCCATGTGAATTAGGCCCAGAAAGAGTTTCACACACCCAAAGATCTCCTCTTGCCTCTGAAATCGGTCCATCTGTGATACGAGGATTTTATGATGCCTGAACACTTCAGGGGCATTACAGTAATTTCAGGGAAGCTGCTAACCAAATTACATGGAGATAGCTTTGTCTGGGACAGCAGGCAAAAATACCTGCATGCACACAAACATGCATGTACATACATGCACAAACTTTACTTAAGAACCCCTTTAAAAATACACTACCAGGTTAAATTTTGAACTGTGCTTGATGACTCTGAAGTAAATTGAAGGGCTTGAGGGTATTTATTTGTTGCATAGGAGAGATAAGCAGGAACTTCTCTCTGTGCATATGGAACTTTTCCAGAGGAACTCTGTAGCTGGCTGGAAGATGAAAAGGCTCAGGCTGCAGATGAATCAGGAATGGGGAAAGGCAAAAAAGAAAAAGAAAGAAAAAATGGAAAAATAGGATAAAAATATACTTAATCTATTTCGTATTGCTGTGATTTTGTCACTGCTGGCCTTGGCAGGCTTTCTGGCTGTAACAGACTTGATTATTGTTTCTGAGAGCACACGGATGGCATTGCAGCATGCATGCAGCACAACCTGCATTGCTTGGATAAGCATAGGCATTGGGCAGTGGGTTATCACATTCCTCGTATCATTCAAGCCTTGCTGCAGTGATATGTCATTATGTATACTTAATCCAAAGATGTGAAGCTGGAGAAGTCACCAATGTTGCAGCTGTTACAGAACAACATCCCAGCAGCCAGTTCCTGGTGAAGGGTAGGTGAGATAGTTCTGTTACAAATCTCAGCTTTTTTCAGGGTTTTTTTTTGTTTTCCTACTTTAGCTAGTAAAGAGCTGCAGCATACAGAATATCAGTGTGAAAATCTGGGCCCTGACTGTGCCCTTACATACCTGAATAAACCCACTGATTCCAGGTACCCATGTCTCTGGCCAGATTATGCTGCTTTGGCTGATATCTTTTGATACTTTATGCTTATGTCAGGTATTGTACTGAGAATAATATGTCTACCCCAATGTTTTTTCTTGGTGATTTTTCTCTTCTTCACAAACCTGCTGTGCGACAAGGTACCTATCTTAGTCCTATCACTGTACATCCAGGACAGTTGAAGAAACTTCGACTACTACTACAGCACCACAGTATCTTCCTCTCATTACTTTTTCTAAAATCATAACTTGTAGCAATATGGCTAAGTTGGAAACACATGAAAAGATGACTTTTGCTGGAGGAGTGCGCTGGTTTTAGGTTCTAGCCCAGTTAAGACTACATGCAATACTACAGGTAGTATATCAAGTGTAAATGGGATGACCACCAGTGCAACTTTCATGTGACAATCATTTACAGATATACACTGCTACATGAAGGTCATATATTAAAAAGGCAAGTTTGGGGTGATGAGTGAGAGTATCTCTGGGAACTGTTCATGTGCCTTTTAACAAAGTTGTGATTTGTTTTATTAGCTTTAATTTGTTTGTCACAGTCTCCTGACATGTCAGCTGTTGTCCCACTTTCAAAGAGGAGGCAGCATGCTCCTCCTGCAGACAGCTCACTTGGAAAACTCATGCCAAGAGAGAAGTGTGGCCATGCTTCTTCTCTGCCTCCTTGGTCAGGACTTGCAGTAGCAGTGGCAAGAATGTTGAGTGGTCTTAACGACATAAACTTGTCTTGTGCAATGTGCTCTAGGATGACCCTGCTTGTGCAGGGAGGTTGGACCAAATGAACCACTGTGGTCCCTTCCAACCTTACCCATTCTGTGATTCTGTCATTTGAACTTAGCTTCAGAAAGCTGGCTGCCAGGTAGGGAAAGAAAATTTTTGGACTTGACACATGACTCCAGTATGCATCACACTCTGTCGCTTCTGTGTGGCATGCTGCTTCTGGGAAAGACCTTAGACACACAGAAAACTTTCTATGTGCTACTGCATCTCCTATATTCAATGTTTAGAACCTCACAATTCCTGTTTACCATGGTAGAATCTTGTAAGGTTCTCCAATGTCTAATGTGAAGCATGGCTAGTGACACTTATCCCACATCAGAATAAGACAGTGTAACTCCTAGGCCTGTGGTTATGGCACACAGAGCAAGAGAGAAGAAGGCAAAATTTTTCAAAGCATTACATAAATGTTCACTTAAACAGGGTGAAAATCCAGATTTCACTGCCAAGAAAGCACATACTGTGAAGCACAGAGAACCAAGCAACTATCTGCCTCTCACATCCCCTCTCTGTGGCCCACTAGATGTTAATACAAGTTCCCAAAGCACAGCATGAGGAAAGAGCAGTATTCACCTGAGAGATGAAAAGTAGAGGTGTGCATGCCTTCAGACAAACAGGGGGAACCCTTTTCACATCTCCCCTCCTGCACAAGTAGGCTAAGGGCTCAGAAATTTGACCTCCTCTTCCAGTAAGGAGGGTCCCAAACTCCAGGAAAGGTCAACTGGGAGTTTCAAGACTGAGTATCCTAATCAGCAGAAATGTCCCTTTAAGTGCCATCTCCTGTGGCATTTTTTCTGCTGGTGCTTGGAAAGCTCTTGTTTTATCTGCTGGATTTGTGGTTCTATTTCAAGGTGTTAGTTCCCTGCTGGCAATTTCCCATGTCAGGGGTACTCTGCTAAGGCCAGGAAGCCTACTACAATATGATTGCAATATACTGACCCTTCCATGTCATCTAAGAGCTAAATCACATTGAGTAAATGTGAGGATCTGGCCATACAAAACCAACTGAAATAAAGACAGAAAGTTGCGACAATAAAGATATAGAGTGAAAGACAGATTACAGAGGGATAGAGGGAGACAAAAAGCTTTAGGGGACTGTGAAGCCCAGTACAAATATGCTACATTAATTCAGAGGAGTTTTCTGCAGGAAGATGACAACCGGACTAAAGAGTAGTCACTGGTGTTACAGCAGTGATGGTTTTGGCTCTGTGTGAACCTCATAGGATTGGACCCTGTGACAATTCGCTTCTTACTCTGTGTGCCTCCAGATTGGTGTGCTAAGTGAAATAAGGTTGCAGCATTCTTTTAAAGATAAAAGGACTTGTTCAAATTTTACATAATCATAGAATTATTCTTTACAGTGGATTTACATAGACATTGTCAGTGGGGAATTCTCTCAGCAGCTTCAATTACTGTATTTTCATGTGCATTGTCTGATAGGAGATGTGCTGGATCTCAAATACCTGCTTACCTGATTAATGTGGATTATTCATCCCATTGTAATTACCTGTGAATTTGAGGGTAGAAACATGTGAGAAGAATTTGTATAAAAGCTGCAGGATTTTTTAAAGGCAAATATTTCCCAAGAATCCCTGTATGCAGGCTGACACATTTCATTCCTTATGGTGATACTCTCTGCATTACAGCATTTGACTTGATGTAAATGTGATAGTGCTAAGTAATACTGACATGCGGGAGTGAAATGCACTGAAGAACAACTAGAAAACACCTGGCTATTGAATGGTTTCAAAAAGTGAAAGCTTTTCTTCATCAATTTAGCTTTCAACAAAACTACCCTCAGATGTCTGTTGTCTTGTTATTTTTTTCCCCTAATTAAAAACATACCATTTTAGCTGGTCATGCTCGCAAACCAGGTACACCAAATTCCCCACTAGCACAAATGTATGGTAACAAACACAGGCTTAGTGTGAGGCACCATTTTGACAACTAGGTCAGGTTGGCAACCGATTCTACACAGCCCGTGAATAGGCTTTAATGTAGTTCAGCTGATTGGGTGGGAATTTGTCTTAATGGGATATGTGCTCCTAAATCACTTCCTGCACACTAACTGAATTGCCTACAGACACAAGGCTTTCTGAAAACAATTTTTTGTCTTTTATTTTTAAGAGCCAAAATACTTCCACAGTTAGGATTCCTACTAAAAATAAGGAAGACGACACAAACATGACTGCACTGTGGATGGAGCTCACAAAGACAGACTCTGATATAGGTTAAATTTGGCTGAGGGAGTTAGAAATATTCTCCTGAATGATATTTACTGACCTTGCTAATTTTCACCAATGTCATTCCACAGCTTCAGGTCAAAACTGACTGAAGTGAGAGTAAAGAGGAGCTTGAATCATCTGAGCTACATTTAAAGTTAAACAGGGTTGCTGATAAGAGCTTTATGATCTTGAGCTCATTATAGCCTGTGCAAGCAGAACTATATTGATACATCAAATTGAACATTAACACAAAAAACCCTGTGAGCAGCCTTTTCGTTGCTCTGGGAACATGTACAGTCTAGTCCAGCACAGAAAGCAAACACAAAGAGCTTAAGGAGATATGGGCTTGCGTGACATCCCCATTTACCTAGAAGTTCTCCGGCCACCCTTTTTTCCTTTCTACCACATAATAGACATGGTGTCCATCACCTCCTTCTGAAAGCCTTTTTCATCATCGGTGACCATAATCTAAGGTTACCGCTTCCTGACAGTGATGTACTGTATCTCTGCAGTTAACAATAAAATCTCATATAACCTTACGAGGACTCAAAGGATTTCCTTTTCTCTTTTGGGCATTGCTTCCATTTACCATTAAAGAGATGGTGAGAATAGGGTTATATCCGTACTGATAGGACCCACATCCCTAGACCTGTTTATCATGTCATCATCAGTTCAGTGTTTTACCTATTTATTCAGTGGCAAATAGTATGCTTGTGCTGTTACCACAGGAAATTTCAGCCTCTTACATATGCATGTGCAAACTGAGTCTGGAGGCTACAAAGTTAGAAAGCTGTAATAGTTCCCATAGTTCCCATGTACTAATCCAGGAACCGGTCTCAACTTTGAGCCAATAGACTCTATTTCTGTTGTCCCTCAAGGGGACAAGCCAACGTCTGCCTTTTTGAGAAACGAGCTCAACTTGTTCTTGAAACACAGTGCCAGACATGCTGACATGCATTGAGTGAAGTGTTATAATTGAATGGTTTGGACAATTTGAGACTTGAGATGTGATGAATACTTCAGCAGAAATCCTCCTGATACTTTCCCTTCATCTACAAAGAGAGTGGGTGGTTTGATATCTGCATCACTAGTTACCCACCAAACCTTACTGGGAATAATTAACACCTGATCCAAAGACATAGCAGTTATTTCTTTCAAAAAAAAAAAAAAATTGCATGCAGAAATGAAGAGATGCCATTTTATTATTAACCTGCTGTGCTGTACAGAAAAAATGTCATCAGATTAAGGACCAGACCCTGCTCTCATTTATGCATGTGAAACTTCACTAAACCCAACAGGAATCATGCACACGTGCAGGATTTTGCCCATAATCACTGATAGCACCTTTTCTCACAGTTCACATACAATGTCGTACAAATCTGTCTGAGGCTTTCCGAGGTATACAAAAGTGGTAACACGTTGAATTTGGAGGATGAGAAACAAAAATACAGGTGTTTTGAAAAACATGCTAAAGGAGAGTTTTTCAGTATGATTTCACTTTGTCTAATTCACTTGTTAAAAAGGCCATCCTGAAAGTTTCATCTGTCAATTTGTGTTTAAGTGTACTATTGATAGATCCAAAGAGGTTGCCTACAGCAAAATTTGCACAGTACTTCTCATTATAAAACTCCAGCTTTACTGCTTAGAATTTTGCCCTGGTTTTAACCGTGCTGAAATGAGCTACATCAGCTGCAATGCTAGGGGAGAATTTTTTGGGGAGACTTTTGGGCAGTTGTCTTTCTAATATATCCTCTAATTTTTTTCCCCAGTTTCTGAGAACATCGGAAAACTACAGTTTACCAAATAAGAAATAAATTTACAACTGACTCACTGGTCTATTTATTCATATGAAGTGGGACAGTGTCAAGGGGATAGTGTGGGAGCACACACACACAACTGGAGATTGGAGCTGGGGGATTGCTCTCAGGCAGAGGAGGGAATTTATCTTGGATCTGCTAGTTCTTAGATTTTTCATATATCTTTCAATGTTCAGGCCTTTTGAAAAAAGAAAATCACCCTAATTCCTTTTCCAGTTTAGGATAGATTGCTAGATTAGGCCTTCCATACCTGAAATACAGCCTGTAGCTGTGGGTCAAGTCAGTGAGTGAATACAATAACATTTTTCCTGGTTTTAATTGTAAGGGAAACCTTTCATATTCTGTTCAGTCAAAAGTGAAACTTTAGTTTGGTAATTTTTTGGCTTCATTTCTGAACAGACCCCAAAATTTCTCATTGTATGTCTTGTTTCAAACAATGCCCTACATCACTACTGCTTCTTAGTGGCAACTAATAAAGAGTTGGGAGGATGATTTAGGCAACATTTATTCAACCCAGCATACTTTCTATTAATTGCAGCAAGGTGGGAGTATTGGTTTTCTTCTAGCTGGCAAAAATTATATGAAAAGAACACATACCACTGCAGGTCAAATCCCTGTCTTGTCCTGCAAGCTGCAATACGTCATGTCTGTGAAGTTGCACCCACTTACAGAAGGTCTGAATTTGGTCTTGCTCTTTTCCAGTGGTGTTATCCTTTAGTAGCTCACTTTACGGTCGTTTAACAGGAACCCAGCACACATGCAGGAGAGGTGTCACAACATCAGTTACCTGAGATTATTGTAAATGATGTGCCAGCACCTGAAGGAGATGTTAGGATGTATGTCAGATCATAATAATAGATACAGTGTTGTAGCAGGCAGCACAAAGCCAGATGTATTTATAATTCCTGCAGCTGCAGCCCTGCTATTAGTTAAGTCTAAGAATGGAGCCACTGATAGATTTGTCAGAGATTTTCTAATAGAAAGAAAGTTATGAAAGAAAATAAATGGTGACAAGTTATTGGCAAAAGAGAATCTTTAGCTATACATCTTCAATTCAGAAATGGACAGATGTGTGTTCCTGGCAGTTGTTCCTTCCCAAACCACTCAGTGTCCTTTGTGGTAGAATCTGATGTGGTCTCACTCCAGGCCCCAGTGAAAGGGAACAGATATCTCCATCAGAAGTGGTGCAATTACTAATAGTCTCTCCAAGGAGACAGATGTGTATGCAGTGAGACAGACTTAAGCAGTCACAGTGTTGTAGATCTAGGGTAAAACATGCTGGTCAGGCTGGGTAGGGTCCCTCTCATTGTGTCTGTCTCTGCTGAAACTTTTTGGAGATAGACAAAAGATTTAGGCTTTTCATATTATACGAAGAGATGGTTCAGGGACTCATGAAGTAAATTCAGCAATGAACTGAGGTCTTAGAAACCCTGTAGTCATCTGAGCATCACCCATGAAGTAAATTCAGCAATGAACTGAGGTCTTAGAAACCCTGTAGTCATCTGAGCATCACCCATGAAGTAAATTCAGCAATGAACTGAGGTCTTAGAAACCCTGTAGTCATCTGAGCATCACCCTGTACTGAAACTGTTGTACTGCTGCCAGCTGCAGCCCTAATGTAGAGCTTTCTGAACAATATTTCATTATTTTCACCCTTTAATCGAGTAACTTCAATAACTGTGAATTTATTTTCACATTTAAAACAAATAGAATGGTACATGTCTACAAGTTTGGGAGGTAACCATTGGGGATCAACTGCTGAGTCAGGCTCCTAGGATGAGAGCTGATTACTCAGACCTCGTCATGAATATTCAGAGATGGAAATCAGAACATAGACAGTGCAGTGGATTGAGGTGATCAGGTAATACTGGCATCAGAAAAACAAGCTGTGGAGGGAGAAAAACTAAACATATCTTCTTCTGATGATGACGATAATGAAACAGAAAATGGCCCCAAGGTGCTATGACACCAACCAAACTAGTCCAGGAATTAATGCAAGAACCATGTTGTGCTCAATTGAGGGGCTTGAACATTGAGATTATCTTATAATTGAAAGTTTTCTGGTAGCCTTCAAAGAAAGGAATTCATAAAGATTACATACGACCTCCATATCTTTACAGACACTTCAAAATGGATGTGTTTTGACTATAACACAATTTTTATGCACTTACCTTGATCAGTTAATGACAAAAATTGCTATAACTAGAAATTAAAACCTACAGCAAACCATGTAGAAAATAATATTTAGAGGGGGTAAATTTTTTGCTTTTAGACAGAAGTCTTAGTGTAATATGAGAACCTGTTGATAATATTATACAATCCCATGTGAAAGAAATCAATGTGTGTTTTTTGTTAAAAGCTCTTAGAAAAGTGAAAAATACCCCAGCTGTGTAAGTCTAGAAAAAAGATGGGCATTATTAAGCCTGCCTTTTTGTGATTCTTAATGTCTATGTGCATAATTCCAAATCAAACATATTCACATTATTAACTTTTATAAGTTTATTAGTCTCAGTGCTAATGAAACCATTCATCCTTTGCAAATGCACATGGCTCCCTAATGAAACTTCAATAGATGGATCAGCAGTTAAGTGAGTACATTCAAATGTTTATGCCAAGTTCTGTTTGCTGCAGTGAACAGGGAGACCAAACCTCTTCCAAGCAGATTCTATACAAACCAACCAGCAGATGCAATGATGCCACCTAAGCAATAAAGATTCCCTCTACCTATAAAGAAAACTATACATTATATAGGATACTGATATTTAAGATACATTTTTTTCTTTTGCTTTACTCTGATGTTGGTCAGAGGAATTCCACTTGAAACAACCAAAATAAAAACTACTTAAAAATCTGGCAAAATGAGAGGATAAATGAAACCAAAAAAAATCATAAATATACTAGAAAACAACTTTTGAACAGGACCTCAACAATAATTAAGTGACGGACATTCATGTGCTTATTAGCTGAGTTTTGAAATCTAAAGCTTATGCTGCTAATAGTAATTTTAAGACTGTTTTCACCCTTCCATCCTTTTCTTTGTTTACCTGCCTGCATTTTCCCAGTTTAGTTTTCTTGATGGGTGTACATTTTGATGTTATAATGGGAAGTTAACTGATAGTCCATATTTCTTTGAAGACTTGGTGGTTTTTCCTGACTCAATTCAGAAAGCTGTACCAAACAGGCACTTCTGAATTTGAGATGTTTATTATTATTATTTTTAAGTCCCCCAACACAAATATTTGTGCTTTGACATTGCAATATTTTGGTGGTTTTTCCCTAGCATGAAATATTTCTTAAATGTAAATGATTTGGGAGTTCAGGATTCATTTTCAGGAATTCAGAGAAAAATCAGTTTTATTATTATGCCAAGCAAGACAGAAAAATGCATTTGCTTCTGGAATATACATATTATCTTATTTTTTTTATTATTTTCTACATTAAGGTATAAATACTGTGCCTGTAGCCAAATATGTATCTGCACAAAACAAACAGAAAACATTCTTAAACCAATGAAGTATTTACTTTTTTTAAGACATTTTAATCCTATTAATGGTAAATTATATTACCTATTGTGAAAGCAGACATGAAAGAAATATCTGAAGCATGCAGTTAATTATGATACCAAGTGAAACATAATATTTATACTCTCCTTGTGTAGCTGGAACAATTTCTCTTTCACTAACTGTGAGTCATCCACTGATTGAAGTCTTGAAACTGATGATGAGAGAGTTGGCTGGCATATCTGCCATGGAGGTTTCATTCTATAGATAATTAATACTAAAAAAAAAATCTGGGTTTTAGTCTTTTATATTCCCAGTTCTCTATTTTTTAAACAAAATCTACTCCTCCTACTCCTTCAATATATCTCTCAGTTTAGAGGTTATATGCTTAAGAATATTAAAAGACATCAAAGTCTTTGATAAAGCTAGGGAATGAAGATTTCAGTGAACAAGAGTCTGAACCACAGTTTCATAACAAGGTTGCATTTCTATGTCAGAACATCAGAAATATTTGAATCACAATTTTTAAATGGTCCATTCTAATGAGTGAGCTCAGGACATAGTTTGTTTAATGATCCCAGCTTGGAATCTCCCCTTTTCTCCAGGAGGATGAAAGTGTTGAGATAGCCAATTCCTCTTAAAATATCCTTCTATTTGAAGAGATTGTTTTCCTCTCATTGTCTTGCTTAACTTTTGCACTTGCTCATATTAGGTGCAGTGGCTATTTAATTAGCAAACTAATGAAATTGTGTTTGTTTCTTATAGCCTTGACTTTGTATCCCAAACCAGCACTGAAGTTCCGTATATCAGGGAATCTTACATACCACATCCTCTTTATTTGGTAGTTTTCTACTGTATTTATTTTTCCTTTCCTTTTTTGTTTCCTATCAGATTCTTCTATTTTATTTTCTTATTCTTTTGGCTTCTATTTTTTCCCTCCCTCTCCTTCCCAAAGGATGCTCTTGTTTTACCACTTGCTTCTGAAAAGATTTGCTTTGAAAATTCGTTCGTATACACCAATCTGAAAAGTTACAAGAAATAAGCCAGAAAGGTGTTCTGTGAGGAGTACAGCTGTTTTCCTCCCTCAGGAAAACTAATTCATCAGCTCTTTGAAACAGACTGTTGTAATTGTTTAGAAACTAAGAGCTGTGGATTTTGTTTGTTAACGTAAGTGCCCTACACAGAAAAATCATCTAGTGTTACAAGAAGGAGGCAATCCCTTGGTACTCATCACTTCAGTTAGGTTTTTCATTCCATCCTTAATAATTTTATGGGTTTCAGGTGTTTAGGATCCTATTTTCAGGCCTTAGAAAAAACAATTTCTTCTTTGCCCTTTGTAGCATGAGTTTAAAAAACTTCTTTACTCTGCGGCAGATCCACTTATAATCTGGAGTTTTGTCAGTTCAATCCTTTGGAAAAATCAGTTTCTATGGCCTTCACTTCAGTTCAGAGGACCTTGTCTTTCTCTACTGATGGCACATGAGGTCCAACCCTGTAGACAAATAGTAATCTAGAGGTGTATTTCAGTTGTATAAAGCCAGTGGAGGGATGGAGAGCACAGTGTGGGTACATTCTTTCCGTTGACTTTATACTGACTGGGCTGCAGCACCAAATGTGACCCATAGCAGAGGCTGCCCCCAGCATTTCTTCATTCCTTGGCATATCGATAGCCAGACAGCTATTATCTGACTACATTTTATATGTCGTTACATACCTAATCACCCAACCCCCATGGAGAAAAGAGACAGTTGCTAAAATGAAATAGAATCCAAAAGATACTATAGGAAAATCTGAATGTCTAATATCTCCAACACAGTTCCAATTTTCCCAAAGCATGACACCTCTCACCTTACCTAAATATTCACTGATAATTTTCCTCCATCATTCTCAACCCTGTAAGCTTTCAGGGACAGTTGTTGTAAATCAGCATTTCATTGTTTGTGGTTATCACCTCTTTACAATAAAAAAGATGTTATCAGTTAAAAAGTAAGAAATGCAGTATGGTCCGAAGGGCACAATTGTAGAGAATATTATCAAACTACAATATAAGGCCCATGCAAATCCATTGCTGTTATCTATTTCACAGATTGCAAAAGGCTAGCAGTAGTAAACGTACAGAAGCATAAAAAGACAGTAATAACACGGAAAATAAAAGCCTCTCTAATCCCTAGTAGCAATTTGCACTAAACAATGGGAATAAACTCCTTGCTAAAATTTTGTTCTGAGAATTTACAATAGCCTCTTCTTCTCTTCTAGCTAGTGTGACTTCTTTTGGTATCTCAGTTCTTACTGGTGACTAAATGCATATGACATATATGAAGGACACAAGTATGCTGCAGAACCCAGTCAACTTTTACAGATTTCATTATTTCCTTTGAATAAAATCTGTAAAATCACCTTTTACCTAAATAGTACCCTCAAGAAGTAATTTTTTTATACATCTCAAATTCTTATTTAATAGATCTCTTCGCAAAGCATCAAGGAATTTTGTCAATATTTAGCTGCAAATGCTGGCAGAGGAACGACATTCCAGTTGAAGGTCTTCTCTGAAAATAAGCATTTTGCAAATAGGAGCCAAGATGGTCTCCTTACTGTACTGTCTCATAGCAGCCTTCCACATAGCCATGGTTATCATATTCCAATAAGTTTGTGCTCCACTTCTGCTGTAGTGAGTCCCACTTTCTGGCCAGGCAGCTTTCATCCCAGTCAGTCCAAGATTCACCTGCAGAAGAGTACTTTTGCCAAACCCTGTGTAAAAGGATGGCATGAAAACAAAGCTAGAAGCAGAGACAGACTGGCCCACACAGCCTGACCTGTCTCCTCTTGAACATCTATTGAAACTGATTGATTTAATACCTTGCATCTGCCAAACTGTCATTCAAGCCAGAGGGGATTTGGATGAAGACAGGGGAAGCATTGTAAAAATGAGTTTGCGCATTAGTTTACTGAGCCAGCTTTTAACTCCTAGGTACAGCAATTGGCTTACTGAAATGACTAGTCCTGCAATGGAACAGCTTCAATAGATGGGGGGAAAAGAAGGGAAGAGGGGAAGAGCTATTTGAGGAGTTAGTAGATTTCTTCCCTTGATTTGTGCCTGAAAGAAAAAATATCCCAGCTGTCTGCTGCATTGTGTGAACATATACATGCATTTAAATTACTTATATCATTACTTACAGATGTAATTGTGAAATATGTTCTTTTGCATTCAAAATTAGGGGCAGAACAGATGGTGAAAATTCAGTTTAAGGCAATATGTCCATTAAAATAACCCATACTGTTTATGTATTATAACAATAGCAGTCTTCAGCATAGCTGAGATTTTTAGCAGTGCTAGATTATGATAGAAATACAAATAGACTGTAGGACAAAATTCAGTATGAGTAAAAATTCACCCTGAAAAAATTTATCTAATTTCTCTTTGGTGATTGTCAACAGATGAACTCAGCTCTACTTCCCCCTGCCTTTGCAGTATTGACCTCTTTGTAGAAAAAAGCGAACGATAAACTTTCTGGAGTTCATGGCCTGCCAAAAACTTCTCCATATGTAATTCAGAGGAACTCTCAAAAGTTTGCAAATTCCTCTGCTGGGACCATTTGTAACTAAAAGAGTGTATATATTATAAGTATATATATTTATTTTATAAATATATATAGTTACGTATGCATATATATATTCTTACTATAGAAAGAACTCATGCTAGGAGTAAACATATCTCAGCTTTTACCTCTGCAGTGTAAGTTTCTCATCCTCCTGAACATGAAGAAAAGCTTGCAAATGTGAGCGAGGTGCTCCCCAAAGGCCCCAAAAGCTGCAAGCTGTTAAGCCTATCACAATGGTTTTCAAAAAACCTTATATAGCTTGAAGCCCTGCTCATTATTTGCTAATAGCACTGAGTACTGCCCCCATTTTTTGGTCTTGATCAGTAATTTGTCTAAAACCAGTCCAATGACTATTAAAAAAAAAAAAAGTGAATGCTATTTTGTACTGGATCACCTATAAGTAAAGCACCAATAAAATATTCCATGTCCTTCATTTGCTTGGCATCCAGTACAATAAAAATAGAAGAACATTATAACAGCCATGAATCTTATGTCTTGCCATAAAATCTGGCACACCCTACATCATTTTGGATAAGTAATTTCCATTCCACTTTGTTCACTTGAACATGGTAAAGTAGTTAACAAGAACATTTATCCTTTTCCCTTATTCCATCAGTCCTGACATTTCAAGCTATAATTCCCACTGCATTGAATATACATATTTTTTGTTCATTCATGCAAAAAAAAATGATGCTTAACTTTTAAAGAAATTATGACGGTTGGTAAGAAGTCTAAAGAAAGATAAGATTTGCCTTCTGCATTTGTACAGCACCGAGCACAACAAGAATCACACCTCAAACACGTTATACTAAGTAAGGATTAGAATGGTATGTATTTGTGTCGCATACATGTAAAGGATATTTTACTCCAAGCAAGACAGACGTAGGAACTCTTAAGCAATAAGCTCAATATCATATCTACTGGAATTTGCTACAAGGCATTTATCTGTGGGGCACTGTGCCTTAAACTCCTACTTTTAAATACCCTACTCTTTTCAGAGTGTTTCTCCCATGGGCTGCTAGAACAGCTGAGAGTTTGAAGATTATAACAGAAGATTGAAAGAACTTGATTTGGTATATTATTAATTTCAACATGCAAGCCATTTTAAAGAGCATAAGGTGGTAATTAGTACAGTTAATCTGCAAACAAAAATACCCACCAACCATGAAAATAACAAAGTTTTAAATCAATACTCCAAATGTATGCATGTGGGGGGAAGGGAGGAGTTCAAAGGTGGAGCTTGATGAACTTTATAAGAGGAGAGGAGTGCTTCCAGAATGCATGGAGTACTTGTATCACATTCACATTTAATTATACAACTTAAGTCTTCCAGTGCATCATTTTTAGGGGCTGAGAAGTTGCTTTTTCTAGGCATTGTTTCAAAGCTTGACTTCCCCACTTTATGTTTACTTAACCTCGTATTCCTACAAAGGTATCTGGGATAGGTTCAGATCTTAATGTTATCTGGCTACAGTACAAGAAATCAGTGTGCCATCATCTACTCCCACTCTTCCTCTCTTCCAGTAGCGCATAGTAGTGCATTTGGATCCTTTGTACAAAATGGCTCGAGTTTTTATGGAAGCGGGGGAAGGATAATTTATAACTTGTGGACTTACTGTCTATCATAGCACCAGATTTAACTATCTTCATGATCTCTTCAGCCCTCTCCAAGGTCTCACAGACTTTGCAGTAAAGTTTATCCAGAAGGCTGATGGAAGACTACTTTAGCCCAGCTCTCAACTTTCCCTCTCCTTCAAAAGCACTAAAAGACTCCTGCTTCATGATCTATACTTTTCAGGTCGTGTCTGTATTTTCTTAACTTTCTAGATCCAGATGACACCCAGAGGAAAGTACTTGACTTGTCTGAATTTTCTAGTTCTTCTAATTACTTTTTAAGAAACAGCATTATTAATCATGTTTCTAAACTAGTCAGTAACTCTTCTGAAATAGATTTAATTACTAAGAGGTCCAAACAGAGCAGAGCACTCTCCACCTTTCAAGGTGGACAAGAGAAATCAAATGCTTTATAGCAGCAGCAGAATCCTCCATTGATCTTAGAGCAACTGTTAATAAAGCTAGGATCAGCAACAGTCATTAATTCAAGAAAGAGTTAACATGGTGTAAATGGGAAATGTCACTAGTAACAATGAAATGGTCAGCATTTGGCTTACAAGTATCAGTTTTCCAGATACAAAGATGTCCAACACTCTCTTTCTAATTGTTAAAAATGTGATGTTGTTCATCATGTTAAAATACATCATTAAGAAATGGAAAAAGGAAAACCATTGGAGGACTTGTGCAAGCTGTGGATGTACTTGTTTATTAGGTGACTCCTGATAATAAGAAGAGTGTGTATATCCATATGCTACTGTTATATTGTGCTTAACTTTCAGTAACACTTTTTTGTTAAATGGGAATAGCAACCTTTAATTAGGATTTGGGGTTTGGTTCTGAAATTGCCATACACCTGCTTATTCAAAACAGATGTTTTATCTGCAGTGCAGTTTTACTCATAATATGTTATGACGGCAATAGCAGGTTGCTAGCAAAACACAAAGGAAAGGCAATATCTACTCGCTGTGTTCTCTTATATGAGGTTAATAAAGTTGACTGATTAGGAATATCAGTTTGCTTTTACCAACACCTGACTATGTTAGCATGCCACATTATAATCTATGTGAGTGTATCATTCAGTGCTCTGTCATTGAGAATCTAATTCAGTTTTCATCAGAAAACAATTATAAAATGACTTGGCCTTTATGTTGCACTTCATTTTTGCAGTTTTTCATGCATCATCAACTTTCCATGCATTACATGTCCCCATCCCCATTTTACAGACAAAAGAAGCTGAAGTGTCATCCAGCACTGAAGCAATGCAGTAGGTTTGGTCAGCCTCAGACCAATAGCACCACAAACACAGAGACAATGAGGTTTTCAAAGCCTCTTCCCTCATGTAAGGCAATTCCTTTCCTGGATAAACTCAGAAAATCCTACAGCTAGAGGAAGCAAGAAAGAAATGCCATGAAATGTTAAAAGGAAGTGTTCTGGTCTAAAACCTGGTATGTGGGAGAGAATTTTTACACGATCACTTGTTCTGCCTTTGTAACTATCTTAAAAGGTAGAAAATGCTTCTGATACACAAAGAATGACTCAGTGTACTTTGGATTTCACCCAGAATTTGCTTATAACATCAATATTCTAGGTAAGTTGAAGGTACCAGCTAGTCGTTGAGCGGTCAGAAGCCTGGAGCTGTCATGATGTCTTGAGTTAATTTTGCCTCATATGCACTGCCACCTGCCACCATGGCCAAGCCACCTGAGCAATTTGTGTCCCTTCTTTGACAGGAAGATGGAAGAAAGTGGGCTGTCAGAAGAAGGTAGGAGAACAGTGCTGAGATTTACCCAGCCCAAGTGCCAAAGCTGTTGCAATACCAAGGACTGAATCTAGGCAAAATAGATATCAGCATGCCTTTCCTTGCTTCACCTTTACGGTAGTTAAGTGGGTTGTTGTCATGCCTTCTGTGTCAAGAACGTAAAATTGTCACATTGAAGGCTAATGTGATGTGTCAATTTATTTTATAAAGATACCCTGTAGGTTTCTAATGTGATAAAGATATTAAGCAATACAACAAGAAAGGTACTACTATTACTAAGAAACAAATTTTCTGCCATATTAACACTTTCTATATAACAATAAAAAAGCATATTGTAGTTGAGCAGTGTGTATCAAACCTGAAAACCTTGAGCTTTGGTTTCATCCAGTTTGCAAAATTTGTGTCAATCAGATCTTCTTCTCTATTATATTTGTTGCCATCCAGAAAATTGTTTGGTTCTCTCTACCTGGTCTCTTGCCTTTGATAGAGTGGCTGTATCATTTCCAAGAAGCCTATAATGAACAAAGCAGGTATTTTACCATGTTTTTAAACTGTTTTCAGCCTAAAAAATTAAAGTAACCATAGTCAAATGAGTACAATGCTCTGGTTTACTTGCTTCCTTTTGTTTGCTTTTTTATCATTTTTCTTTTTTACAAAATGTTTCTTGTAATGTCAGACTGAGAGAAGATACAGGTTGTAAAATTACTGTATACAGAATCCTTCTCTGGATAGTAGTGTCTTCGTGGAGGAAGGTTCTTGTGATCTGACATGCAGCAAAGCTTCTATCCGTTTTATTGATAGATCACAAGTACACGTGAATCCACTTTGATTTTTGGACTTAGAGATGCAGAAAGTGAAGCACCTGTTTAAGTAATTGGCTGAATCAGGGCCACAGTGAACTGAAACATCAAAAAATATGTAAATACAGGTTTATAGTTTAGCAGAATGAACATGCTCGATGTATAACTGAACAAAAAATTTATTGAGTGGATCTCATCTGTCTTTGTGTCTGCTTTTGGAATAACTGTGACCACATCCTGCTTTTTTTTTATATTTATTTGTTATTTGAATGTAGTCAGCACCTACCTTTAACAGATTTCTTTTTATTCTCTGGTTTCATTGTTTAACATTTGAGATTTATTGCTTGATGGGATACCTATTGAAAGGACTGGAAAGATTCCCATTGGCTTCAAAGGACAACGAATTGTGCCCAGAGCTCTGGTACAGCAAAGCATTTAGACACGTGTTTAAACATTGATGCTTTCAATGGGACTTGAGCACATGTTTAAAATAAAGCATGTGCTATGGGCTTTGTTGTATAGGAAAGCACTTCAGCACATTCTTAAATGCATTGCAGAACTGGCACTACAACAACCTCTGCTGCTAGTTACATTTTTTATTTTTATGGAAAAAAATAAAACACTAGAAGAAGTTACTGCTACTTTGTGATAAAAATATATCTAGCCTTGACTGGGTAGATTTGCCACCTGTTTCTTCATGAGAAAGTTTGCATACACTATGATCTATTTTTGAAGAGAAGAATTTAACCCTATCTTAATAGGAAGTGAATGAATATTTTTCTATCCTTTTTCAGCAGTTTTAGTTTGACCCTTGTTTAAGATGTTATTAATGTGCACATTCAAGAGTGTCTTAGATGCCTCAGTAGTTCTCCATTATAAAGTGCCCTTTCTAGCACGTAACAACTTCTGCCTCCTATTCACCTTCCACTTTTTGTGCCTCCCCTGTTATCACTTCCAGAGAGTGAAGAAGAAACAACAATGCTCAAATAAATGTCTTCCTAACTGTGTGAATTTTCATTAAGCTTTTCTTAGCTCCCTGCTCCCACACACCTTTCCCCATGAAAGGGAGAGGAATATGCCTCTACCAACTATTTATCCTTCATTAGAACTAAATATCACCTTAAACAGTCAGGAAATGTAAGATACTGAGGTTTAAAAATTTTCTTCTTTTTTTTCCTTTGGAGAACTGAGCCTTTACAGGATGAGATGAACGCCATTGTATTTCAGCAAACACATGAACAGACAGGAGCTACACAAAGCCTCAGTGAGTCCAAGGCTCAACAAGCTCACATTTTTTCACAAATGAAGTATGTAAAGAGAAAACTTCCCCTAGGAAATGGGGTTGGTCATGTTCCCCTTGTCACAAAATCTCTGACAGAAATCCTGTGGTTTTTCAGAAGAGCAAACTTATACCATTCACAGATGAGTTTGTCTCTGAGCTTCCATGAAGTCAACAGTGAAGATATTTAACCACTTCCAAACACTTCGGCACTTTTAACTGTTTTGACTATGCTTATGCTGCAAATAACATAAGAATTATATTAAACAACCTTAAAATTAGGTTACTCTGTAACCAAAACATGTGGTTGCAATTCCTATTGACATGTCCAGCCTAGCTGTAATAGCTGTGCAGCCTGATGGAATTAGAGCTCCAGCTTGCCCAGCATCCAGGTGAAACACGCTGACATGGTCCAAGGTGTGCACCCACTATGCTCCTGCCAGTAGTTCAGCTAACTTTTTTAAAAGCTGGTTTTGATATAATTACCCCAAACACATCTACAGATTCAGATTGCAGAAAGGGGCAAACTTGAAACACCTCAACACAGTCATGCTACTTTAATGACACTGATAATAGAACACTTTAAATTGCATCAAACCTAAAATCTAAAAAACAAACGAACAAATAAAAAACCAACCAACTAATAAAAAAAAAAAAAAAAAACCAAAAAAAAACCAGAGAGCTACTTTAGTCCAAGACTAAATATATGAAGACAAGATTCACAAGAATAAGAAACTAGGAAAGACAGGCTACCACACAGGCTCCCTCAGGTTTACAGCTACTTCCAGCTTTGACTTTGTACAGTGTTGCTTCAAAGAATCATCTTTTGTAAGAAAACTCTTGTTTATTTGGTTATTGCTCCTCTCTGAAACTTCAGGGCTTGTTGCTGTTTCATCAATAAAACGGAAAGAGAACACAAATGTTACCAAATTAAAATTATGAATAAACAAAATCTTGGAGAAGTTAGGAAAACGTGATGTTATTCAAATTGTTTCCTATTTTCCCACCTCTAATTTTTCATCTGTCTCAGATGGTCTTAAATGTTTTACCTAGAAAACTAAGCAACATCTCCTTGAGAAACATCATCTGATCCAAATTATTTTCCCAGCTAGCAAGAAGCCCAGTTCTGGGAAGCCATCTCCCTGGTGTCCTGACAGCATTTATGTTCATTTTTGTAGCACACAGGTTTCACCCTCTGCATGCCATCTCCTGAATCTCTGGCTACTTTCTGCACAGCATGAACAGTCTTTAAAACCATCACTGGTAAGACTTCTTGTGATGATTCTGCTGCTTCTGTGTTAAAAGTGTTAGTGTTTTAGAACTGAGAGAGAAGACACTCTCAGTAGCAATATTTTGAACACAAAATAAGTAAAAAAGAAAAAGTGGAAAGGAGTCAAACAGGTAATTATTTGTAATTGAAAAAAGTATTGATTTTTTTTGATACATAGTCTAAATTATCCCTCAAGAAAAGTAGTAATGCATCTTTAAACAGATTTATTGGTCCTAAATAAATAAAAAAGTGGTTTATTCAACTTCAGTGCCATCACTGTTTTCATTTGATACAGGGATAGAATGCAAATGCAGACATTGGAGAGGACATTTGATTTGGGCACCAGATTTGAGGTCCTAGAGGACTCTAGGATTCTTCCATACCTTTCATTTTTTTCTCTCACTTTCCAGTTTGCAGATCCCCAGCTCCCCATCCCTCCTGTCTGTGTATCTGTTGAGAAGACTGCTCTACCTCACACCTACAAGCTCAACACTTCGAGGGGAAGCAATATTTGTGCTGCACAGGTGTCTGCCCCAAGATGTATAAGCTGGTTTCTACTCAAAGTTGTCCCACATACACTCAGATCCAAAGGCAAAGGAAGTCTATCAAATAAAACCCTATATTACAGTATTACCATAAAATAATAATTGATTTTCCGGACTTCATACTGATACCTGTCTACCAACCTGCTGCTTTTGCAGGTTTGTTTTTTTCCTTGTCACTCCTAATAGTTCATCTCTAAAGGTATTTCATAAACCAATCTTATGCAAAAGGAAAGTTCAAGGCAGAATTACAACGTGTTACATTATAAAAAAACCCTGCAAATGGTTATGATTTTCCAAAGTATAACCATGTGTCTGGCTGGCTAGCTGGATGGATGGATGACAAAAGAAACGCTCTGCATAGTGTCATTGCCAGAGAAGTTTAGACAGACTCTTTTTCTGTGCCTTTGAGCCTCAGGTTCAGATTTACCTCTATTTATTGAAGACCAATAAATAAAGACACCGCAGAAGTTTACCCATAGAAGGATATTTCATCATGATTCTGCATTCCCAGCACTATCTCCTCCCACTTTTTCCTGAGTCAGTTATCTGTAGCCTAATGACATAGATGCAATTCACTCTTCAAGCAATCTTTGGTGGGAGTACTAACTTGTGTCTCTTTCTCCTATCCAGGACATATGTGCATAAACCCTGTGGGACCCTGATAGCCCCAAAACCTCAATCTCACTTTGATTGAATCTGGGCAAAGCATTCAGGAGTTTTTAGGGGAGATCTGATAGACCCTCACAATGATAGACTTGAGACTCTGATAGACTCACTCACAACGAATCTGGTCTCTTCTGCTCAGGAACACCAGGAAAAAGGCAAGAGTCCACTAGAAATGCTGTCTCTTGCACATATATGCTGTGTTGCTGTGGAAAGCACATAAAACTACAATGACTTTTACCAGTTTCTTGCAAGAGGAAGAACAAATATGCACGTGCATTATTCTCTTTGAAATAATGTCTTTGTGCTGGAATGGAAATTGATCGGGAAAAGAGTGATATAAACAGATTAGGTCACGAATATTTGTTCTAGGAGAGCAAATGCATATCACATATTGCTGGTATCCTGGTGATATTCCTGTGGGATTTCATGCAATATACAAAACACAATGGTAATAAGGGACTTAAAATGTTTGAAGACTATCTAACCAAAAGTTGGCTCCAGCCAGTCAATGTGATGAAAATGTGTAAATACATATACATGCATACATGCATGGATGAGCAGTAGTGATGTGCTATTATGTGTCAGCTATTGCACTGGGACCCTTGGACAAGATGGAAAACACAAGCACTGATCTTGAAGCAGAGAAGACAGGAGGAAGATTATTTATTTGTTATTGTAGGGGTCCATGACAACATCACTGCATAAAATACAGGATGAAGCAACAATCCCATGTTCTTGTTCTCTCTCACACTGAAGGACCTTCATGCACGCTTTCACTCTCTTGACAACTGCAGAGAGCAAAGGGAAAGGCAGAACAACTGTGTGTAAAAGGCTATAGAAAATAAGGACTGTTCGTTCCAAAACTAAGAAAAAGTTGAATGTTCTGGTCCATTGTTTCATTCCCACTAAGTGAGAGAAATATCAAGTGGTGGTTATAATATGGTTTATAATTTAGAGTTATTGTCCTGCACAAAAGCGTTCTTTCTGAAGAATACTAATCGAAACTGTACACCACCTCACCTCCAGAAGTGAGAATCAAGAAGAAGTGAGAGAGAGGTTAGGCAAAAAGCATCTGTGGTTTCCCTTTTGGCCTATGTGGATTGCAATGCTTGTGTCCTAGCCATGCCAGTGATTTAGAAAAGGTCAAAATTCATCCTCTGTTTCACTTTTTCAAACCATATCAAGCATCACTCAGTCACCAAGGAGAGTCTGACCCAGATTTCCTCCCTTTCTTCTTAGCTCTTTGCCTGTACCTTTTGAGCATCTACTTCCCCAGGCCAACTTTCTGAGCCTCATCATCTCCCTCTCATGTGCCAAAACAATCTTATTGCTTTCAGGTCTTTTCCTCCCTTTGATCTCTCCTTCTCTGTGGACATATTGCCCTTCTCTTTCTTTTCTCCCAGATCCCCGTTTCTCCTTTCCTGTAGATCCTCCAGGTTGATTTCTCCCTTATCCTTCTATTCCCTCAGGTTTTCCCCATATTATAAACTCAAGGCTCAACTCTCTATTACAAATTTTTCCATTAGAAAGAGTGGGGGAGGGAACAAGGAGAAGGTCTGCAGCTTTTCCAAATGTTGTGTTGTTGGGAATACTTCCCTTATTGTGCCTGTCTAAAATTTAGTTTATACAGGTGGCAGAATGAAATGTGCCATCTCGTAATTAGTCCCACATGCACTGCAGGCAATTTATCATCAAAACAATCAGCAGTCACCATTTGATTCAGTGAATACCAGAGATTATCAGAAAATTGAGCCAGGGAGAGGAGGAAAATAGGATTGAGCACTTTGGCTTTTGTAAATTCCTCTTTTTTTTCTCTTCCCTCCCCCCACAAAAATATCATTTTCCCTGTAAAGTAGTGACCAAACCAAATGACTCCATAATGAAGAGATTCACAGAAAAACCATTTTCTTGGCCTTTACAACCTTTCTTTCCCTCTGAATTTGTTGTATTGGACTTTCTTGTATACTTAATAAACTGCTTCAATAACAGCAATCAGCACAAATGTGCTATTTCACTGGTGAGGAGTGTGTTCTCTTTCTTAGATGAGCACTACTGCTGCTCTTTTTAGTGATGGCAAGACAAATTGTTATGCCGCTTTTTTGCAAGGAAATGGGCACAGCAAACTCCGGCCACTCATTCTCATGTATACACATGCACTCTCACATAGGCATACACAGATGGCCATAGCATGCTAAATGCCCCAGGCAAAAAGAGGTGTGGAGACAATTGCCCACATGATACCTAAGGTTTATTATAGTATTATTTGCTGCCAGTCCTCAGTGCATCACTGATCCTTTCTATGAAGAAATCCAGTAATTAATGGAAAACCAGGATGCCACCAAACTCTGAGGGAATGCTGATATCCATGCATCAAGTAATCAGGGTACAGAGGAGAAATGTTTCTGTAGGGAGAGACAGCAGTAGCCCCATGGCCCTGCATGAGGGGGCTTCTATCTACATGTAAGAAGTGTGGTGATATATTATGCTTCTGCAGGGCTATGCAGGAATGTTCAGTGATATGGGGCTCACTTCCCCCCGTCATTAAACTATGTCCTTGAGGGCATAGCCCCCAGCATGGTCACCAGCAGACAGAAGCACGTTAAATGTTCCTGATGTTTTTGAGAGCTTCTTCCTACACACCAGTTTCAGAAACAAAATAGCGGGCAAACCAAGAAACTTTTCTCTTACAGTCTCTCCCAAGGACTGCTCAATGTTTTGCCTTCTGTGCTTCAATAGCTGCAACTTTTCCCTACTCCACCCTCTTGCAACTCTTCCTTGTACAATACTGCTAAAAAAGCTTACAAGCCAGCCTTTAAAAATTTTTCCACCATATGTTACAAACTAATCATTACAGTCTATGAGTCAAACCGAGTTTACTTTTTAAACAAATGATGTGTCAATAAGAAGAATGTCCTACTGTTAACTTCAATTACCATAGACATGCCTGGTGATGAAGAGTGTTTGATCTATTGCTACTTCTTCAGGGCAACTTCCTTTTGCAAGAAAGGCTTGTATTGCTGTGTTCTCTCTATCCTCTGCTTCCATTCTATCAATGTTCCTTTTGTTTTAGAGGCTCTTCAGTTAAATTAATATACTGCTCAAAAGCAGAGAACTGAGTTCAGGCTCAGCTTAGTAAATTTAGAGTTGCTTGGAAGATAAATTACACAGCTAGAATGCATCCTTTGAGGTGAAGCTTTACAACAGGTAAACAGGTGAAGGTCATGTTATTTTAGCTGCAATATAGCATGACCTAAGTGATTGTTTTAAAATAGTGCAATGTTTTATTACTTCATTGTTAACGTCAGCTATGTTACATACTTGCCAGAGGCCAATATGTCCTACATGTTCTGCTATTTAACATGAAATGCCAAATGCAAACAAAACATTTCCATATCCCACTCTGGACAATAAACTCTGTGACAGTTCCAGACTGAACTTGTTGTATGAAGGTCTTTTACCTGCGTACCTGAGCACAGGACATGGCAAACACAAAAACACAAAAAAGAATTCAAAGAAACTACTTACTTCCATTTCATTAAAACACTTCCTTCAGAGTTGACATGAAAACAGCAGTCTTTCCTTATCTCTTAGCTGAGACAGTCATTGGCTGTACATATACTGCACACAGCAAAGTGCTATTATCCATAGTTGAGAGTATACCCCAAGCCAACAAGACAAATAAACGGCGATCATTTTCAGCTGCTTCAAGACCAGTATTTTTCTCTGTACCCTTAAGCATTGACAAGGGAAACAAATAAGGCACCCAGTAACACAAAAGCCCACACTGCCAATCAGAGCAGAGGGCGGAGTCAATGTGTCCATGCTGCCAAAGAAAAGCAGTTCATCATTGCCCTTCCTGGTCCTCGCCCTTCTCTCTTCAGTCCTTTCAAATAGTCTCACTGCTGCAGACAGAAGGGAGGTCTTGAGAGACATCCGTACTCCTCCCCATCTGAAGAGAGGCTAGACAACCTTGCTTATGGGCACACATAAGGTCTTGCTCATAAGGCACAGAAATTTTTGTCTCACATGGAACTTACTCTACTATGTAGCATATGGATAGACATTTGCAGCTCCTAGGTTAGGGTGGGTGCCCAAGGAAGATCTCAAATCCAATGTAGTGGGCCCTGTTGTAGCCAAACAGTAATAAGCTGAAAGACATTTGAGAAAAGTCTCATTTTTAAACATTTTTTTAACTTCCTTATAGGAAGCTTTGCCAATAAAAGCATAAGAAAAGGAATAACTGGAGAAATGCCCATCTCCCAGGTGCATCTAACAGACCACGGAGACTGTAGAGGTGGGTGGCTCCCCTGCTGTTTTCAAACTGGTGGGCTGTTAACACTGGAAGCAAGAATACTTCACCAATGTCATCACTTAACAATATATTATGACAGCATCTATAGAATCTATTAGCATAAATCAACATAATACACACTTTACTGCATTAGTATTGAAAACTTTCATCCTCAAGTGGTGGTGGTGGGGACACAATATATGATAAATTGTAATAATTTTTCTGAAGTGCTCTCACATGACATAGTATGTTTGGACAACATGGGCATGTGAGACTGCGCACATGTGTATTTTAAGAATATGCATAATATAGTAGCTGCGGCATTAGTTTCTAACAATAACATCCCAACTTTTCTGTAATCTTTCCTTAGACTTAGAGAAAAGATAAATTTCTAGGAGCTGCCACACAGGGAGGGGTGGAAGGAAAGGGGGTGGGTGTGTCTGTGTGTATTCATTTTGATTTCAAAGCACACCCTTTCTGTGTCCAAAGGGTTATCATGCACAGAGTCATGTAAATAGAGACTGCTTAAAAAAATAACTCTAGGTCACTCAGAGTCAGACCTCTACGTTTGAATTACAGATAAACACATTTCAGAGTGCAAACTTTGGAAATAAGGTACAGGGGAGAACAACCTTACATGGCACTTCCATGAATTTTGATAGAGCAGTTTCAATTTTCAGGGTAATAATTCAAAGGTTTTGAGGCTTTCTGACAACACTGAGTTCTGCTTCTTCCTCATTCTCTGTCCTTCCCTCTAGTGCTCTGTGCACACTGAACATTACCCATTTCAAACCCGAATGCTTAATCACATTCGAGTGTATTTTTGAGAGCTCTTCCAAATTCTTCACTCTAGGTAGCATTTTCCTGAACAAGAGACCTCTTGGGGGTTAAGATGGCAAGCACATTTGGGGATGGCAGGCAAAATACAAATAAAGGAAAAGCACTGTGCAATGCACAACAGCAGTTCTTCTCCTGTTCTAAAGGAAAAGTCTGTAAATTCTCTAGACTCTACAGCAGCTGAAGATAGGCATAGTCCTCCATCCCTTAAGTAGCAATGATGACAAGGAAAACCTAAGCAAGATCCTCATAAGTGGTACTCTAGTCACTCTCTGCTCCACTTCCCTAAGTTGACACCCTGTTTCCCAGTGCCTGGGGGAGCAGAAAGCTTACCATAGAAGTTGCTTGCCGCCATATGGCATTATATCTCTGCACTCACCCTTTCAATCACATTAATGCCAATAATGCAACAATCTTTTTCTTTTATAAAGGTCTTAACCTGGCTCGTGCATTAATTTAGTCTGCCAAGTTATTTATGCACCTATAAAAATGCAGACTAGGCATCCTTACAAGCACAGACATATCCTATTTATGCTGATCTGAAAGAGTTCTGAGCTCACTGTTACAGGCCCTTGATAGTGTCGGCCCATTACTGCATGTTTTCTAAGGGCCAGAGGTGAACAAGCTTATTCCAATGGGAATCCTTCTGTATCTTCCACCTTAACCAGAAGTCCGTTATTTCCCATTGAACAGACTCACTCCTCTCTTTCTGCTTCCAGCCAATCTTATAGTATTTCCAGACTGATGAAAACAAGCAATGCTGATGTATCTCCAAACACTGCTGCTATGATATTTCCAACCTATTTCAGCTACCATTTCAGTGAACATTGGGAATGTGTAGTAGTGCTCTGAAATGAGACTGTATTCACAAGCTTTCTTTGGACGTTTTGGTGAAACCTGTTCTGAAAACACTGACAGTTTTGTCCAAGTGAAGCCTGAAGGATTAGTCTGTATGCAGTACTCCAATAATAACACCAAAGTAACGAGTATTATTAAGAGCCAGTTTAATTTTTTGAACATATCATGTAACACACTATGAAAGTAGCACAAGGTCAAGGAAAACATCTATTATTTTATTTGAGTTGGAGCCAAACTGGTGGTGATGTTGAAGACCACACTTCCCACTCTGAATGGAACTTCCTTTATTCAGTCCTTCCAACTTCATCAAAACTTTCCATTCACTTTACCTTTGTCTGTCTCTTTCTTAGAAAATACATTACAGTCTCAGAGGATACTCCCCTCCTTCTTTCTTTCCTAGATAAATGAGGAACACTCTTAACTCCTTTATTAGCCGCATTTTTTTGTCCATTTCTGCCCTCAACTGTATCTTAGCAGCTCCAGGAAAGGCAGAGTAGCAGCCATAACAGCAGAATCTCATCTTAAAATCAATGTCATTGTCATATGAACTCTTCTTTCCAGATAACATTTCTACTCTTTTCTTGGGCAATAAGGTGGTGATTTCCCATCAAAGTTAACCATGACAGCATCACAGCAGACATATTTATTTGGTAGGTGGGTTAAAGCAGTGCTTCAGCAGTGTATGCCCATTAACATTACTATCCAGAGACTCAAAAAAAAAAAAAAAATCACTATTTCAGTCATTAAAAAGGTACATGTGAATGCAAGATTTACTAAGCCTGAGCGGATGTGATCAATAATTTAAATATTACTAGAAAACAAATAAAGAAAACAAAAATAACAGCTTTGGTTTCAGGATATGTGTTGCTGTCCTGTGAAAGTAAATATATTAAAACACTCCTACTATATTTTATGGCTCTATATAAATACCAAAATAGGTTTATAAGTTGAAAGGAGAACATGCCAATTCTAAAATCATCACTCACAGCACTTCAGTTTATGCAGTTAAATCTCCCAGCTAACAGCATTCTGCAGGCAGTTGCTCTCCTGCCCAGGAGGCAAACCACACATCTACCTTTCCAATACTCACAGTAAAATAATCACTGAGGAAATTCAGGCCTACCAAAGCACATTCAAGGACAGTAAGGGTAAGGGGACTCATCACAGGCACTAGTTGCAACACAACCTCTGTTGGGTAGAGTAAGGGGCACTTAGATGAAGCAAATCACTTCATGGCTTTGGTTTCTTTTTCTGCTTCCCTTGACACTCGAGGCTTCTCTTTACACACTTTTACCTGACCAATGTCCTCACAATTAGGTGCTGTCTCTCTCCTTTTCTGTATGAAGAGGTCAATATGGAGAAAGGCGGCTTTGTATCCTGTATTGAACAGCTAGTATATCTCTGGCATCAGAAGTTATGTTGCATCCAACGAGGGCCACATTGTAAATGATTAAAAAAGCAATGCTTTCATCAGGTGTGAAGTGTGCTTAAACTAGAATCTCTTGACAGAAACTTTACCAGTACCATGAACACATGATAATGTGATCCATTGGCCTCCTCCCAACTGCAGTAAACTGGAGTTTCTGTAACCCCGATGACCATATAGGACTCCAAGGTTGTTTTATTAAAGATTCCTGTGAAAAGCTTTATGAATTTTTTCAGGTCTGCCCTCAAGGCCAGGAGGAAACTGGGTCCCAGTTCTTTTCCAGATCTTTATTTCTCATGAAATCTGATTATCATAAAGACGTCAACTGAAAGGGAAGGGAAAAATTTGAGGAGCTTCTACTCTTTCCTACCTTTCGCTTTGGTTGTATTTTTCTAATGCTTATCGTTCTTGGACAAAATGCAAGACAAGTTTACCTTAACCTATACAGCTTCATTTTCCAGAAATCATTCATTTAGCTTCAAGAAATCTTACTCAGATGACAGATAAAGCATGGCAGAATTATATTGTCATAGTGAACCCAAGTTTTTATACAAAAATAGGTACATCCCAATCCCAAAATCTTCTCTAAATCCTGAGGAACAAGACAAGGAGAAATTATAAGGAATAAAATTTCCTAAAGCCTTTCTTGACAGCTTTAGTACTCCATGAGAAAATCTGATGCATCCAGTGATCATCTGATGGAACAGGTCACCATTTAGTTTTCCCAGTCACTTTGTAAACTACTCTTTTGACTGATGGCATGGCAACGAGTCACTGCCTCGTATTAGGGTCTGGTTTTGAGTGGGTCCTTGGACGTGAGAGGATCACTGTCTAACCTTCATGGATGCCTTCATGGTGAATTAAGATATTAGAGCTCTGTAGGAGGGTGATGCAGGTGAGCTGAAGGAGTGCTTGCTGATCTGAGTGGGAATCAACTCACCTCTTAGGTATCACCATGTAGCTGATGGGGGCAGCCCTGACTCATTTTCCACCAGATCACTAGGCCAAGCCCCATAGTCAGGCCAGGGAAAACTCCTGAGCAGCTTTTCCCCAAACCAAGACTAAGAGAAAGATCAACAAACACAACCAGGCATTGGTTTCCTCAGACACTGTAAGACAAATATTTCTACTGATAGTCCCTATTTTGTCCCACCTTTTCTTTTTTTTCTGGTTTTTTTTTTTCAACATTTTCAATACTCCTTCTGCACTAGAACTTTATTTAAGACTGTTGGCTGGGAGCCCCTGGGAGGGTTCCCAGTCCCCTGGGTGGATTCCCAGTCTCTGTACGTCGCGGTATTACAAGTGTGACCTCCTGCCTTGCCAGGACTTTAAAGGGCCCATCTGCCCTGTTATCATCAATCACATTGGATATTTGTAATTCAGCCCCTCCAAATTACCCAGGTTGTAATTCCCAGTCCCAACATGTATCCAAAGCTATTCTCTGCTATTCTTTTTGCACAGAAAGAAAAATATCTAATTTAAAGCTGAAGTTTCCCCCTCATAACATTTATGCATAGAATGTGTTACTGCTATTATATTCTGAAAAACAGTTATTTCACAAAAAAAAAAAATATTCTTTTTTCTTATGCGCTTTGCTCCCCACGTTTTTTCTTTTCCCTTTAAGTTGTATATACCAACAGGGGCCAACTTCATTTCAGTATTGACTTGGATTTTGATGAATATGCTTCTATTTCATTTATTCTTTATTTGTACAAAAGCTAGGCAGTATTTTTACATTGTTTCCCACTTCCTTTTTGATTAAACTGTTATATTTGATTTTCCAGAAATAAAACAGTACAGAGATAGAGAGAGTGAGAAAAATACATTATCCTTGATTCTCTCCTGACTCACAGCTCTCTAAGCTCTGACCCAAAAGCCCACCTTAACTCACTGGAAATAAATGCCCAAAGGGAGCCGTCAGAGAGGAAGCTCTTTAGGAAGTGACTACGTAAACTGTTAACCACAGGAGAATAAGGTCTTTTCCACCTAAAATTAACTGAGCTGCTCAAACAAAAACACTAAAGCTACTATAATAATAATAGACAACCCAAGTCAGGCCTTTGAAATTCAATTGTTATAATCAGTATCAAAGACTAAAGGCCACTAAAATTTCAGAGCCATTAGTTAGCATGTCAGGAAAAACCCAGTCCATAAAAATTCGGTGGATAGGCTGTATATCTGTTTTCCCTTTGCATGTAACTTTCCAAAGTTCTCTTCCTTGGGGTTAGGGTATCCCCATTCTTTGTTTTCTCTTAGGCAAAGAGTTTTCTGAGCAAAAAATATGGCCATCTACAATACATTGACTGTATATATAAAAAACCTCCTTTTCTGCTGTGTGTCCACAACGGGACTTGGCAGTAAACTAAGACCAGGACAGTAGCTTCTTCACTAAATCAGCCAGCAATGGGAGCATGGTTTCACCAGTGCCACTTGTTAAGGGAAGGAGTTTTACTATTGCTCATTTGAGCACGCCCAAGGGACACGACTGAAACATCCTGGGAGAAGGAAGCAGACAACATCACAGTAATAAAGACCATCCCACATAATCCTAAAAAGTGAACCTGATGCTACAACCCTCATCCGCTTCCATTCACTCTTCCCTGCTCCCTTTTGCAGCCTGTCCAGCCCATAGGCAGTGCAAGCAGCCTTTACCCTGGGGTGTGTGGTGACTACTTTTGCAGACCACCAGCTCCCAAGCTGCTGACTTTCTGTTAAAAATGCCAACAACAACAGCAAGGAAACATTAATTTTCAAAGAATGAACAGAGGAAAAGAAAAAGAAGACAGTAAACCCTTTTTTTTTTTTCAAAATCAGAAATCTTCAGGCCAGATGAACTAAGTGACAGGCCATCCTTTTAGTCTTTGGGCAAGGGAATGACAGATCCTTCCTGCTAACTACTGCAGCTCACTCCTCCATTTGCCTTCATCTGTCCAAGAAGGTACCCCATTACCATTTTAGCTGCTAAAGAGGTAAGCGGAGCAGAGTTACTTATTTGCACAGTGGATGCTCCCAGCTGCAGCCCCCAATATGAGATGAACACCCAGCTTGCTTCACATGCAATGGCAGATGAGGTCTGGCCATGGGCTCCTCACAGATGCACAGGAGTTCCTCTGCTCACCTCTGGGGCAAGGAGCAGCCAGGCTGGTGTGGCAGGAGCTGGGCTGAGTACAACCTAAGGAGCCCTGCTGAGAAGCCGGGTAGGCAGTGGAAGCCTTGCCCTGAGGACCAAGGAGTCTAGCTCTGTGAGTTACAGCAAAGTGCAGAAATCATGGCTAAGTACAAGGTAGCGCATTTCTGAAAGCCCCTGAGCAGATCAGTGACCATGAAGAGAGCCCAGTGTCCCCCAACAACACTCCTTGAAACGTCAGCCTTCATCCTTTTTAAGCTTGTTCTGCCCTTCTCAAGACCCAGAAGTGGCATTTGTGCTTTGAATGAGTCTGTGAAAGGCCTCCAGGCCGTCAAGCTATCAGCTGCCATCAGTTGTGCTTTCTCTTCTTCAGGTCTCTCACAGTGCAGTTGCATCCCAGGGCCACCAACCTGCTCACTTGGCAAATGGACAGCCTAAACCATCCTGCGCAGCTTCCCACTGGTGGGGCAACCTGCCACTCAGCCAGAAAAGACACCAAGACTTTACCATAGAAACCAATGACCAGTTTATTTGCTCAGTAAAGGGGCTGAGAGGTAGACAAAAGGCATCAGTGAAGAAGTTAGTGGGGAAGGCCAGGCATTTCCTTGTGCTCTGGTGTGTTCTGTATCAAGTTTTCACCTCCCAGCCCTTGATGGATCATTCACATATAAACAGGTCTAACAGATGTACGTGCACCACTCTGATGCTCCTTCTACAGAATCAGCAAGCAGAGCAACTGCAGGCATTAACAGTGCTGCTGCTGCTGCAGCACCTGAACTGGCTTGATCAGGGCTCACCTCGCTGTTGGAGGAAGTGATTTTGGTTCAAGAATGTGGAAATAACTAAAATATGTATTTCCAAGGCTAATATAGCCACAAAGAAGGTTTATTTGAGACTGTGACTGACCACCTCAGCAGTCAATGCTAAGGTATATTTTGAATAGTGATCTGTAGTAATCTGATTTCACCCATAGATTCACAGCAAGATCTAACACTACCATAAGGACTATAAAGCATTTACAACCTGTCTGCTAAGCCTAAAAGAAAACTGAAGATTAAGTCATAAGGAAGTCAGCTATCCAGCCATTGTGCAAAGCTTCCTAAGAGGCAGTGACATACATTTAGCAACCATCCCAAAATCAGAACATCGAAAGAAAACATTTTTGCACTAGTTTTCCTTACTATTGCTAGCCTATCTCCTTGTGAAGGGAGAAGTGTTTATGGGACCAGTGTTTGGAAAAGTAAGCTTTAATAGCAGTGTCAAAGGGTAATTGGCACAAAAGAGATCCTTACATTTGGAACAAGAGGAATTAAGTTTTCTTAAGCACATTGGGACCACAGAGGGCTTGTTGTTGATAGACCCACAAGTAGTAATATTACCAGGTTCATGCCAAGGGTCATAGCATACAGTTCCTTAGAGCAATGAGAGCAGGGTCATGACTCCTGTGTGCAACTGATTGATCCTCAGAGTTCAGATCTGTGAGACGCATGGGGAAAGAAATGCGCAATTTACAGCATTCATTTACACTTGGCTTTGAAAGGTTTTTATTGAGGCAATGATCACCTTGCATTTTTGCTTTTCAGTTACTGTCTGAAAGTCAGTGGAAGGATTTGAAATGATACATGGCCATGGGATTTTATCAGCAGAATATATTAGTGCACCAGTTACATGCCAGGTAAAGTTTTGCAGCGGTTAGTACCTTTTCTTCTCAAGGGCTCATATCTGGGGACTGTCCTCTAATTCCTATTCAGCAGGACAGAACTTGAGCCTTGAAATGACAGTGAAACTTTGTGCAGCCACCTCAGGGACTCAATGCTAAGTTTATGTTCGTTATGACTACAAGCAGAAAAGTGCATCTATGTCACATTTCCATTTTATTAATCTTGAACCTCAGCTTCTAGAATGGACTCAAGGAATGTTTGGGACAACCTGAGGGCAAATGAAGTTTAAGGTGTACTAAATTATGCCTCCTACTATACACTACTGGAATGCCCTGCACTGCTCTTCTAATCTCAGTCTCAATGAGGACAAACTAACTGCCTTATGTCCTTGGTAGCCTCCTACCTCTTTGCCATCTAAGGAAACCTTGTTGCAGAAGGCATATTCAGTTGCCTCTTTAGAGGTGGACTTGTATTTCCAGTGACAAAGGAAAATATTGAGACTCAAGATTTAAGAAGGAGCCCATGATTCCAACAAGCAACTTTAAATAAGCCTACTGTCCTTGCTGGAAATGTCTGAGAAGTTCAGCAGAAGTCATTCTGGATCTTGTGAGAGTTTTGAGTCTCTTCAAGCTCTGATGTGTAATGTCCCAGGGACATCCTCTTGACTTCCTGACCAGGATTATACAACAAGAAGAAACTTAGTAAATTTTGAATAAGCCCAGAGGTAGGGCCTTGGGAGTTTGGCCAGTGCTAAATGAATACAACAATCAATAAAGCTTATAACTACATACTTTCCTACCAAATTTGAGTGCTTGTATTCAAGGTGCTCCCTGTAGGACTGTACACAGACTGAATCGCTATGATCAATACTGGAAGGTGATATAATGCAACACTATTAATGCAACTGGCTCCATTGAACTCAACAGAAATTCTGCCATTTTCTTCAGTCAACCTAGGATTTCACCTAATGTGTCTTTTCCAACCCTAATATCTGTGATCCTGAGCACATTACTAAATTGCCAATGGGATCTGCCAACCATTACAGTCTGTGATTTGTCAAGTACTCTATTTGTATTCACCACATCTCTGTTGTGTAAAGGATTCCAGTAATAAGCTATTAAAGACATTTAATGTTACCAATTTAAAACTGTAAAACACAAACTACTGAGGTGGTGGAGTTGCCAGAAGAGACATCAGGCCCTGTGTTTGAATATCTGATTCAACAACTCCTATATGTGCAAAGCCTGCAGATTGGATAATTATAGCTCCATCAGTGAATAGTGTATTTATTAGACTCAAATTTGGTGCAGTTGTAGAAGCAGAATAGAGACTAACGTTATCAGAAGTGTTTACAGAGAGATTGCCATGATACAAAGGTCTGGCAAATGTGGACAAATAAGGATGGCTTATTAAAGATCAGTTTTTGTGAGAGGTGCAGCCTTTTTCAATGCAGCTACCCAGTAGTTACTGTGCAATATGGTCCAGTAATATACACAGCAATTAAGGAGGACTCTGTTATACTTTTTACTTAGCAAAGCTCAAAATCCCAGCTCAGCACTTAATCAGATAGAAATCCTGTTTTCTAGTAATTTCACTGGAGCAAAGCTTGACAAAAAAAGGAGAATCTCAAATGCATGTTATCCTTGGTAAGTCACTAATGGTGAAGAAAATACAGATAGCTCCATGATTAGACTAGTTTATTATCAGTTGTTTGTGTATGTTAATGCTTTTGTATACACATAGAGAAACAAGTTATAGACATTCAAGTTATGACCTATGAGATTATAGCCCAAAACTAGAAGTGGCTAAAACAATTTACCTTTCAGTTACAGGTCTATAATGCTACAGTTGAAATATATGGAGGAAAGTTAAGAAGAGAGTGTTAGTCACACTTAACCCATATGGGGACCATGCAGCAAATATTTGTTAAACAAAGGTATTGTGAGAATCCTAAATACACAACTATTCAAAAGTCAAGGAAATGCTCAGTCCTGTAAGTCAAAATGCAGAAATTGTTATAATGAAATTTTTCTGAAAACTTGAAACTACTGAAGTTTATCCTTCTCTACAGTTCTCACAGACTCCTGCTCCCTCAGCTGCTCCTGATACGACTTACTCTCTAGACCCTTCACTAACTTCATTGCCCTTCAGGTGAAGGGTCTAGAGAGTAGGTCATATTGAGGAGTAACTGAAAGAGCTGGAGTTGTTTAACCTGGAGAAGAGGAGGCTCACAGGGGACCTTATCACTCTCTCAGCTCAGCTCATGGCTAGGCTTTGTGAACAAAGATTTGGGAAGGGCTTGGGAAGGGCTCTACCCACATTTGTTACAAGTGCGCTGGTGGCTAAAAAGGCCAATACGAGATAGACACATCCGACTGCAAAAGGCACAGCAGAAAGACTCCTTAGGTGGTAAATTCTGTGAGACACGATTCTTTCTGCGTTGTCTTTTCTCCTCGAGAGTGATCCTGCGTGTGTTCTCAAAGGAAGCAGCAGCGTTACAGGTAGTGTGTCTCCAGATCTCCCAATTGGAGGCCAGAGTAGACCAGTTATGGTGATCAATAAGGCCAAAGCTGAGATGTTGTTTCAGGGAGTCCTTGTATCTTTTCTTTGGGGCTCCTCTCTTGCGGCAGCCAGTGGCAAGTTCACCATGAAGCAAGATCTTAGGGAGGTGGTGGTCCTTCATCCTTGAGATGTGTCCTGCCCAACACAGCTGTGTTCTCAGCAACATACAACTACCTGAAAGGAGGTTGTAGACAGGTGAGGGTCAGCCTCTTCTCTCAGGCAGCTAGCAAGAGGACAAGAGGACATAGGCTCAAGCTGTGCCAAGGGAGATTCAGGCTAGACATCATGAAAAATTTCTTCACAGAAAAGGTTGTTAAGCATTGGAAAAGACTGTCCAGTGGAGTGATGGAGTCCCCATGATGGAGTCCCCCTTGATGGAGTGTTCAAGAAATGTGGAAACGTGGCTCTTGGTGCCCTGGTCTAGTTCACAAGGTGGTGATTGGTCAAAGATTGTACTCAACGATCTTGGAGATCTTTTCCAACCTTAGTGATTTTGTGATTCTGTATAACATGGGGTAAACTCCACTGAGTGTTCGCCTCAGCCTACCCGGCTGGTGCAATCCCAGTGAAAGGCTTCTTCTACTTGGTTCTCACTGTCTCTCCTTCTCCATTCAGGTCAAGGCTTTAAGTAGCCCTGCACATACATATTGACTGACTATTATTGACAGTTCTGACAATAAATTTGTTTTGTTTTATTATTTTGGTTAAATATTTTTTGAATTTTCAGTAAGTTGAAAGGCAAAGTCAAACATTGTTTTATATCTCATTCAGTGTCGAGTGTGATTCAAAATGTTCATGATGTTCATCTGCTTTCTACTTTGGGAGTTTTTTCTGCATATTTTCTCTTTTTTTTTTATTATTTTCAAAGTGCATTTTTGGAGAAAAGCATCCACCTAAGCAATATTGAGACACTTTAATTTGGTTAAGGATCAGATGACGCCAGGGGTACCTTCAGTCTATTATTCTGCAATTCAAAATGTCAAAAAAATCTTTCAAAATTCATTCAAACTGATCCTGTGAATTGATATAGAAATTGATAGAAATACATCAATTTTCCCTGTTTAACTAAATCTATACTTTTCAGGATGAAAAATTGACTGAAAAATTTCATGCAGCTCTAAGTTTTTCTCTGAAAATATTCAGAGAACTTTTGATTTTGCCTCTTCAGGAAATAACTTGTTTGCAAGTCAATTTATCAAAATTACCTTTCCAATACATAAAATAATAATGTATTTCAGATACTGCTCTTGCACCATTTTTAAAGCAGAAGAATTATGAAGAAGAAAAAAGAAAGAAAAGACAAAAATATATTTTAGAGCTTTTTTAAATCTTTAGATCAACATTCTTCAGCACGGTTCTATTTTCATCCCTGAAGTAATCTGATATTTCTTTCTACAGGTCTTAAAAATTCAGATAAACTTCAAGAAGTAGCTTATGTCATGTTGTTTAACAAAAGGGAAAAGGCATCCAAAAACTACTAACACAATAATATATCACTGTTAAATATTTTAAAATTATTTATTCTCTTTAAGAAGAGAAAAAACTAGCTATATTTAATGTATCTTAACTCTCAACAAAGTTTTCACTGCTTTTAATTATACCTTCTTGGCAGTCAGAAAACACTTTTGTGCCCAAAATGTTGACATGTTTCATTCAATAAAACCAGATATATTTGGAATATTTTATGAGACAAGGCAACAAGCACAGATTCTTTTGTTTAATTATTTAATGTTTGGACAGTGCTTTGCAAGCATAATATGCATTTATTTTTAGTACTACTTGTGCTTGCAGCATTATCAGCAAGATATGAATAAAATGCTCTCAGCTTTGCAAGCAATTTTCTTGATTAATTTCTTTGTATAAAGCAGCAGAGGGAGCTCATACATTATTTTTGGTGTATCACACACAAAAAAATTATATATTACATGTGTACACACATGTGCGCGCACACACACACGCACATCTAGGTGACTTGGACCCACATACCTATGTGCACATGCAGTCAGCTCTGGGACAAGCTGCACAGCTACAGTGGCTGTGCCTGCACTAGTCATGCAGACCAATAGGAGCAGATGTGTGCAGCGAAAGAGCTGGGAGTGAGCACCGTATGTCCACAGCACATGTCCTCCAGGGCACTCTTTCTGGACTAGCTGCAGCCTGGGCCCATCAGCTGAGGCACCCATTTGTGCCATGGGCATGCTCAGGATGCTCCCGGAGTGCTTTTTCCAGACGAATTTTACCCAAGAGGAACCCAGCTAGTGCGTTCTGACCTTGCTCCTGGATGCAAATCAAAGCTCAGCTGGTGGGGATCATCTGGAGGCACTCATCAACAGTGTGCACTTGATGCAAAGCAAGTCAGCGGTGCTAAAGCTCTATTAGAAACATCTAGGTGCCCTACCTGAGCTACTCTTCAGCTGCATAAGAAATAAGATGGATGACTTCAATTTAGGTAATTGTGTTTTGCCTGAGTGGCATGTTAGGCACCTATATGCCTTTTTGAAGTTTCTCCTAAATCTCTGTAATTTTCACAGGAAATGGTGAAAGGTACACTGAGAAAGAAGTGCTGAAGTAATGTGAAGGACTGGACAAACTTCTCAAACTTCTTGTTTGTGTCTGATTGAATGAGTTCTTGGGAATGTGTGCTCTTAACTGGCCCCCTGAAATCTGTAAATCCGTGGTGTAAGGAAGGCTTAAGAGAGTTACACTCAGGAGACCGTAGCACTCCCTGAACAGCACAAGTATAATTTTTATTTCCTTTAAGAATATGTAACACATATCTTCTGTATGCTGGGCCACCCAGCACATTGGGAGCATAGTTTTGCTTCCCTAGGTACTCCTATGAAAGTCTAGGAGGAAGCAATGGGCAGTGGATAATGTGAGGACTGCACTTTGTAGGAGGACAAAGCCATAAGGAAATAGTTGGTCCAATGGACTATCCTATATACAGATGACCATTGTTGAGGCCAAAGACTGGAAATAGTGGAAAAAACAGGCTGCTGATACATTTTATTTCCGGGCTGGGCAGAGATACCAGGTACTTTGCACTATGGTTTGGTGTTTTTGCTTCCAGACTTGAACTGAGCAGATGTGAAAGTGGCAGTAATGGGACTGAAAAAAACAGGAGAGGTTGGGGGATGGAACAAGTGTGGGGTTGAGTGGGAGTGGGGGGACAGGACACAAGGTGGTAAGAGCAGACACCAAATGGAAAAATACTTTGTGATTTTAGAAAACTTATGCATTTGGGGTGGAGCTTAGGGCGAAAGGAATAGATTTGGGGAGAATTACTTTTTATATCTAAACCAGCTGTCCAAATTCTTAATAAAAAGCCCATAAACCATCATTGTAAGAGAGGAAAAGCCACATTGTTTTTATTTGTCTGTAGAGCAATATGTGTCACTGTATAAATAGTAACTAATAATAATAACATGTGCTGCAGCACTTCTGTGATATTTTTCAATAATTACTATTGTTGTAAAGGAGTTTAGTATGAAGTAAAACATCTCTATGAGGGAAAAAAATGCTACCTCTTTTCCTCTGATATTTGTGTAACTGAATTAAAAATATGCAGACACATCGAGTCAAAAAACCATTATTCCTAGTTCAAGGAACTCAAGCTGAACACCTTGAAAAATCTCTCAACTACATTGTTCTTTCATATGTTATGAGGATTTTTATTTCCTTTTAACAGCAGTAAATCGTCAAATGGAAGAGGCTTATATTGCACATACCATTGCGAGACATACTCATATTGTAACATCAGAATGAACTATTTTTAACCTAATATACAACAATTTAGGAGCATTAGAAGAACATAAAACAGATAAAAGTATAGCTTTTACAGCCATTCATCAATGGCCTTTTTTTGAAGAGTGCAGTTACCTCCTCAGGCTAAGCATACATCTCTCTATTTCACAGAAATACACAAAGTGACAGGGCTTCCAGTCAAAATAAACATTTGCTCAGTGTATACCTGATTTTCACCCATTTCATTCAACAGGAAAGATACTGAGGTTAACACACTAATCTCTCATCAGCTCTAGGGATGAAGATGTGCTGTATTCACCAACTGCGACTGAGTGTGCTTGCAGTTTGCTGCTTCCATGGATGTCCATGCCTTTGTATTGGTACTATTTAAAAGACGAAACACCAAGTGTTGAGGTGGATCCAACCAAAATTAGTTTTTACAGAATAAGAATGGCTCAAAGAAGAGAGGGCAATGTCCCAGGCTTGGTAACGGTGCAAGTAGTGATTAGGATTGCTGAAAAAAGCACCATTTGGATGAAAATGCAACACGAGGTGACATAACAATGATATCATTGCTCAGGATAAAAAATTATATATGGTATTGAATAACATAAAGCATCTACAGTTCAGGGCTAAAAGCTTCCAAGAGTCTGAGGCACCTAAATCTCACCAGATCTGAGGAAATCTGTGGTACCTAGAGCAAAATGTAATTTTTTGCATTTGTGGTTCTGGCTGCATTGCCTTGAACCCTGTATGGGGGGAAATATGATCCTGCTGCCTTGGTGTGTTCTCCAGCAGTACAGTAGCTGAAATAGAACAGGAGCTGAGCACAGCTCTCTTACCTCCTGGGGCAGGGCTCATCAAGGATCACTGTACCATCAGGCTGACTCCCTTGCCAAACAGAGGCCAAAAGGATGTAGTAGATCCCCTCTGAATCCCATACCTGGCTTGCTAAGCCTTCTGATGCTTTTCCAGGTAAAATACCTAATTCGGACACTTGTTTGGTGATCTCACACTAGAATTTCACACCACTCTATTGAACAAAAGGTTGATTGAATAATTTTAGCAGTCATGATGTTAGTTAAACCTGATTAACAGATTATTTTCCACTGACATCCCTTCCTTATTCTATTTACAAGCTAAATAGCCCAGACACTCAATTGATAAATGCTCATTTCCCTCCATCTTAATTAACTAAATATTCTTTTACTTAAACAATCCCTCATTTTTCCATAGGCACAGTCATAGATCCATTAGCAGGGTCTATCTGAGACTAGGGATCTTTTATTTATGAGGACAAGTCCAAACAGTTACTATTTTTTAATGTTTTTATTTTCCTTGATACTGTACACCATGTCATGGCTTTGGTCCAAACAGTAATCACACAATGGGTGCCGTTTCTTCTTTCTTGACCTATCACACTCCACATGATTTAATCCATTGTTTTGGATGTTGCCAATGATTTATTGTATGAAAAATGTAAATGATCTGGATGGCAGATGTTTTATATTTTCTGACCATTCATTTTCAGTGGGAATGTAATTAAAATTTATGAAGTGTATCTGCTGAATTGCATTGGCAATTGATGATCTCCTCCAGTGCTGTCTGTCTGGAGATGATGAGTGATTGTGGACAGTGAGATGTGTTGACAAGGGCAGAAACAGACGTGATGTTACTGTCATGAGTGAGGCTACCTGCAAAAAGGCTGCCGGTTTTTTTCTCCCTTTTTTCCCACAGGAAGAAGGTGGCAACCAGAGCTGTCTTTCTTCTTGCAAGACAGAGTACAAACCCTCTGCGTATTCCTGAAAGCTGTCACTCTTCACAAGTGCAATCTCTGTCTCTCTCACCAATGGGCATCTGGAAACCACAATATCAGTTACAACAACCCATGTCAAGGATATTAATTAAATTCCTGATGGCCACCCAGAGAAGCTAATGAGTGTAAATTTCACAACATCCCAACTCATAAGGTGGCACACTTAACCTTTTCAGCATTGATATCCTTCCTCCAGGAGGAAAGTAAAGAGGTGAGCTTTTTGCCAAGGGAGCGTGATAAGGAGGAAGAGGGAAAAGAGACACTTGGTCTGCCACACTTTAAAATATAAACAGATCTGAACTTGGTCTGCTGGATTTAGATATCCCACAAGCCCAAAACAGGATGGGAAGGTTTTTTTCAGAATTGAGATCCCAGGTAGCATGTTGTGCAGAGCCCTAATTGCTATGAATCTGAGTGGATCTCCTTACCTCAGCCCCTTCCAGCTCCGTGAGCAAGACAAGCAGCTCTGTTTTTAAGCCCAGTGAGGTATACTCACTGGACTTTGACTTACCCCTGATCTTGACGTGGCATACCTCTTACATTTCTGAGTGCTGCGGAGGACAGAATATGTAATTACTACCGTTCTACCTCTACAATAAATATACAAACAGCCTAGATTAACATGAAGTGAATAATATAAGTGCTATAGGACCAAAAATTGGAACTGGGGAATTTCTGACACCCATCTTTATTATCAGATATTTTGATCATTTGAATGTTTGAAGTGTTTTCCTAATCCACAAACCTCATTTAGCATATATAGCATTAGGCACTAATAAAAATGCCTTCACTTTTAAGTTGTGTGGCCATCTCACCATGAGAGGCTGGTAAAGGAGGATTTTATTCCAAAAGCAAACCTCAAAGGTAGTTTGTCACAAATGCCCCAGTCCCAGTCTCACTGCAGGTGCTGACACCACTTCCAGTGAGTTGTGTCGATGGGGTCCAAACTAAGGTGGTTGTAGCTATCGGTTGATGAGCCCTTCTTGCTCTGCAATCAGTAGGCATTTTGGCATTAATTTCAAAAATAAGGATTACAAGCTAAAGAACTAATCCAAGCTTCAGGCCTGGTTGTGATTGTAACATTTGACAATGTATGATTCAAAACAGACAAGGTGCAGCAGATGGTCAAGATTCTATTACATGAAGGTGCTTTTTTATGGGTGTGAGCTCACAGCTTGGCTGCTTCTGTGTGTGTATGGCCTGTGACAGGCAACTGTGGCAGGAGAGGAGAAAGAATGAGGTAGGACTGGGGACACAAAGTCTGGTTTGGCGTATTTTGGAAAAACCCAAGGAGATACTCTTAGCAGACTCTTACAAGAGGCTTAGTAAATACTGCAGAAGTCTGGGAGCTAGTAAAGTTAAATTCCCTTTGGCTACATTGCTGTCTTGTTGGGCACCTCAGTTTACTTATCTGTACTTTTACGTAATATGCCTTACCTGGCTTTGTATGCCAAAACTTCATTCATTAATACTGATGTCAAAGAGGACATTCAGCACCTCACAGGAGGCCCAGTGCACCTGCATTAGTTAGCCATAAATCATGGGAAACACTTTGAAGTGTCAGAGAGATTTAATGTGGGATACAGAACAGAAGGGGAATGTGATGAACTGAGCCCCAAGCCCCAAATAAGGAATTTAAAATGCACCTTCCCCTTAAAAGTGTCAGCAAATGAAGAAAAAGAAGAGTGGGGAAGCCCCAAAGGCAGCAATTTTGAATGCTTTAGTTTTCTCTATTGACTTTAATTAAGCTCACCCAGGATTGCAAGCCTGTCACTTGGGGAACCTTTCCATAAAGAAAAAAGGAGTTTGCTCCCCAGGTGGGTTTTCCCAAGTTTCTCAGGCTCTTACCACAATATATGCCTGGCATCCATGACAGGGTCGTCAAAAATAATAGCTAAGGAATTCACTGTCTGTCATTCCAAAATAATTATGTATGGGGCTTTACTTGCACTTGAGATGGGTTATATATTTCATTGAGAAAACCCATGTAGACTAAAATATGTATTTGTATGTATGCATGTAATATATGAAGATTGCAAAGATTAACAGTCAAATAAAGAATATGGAGGAGCAGAAGTCTGTATACATGTATGTGAAACACATCTAGAAAGTGGGTGAAAGGCACTATCATTCCAAGGTTTGTTAATTACAAAATGCATTAATGTTTTATTAGCCATTTATCAGTAATTAATCACCTACTTTGATATGAAGTTCAAGCTTGCAAATACACCATGGAAATTGTCCCTTAAATATAAGCTATTTAAGGGACAAAGATAGCAACCTATTCCCCTCAGCTACCTGGAAGAGACTTTTGATCCCTCAGCATCATGCCTGTGTCTAGGTGTGCAATAGTTTTTGGATGCTTGCAAAGTCAAAATAGTGTGGGGAAAAAAAATGAAGAAAGCTTGCAAGCAGAAGGGGAGGAGGTAGTATACTCAGTGGTATTCTTCAGGTGCACAGTTTGAATAAAAATGCAAAACAGGATGCTCCCATTCAGTAAATATTATCATTTTTATTCACTCATTAATTAAGTTGCTTAATTGCTGCTGTCAAAAGACTCTTGAGTTTGTGACTGGGGTTGTTGCACTGTTCTGATAGTGGTTGAAGAAGGAAAAAGGCAGTATCACTCGGCTTGCTCTTTACCTGACAATAAGGAGGCACTAGTTATAGAAGATCATAATGAAGCTGCAGAGTTACATATGGAAAAAGGGAGATATTTCAAGGAAAAAGAGGAAAGGGGAAGGTAAGTTTTATTAAATCCATCAAATATTATTCACCAATGTGCTTGATACACCGTAACTTGTGCATTATCATTCAATGCATTACCCCATGAAAATCATATTAAAGCAAAATATTTCCCCCATTTTAATCTGTTTCCCCAAGAGGGCTCAGAAATGGAAAGGGACTCAAGCTATATTGGTCAACACAATTATACATGTTTTTTTCTAGGTCTTTCTCCAAAGGATTAATGTAAGCTAGTTTAGGTACAGTCTTTTCCAGGACACTAGATTGACAAATGACCAACACTTATGGTGTATTATTCATATATTTCTGAGACAGTACCTATTCATGCCAGGATGACAATCAGTCCCATGTCACTCCAGACATTTTTAGAATTGATGTCCACTTTACTGCAGACATCTCACATCTCAGTATCACACTGAGAGTGAAGTGCTGTGGTCATGACACATGAAGGTGTCTTTGCAAATGCCCACCACAAAAATAAGACTGATCTGGCTGACATGGGTCTGGACTACCAATAACCATTTATTGATTCTCATGAACTAAATAGACTAAATGGAAGACAGCTTTCAAAACAGATTGATGAGAATGGGCTCTGGTACATCCTGAGTCAAATCATTACATGTATGTCTATACCTGTAAGAAAGGCTAGAGATGTTCTAGGTTACACTTGCCTCCAGTTGGCTCATGAGCCACAGAAGGAAAAACTATTGCATACAGACAACAAAGCAGAAATTGCTTATCAGAGAGAGACTAGTGCTAGGATGATGGATGCAGTATATAGCCACCAATTTTACCTTATGGCTGAGAAAGTTGCAGCTTATCCCTCGGTTCTAGAGTCAACCCTGCAGGTAAATCTATATGTCTGTTCTCTGTTCATAACCCCTCTTTTTCAATCCTCTGTAATGAAGCAAGTGATCACTTAAGGGACTTACTTCTGCTCAGGAGCAAGAATTCTGCTTAATGAAGAGACTCCCTTACCGGGGCACAGAGGAGTGTGACCGGGAAGGGTCACATGATGCACCAGGAAGGGACTGTCACAACACGGTCTTTCTGTGAGTTTTTGGGTGCATCACACTGCCTATGCTACTGGCTTGGATAAATTTCAAAAACAAGTTATGAAGGTCTTCAAAACCCTTTGACACATTGAATTCTTGGCAAGAAATATAGAGCTTACATCTCAATCTGTACAGATACACTTGTTAATATCTCCCTCCCCTTCTGTTGATAAGACACTACAATTTGCACTAAATTGTGTAATGCGTTTTGTAATGGACACAAACATTCTTAAGGAGAGAAGCAAATATAGTACACTGTAAAGAACATCTCATATCCAAACATGAACAGAGGTTTTCTGAATTGAAAGACTACTGGTCTACAGCATCACACAACCTTAGCTGTCAAGCTTGTACAATGCTTACAGGTTCCTTGAAAAAAAACAGCAGCATAATTAAATGACTTATAGGCAAAAATTTTCTTCCACCAAAATGAAAGGAAAAAGCAAAACTGCTATGAAACACTGCATTCTAAACACTGGAAGGCGTGAGCAAAGAAAAGTCTTCAAACGTTTCAAACTGCTGAGTTATTATTATTCAGCCAAAGAATCATAAACCAAACCCATTCATCGTACTAGATTTATGGGTCAGTATAGTCTTTTTAAAATCTGAAGGCCTAAGAAATGTAAGGGTGCTGACTGATGAGCTGGGACAGCCTTACCTGGGGACAAGCTGAAAAGGTTGGCAGCTCCATCTGTCTACCCTGCTCCTGGTGTCCAGATGTCTAAGCTGCTTGTCAATCAGCTCCCAAACCACTGCAGTTTACAGGGCAGACTTTGCACTGCAGCAGTCACTGGTATTGGTTTGCCTTAAAATGCTTCACTATAATTGCTAGCTGATTTCTATGGAGAAAGACACAGGATAGAAAGAGGTACGTCTACCACCTGTCCCAATACAGGCAGTCCCCAGTAGTCAGAGTCCAAATCTACTTAAATGTACTCTATATTCATCATCGTGCTTTTATAAAAGTGTCCAAAGCCTGAAACATGCCTTTCATTGCAATACAAACATAAAGCATACCCAAGCTGCTTTTCCATAGAGTTTCTGCCATCAGCCCCTGGAATTGGACATTCTCTGGTATTAAGAAGAACTTTTTCCCTGCACATCCTCCTTTCCGGACCCTAACCAGCTCTCCTGGCCTGCAATGACAGTGTGGGAGCACCCGAGCACTCACCCTGCTAGTCTAGGACATGGGATGCAGTTGCTCATGCCACATTCTATATCCTTCCTGTCCCTGTTAGTGAATGCAGTAGTGAACTTAGCCAAGGAGTTTAAATGTAAAAAACATTAAGTTTTGCCTTTTCTTCTATGATGTGAGCAAATACCTTTTCTTCACCTTTCCCTTGACCTTCCTGATAACTCTTGTCATGTATCTTTTCCTTCTTTTCTCCTGTGTGCTACTTCCTTCATCCAACATGGAGGGTATAAGCTACTGGAGTCACTGAGAAAGGACACTGATTTTTGAAGAAAACATTGGTTCTTAGCTCTACCCAGTGGAGTTTCTTGGGTGTATTCTGAAGCTTCTTTAGGCTTCTCTTTGTCTCCAGTGACCAGTGGTTAAATTATGCTCTGATAAAATGAGAAATGAGCCTAAAGAAGGGACCTAAATTTAACTACAAGAGAAAGCAGGTGATGTAAGTTCTTGATATAAGTTCTCAAACAGCCACCTGGACCTGAGTAACTCCTTAAGTAATTCCCTGATATAGCAGTGGTAGGCTCTGCCTAGAGACAGTGTAATAAATTGCTGGAGCATGTTATTCCCTGAGGACCCAGCAGGCAAGCACATTGAAAGCTTCCTCGGGAAAAAAAAAAAAAAAGTAAAAAAATGTACAAAAAAGCACAAAGGTTCAGCTGCTGTCCTTGTGCTACTGTTTCCTTATCGCTTCCTCCAGCACAACATAGTCAGACCAGATGATTTAGAAATGGCATCCTCTGCACTCTTTGTCACACATTCCTGAGATGTCAGCACAATCCCCCAGCCTGGCAATGGCTTCCAGAGCCATTAAGCAAAAGCCACCACTCACTCCTCCAAAACAGAAGGGACAACCCAATCTGACAACAGTCAAGGCCCCATAGTGACTCCACAGTTTTCCTTTCGTCTGTGCATCCAGGGACAATCAGAGAGTGGCAATGGGTCCACAGGAGAGAGCCCCTTGGAGGGTTCCGAGGGTCTGGGCCAGGAGGAGATTAAGATTAAATTGTTAAAAGGTGGCTGCAGCCTCCAGCATGGGACAATGTTCCCATCAGGGTTCAGCAGGCAAGCCTCTTCAGCTTGGTATGGTATGTGAGGGGAGACAGAGGTGATGCTGTGGGGCTGAGGGCAGCCATTCCCCAACCTCCAGTGTGCGATGTGAGGCTGGAAATGAAGCAGAGGTGGGGTAGGAGGCCTCTGAGCCCCAGTTCATGCCTTAGTACAAGTGTAGGAGTTGAAGATGGGGTCAGGAGGTGAGGGAGAGTTCAATTTGGGGCTGAGCGATGGCCCTGCCTGCATGGGAGGGGGACATCCCTGGCCCCTGAGAAGAGTCACTGGAGGTTCATCCCGCCGGGGAGGAATTCTTCCCAGCAGAAGCCGTCCTGCTGATGAATCACCCCACGGATAGGGCTGCCGGTCAGTGCGCCCTCCCCTCACGCAGCTGTGCTCAGACTCCGACAGATGTGTGCCGCCACCCACCACAGCCATGACGGGCGCCCAAGACGAATGAGCCCTCAGGAAGGATCAGGGGGGCGGCATGGGGGGACCCCAGGGCAACAGGATTTGTTTTCTGCTTCATTCAAATGAGCTCACCCAGTAGGAAGAGGTGGTGCTGTAGTTATGTGGCTTCCTTTTGAAATCCTAGCAAAGTTTGCGCACTCCTCGCTCCACCTGTTGCTGAAGGGAGAGCAGTGCGCGACCAAGGATTTCCTGGAAGGTTATCAATTTGGTTGCTTGAAAAGGCAGCTGAAGTTTTATTCAGACAGACCTGGATCACAAAGTGCTGAGTATCTGCCACCACCCCTGACTTCAGGGGGCTTAGGATCATGCTCCAGGTGTGGGAAGATCAACTATGACCATGGGTATCCCATAAACGATGGCACTTTTCAAGCTTTCCTGTGGAGAAGGCAAAACACATCACTGAAACTCAAGTGCTGGTTTTGCAGCAGATTTTAGCAGCAACAAGAATTTTCTGTTTAAAGGGGTTTCAGAACAAATACTTTGAAAATTTTTAAAAATATATATTTTATTATATGTTTTTATAAAAAGTAGTAAGAAATGGAAGTGATTATTTTATCTTCCAATTGAACCATGGTGGATCAAAGCAAGGAAGTGTGTATCTCAAAACTGACACATCCCTAAAAATTTCATGATTGTTGCTATTTGATGTGACACGTCACAGAATTTTATGTCAAGCTGAAGAAAATGTGACAACTTATATGTAGTATTTTCAGAAACAGAGTTTAAGTGCAGTATTGAGAAGTGTTTCTGCAGGGTTTTTTAAAAACTCTGCTTGTTCCGAGTCTTAAGAAAAGCAACCCCATATGCTTTAAACTTCTGCACCCCATTAATTAAAGTCAGATCTTAAAAGTAATACTAAAAATAATTGGCTGGATTAGAAAAGGCTGGGGGTGAGCTGAGACGTTACCATTGCACAAATATTAATAAATCACTTTTCCTGTAATTAGCAGGAAAAAAGAAGAGTGCAATGTGGTAAGCTAGCGGTTGTTTTGCAAAAGCATGTTGGCTAGAACCTCTCATCCCTCTTCTTTCCCTTTCCACACATACAGCCTTTCCAACCAAGATACAGTTGCTGACGCCAATCGTGAGAGCGACCAGCAAGGGCAAAACAGGATTTTCAAAAGGTCGGTAGAAAATGAGGAAAAAATCCAGATGACCAAGACTGTTAATAGGTGATTAATATTATGCTATTGTTACCAGAAATGGAACAGTTCAGCCTCATAATCTCTGTCCCAGCTCTTGAAAGGTACAATTTTATAACAATGTTAGGCAGTGCAGGAGAGTGCTAAGCACCCTTCGTTCTTTCCTCGGCACTTTCCTAGATGCAGTTCATGTGAAAAGAAAGAATCATAAAGAGCTCTAAGCCTTCCCCTAATGTAAGGAGAAATGCAACATTTGCAGGCTTCCAAAATAAAGTCAATAAATAAGAGCAATGTTTTGTAAAACAAAAATAATGTTCTCATTTAAGAGCATCAGTAAGAACACTATCTAATTGTTTTCTTTTGGCAAGCAAGTAAATAGCTATATAGTTTTCTTGCTTGAGCACACACAAATAATCCAAGGTGTAAAATAGTCACAGCCTCCCTGATTCAACAGATTTCCCAGAGGTAGATTCTGATGTGCTGTTCTCCTGGACAGTTTATACACCTTCCCTTGGCTTACGATCATTCTGCTTCCTGGGTATCTCTATTTTATGCTCAAGAGCTCACCCTCCTGTTTCCAGCAACATCTCCTCTGCCTCTAGATTGCCCTTTGCCTCTTTTGTAAATGCCTGAGGTTCTCATCAGCATTTCTAAAGAACCTCTGCTGTTCTGTTTTACTATCAGGAAAGATCCCTGAAAGACAAATTTTCCTTCAAGTGGATGTTAACTGTTACATTCCATGTAAAAAAAAAATGTTCCAAGTTGTTTTCCTCAAAAAACCTCAAACAACCAAAGACAAAACAACCCCCTCAACAAAAAAACAGAATAAAACAAGAAAAAGAAAGAAGAAAGAGCACTTTGAAGCACTCAAGCATTTAAAAGTTCATTTTCTAGATATCCCTTGATGTTTTTGGCTCCTAAGTCACAATATTATGAAATACTGCCACCCTATATCTCTGCCCTTTGGCACACACAAGTTCCATTGACTTCAAAGGGAGATATACCTGCATAAAAGTGACATGTAAACTCTTCTCAATCCTTTAATCTTCCAAGAATTTAGTATTTATTACTATCTCAAGATAAAAGCCATTTTTTTCTTAAAAATAATTTAAGAATATTGACCATCTCTCCAGCAAAGCATTTAGGATCATGGTAAAGTTTAGGCAAATTAATAGTTTTATTCACATACATAATATAAATTCACATTTATGTCAGTAGCACTGCTTACATATTTGACACTAGGCAGGTGTTAACCACTTACCAAACCAGGACCATAGGAGAGAAATTCCTTCATCAAAGAAACCAGATCACAGGAAGTATAACAAATTCTTCTTCACCCTCACATCCCAAAAGCCTGGGGCAATAATTGCTGGCATTCTGAATATGTTGGGTTTGTGCGTTACAGTCATCAGAGGCAAACTTGAGTCTACTCTGTCCTCTTTCCGTGGAGGAGGAATGAAGGGTTACATAGATGATGTCCACCATGGGTTGGGCCTGCAGCTGTACAGTGCCATGCTGTTCCACAGAGAGAACCTGAGACAATGCCACAGTTCATCTACCACTATATTTGCATGGCCAAAGGTCAACATAGTTTACAATGACATCAATGGCAAAAATTCCGTCGACTTCAACTACTGTTCTTTGGGTAACAGGCTTTTACTTGGAGTAGCCCCTTACTTTCACACTTGTCTTTACAGCACTCATTACACTCTGGATATTCCATAGCTGCCACAATTATTATTCTTGCTTCCTCTACAGTTTTTATTGGCATCACCAAACAATGAGAACCAGATAAATACTGATATGTATTCATAATTGATTGAAGAAAAGAGGGTAAGATTTTGGGACTGGGAAGTTTTCCTACCCACAGAACATATTTGTGCAGCAGGGAAAGAACAAAGAGAAATGATGCTGTTTATTTTGATGGTTCTGAGAAGCTAACATTCACCCCACTCATCCCAGGAGCAAACAGCTGGCAAACAGCTGACAACATAGATATCAGTCAACTCCCACGTAACTAACAATATAATACAAAAAAATATAGGTAATAATGATATGACATGACAGGATGCATCTTTGATTGTGTGTGTTAAAAAAAAATAAATCTTACAGTGTATGGAAAACATTCCAAGAAGCCTTCCTTTCTCTTTTTTGCTTCTTACTTTCTTCCTTTCATAACATGGTTGCATATTTGTGATTTTTCTGTAAATTATGGTTTCTATTTGAAACATTTTTCTTTAATGTCCATATTCCCAAAAAGTCATTTTACTATTTATGTGGTCAAATCCCTCCTAATGTGATTTGATACCACATAAATAGTAATACGACTTTTTATGTTGTCTATTGCTTATGTAGAGTTTTCAGAAACCCTATATTATAGCCTTGTATTAAACCCTGATAATTTTCAGGAGTCATCACTATAATATATGGCTGGAAGACTGCTATTGTGATGCTGTTGTCAGCCAAAAACCTTGCCTTCAAATGTGTGCCTCAACCATAGTATACCATAAATCAAAATATGTGTCTGCCTAGCCATATATCCACTCTGTGACTTTAAATATTTTAATAATCACGGGTGCAGGACAGGACACAGGGGCTTTCTATAACCAATGGTGGAAACAAGTAAACATTAAAAAAATAAATAATTATAAAGTCTACATGTTATAATCCTATAGCAGAAATGAGCATCCCTGTACATTTTTAATAAGGGCGTAAGCTTACTTTGCATGGCAGACTCCCTGCTACCGTATATAAACGTTTATCTCAGTGTCTAATCTACTGACCCCTTAACAAAGCACTTGGCAACCCTTTTACTCCTTCACACACACTCACCTGTGCCCCACGCTCCTTCCCCCCCAAAATACAAGCATTTCTGCATTAGTTTATTATCACCTCCCCCGGATGATTAAGATGGCTGATGCCAGGCGACAGATGATGCCAAGTGAACATATTTGGTTGGAGGTGTTGGTTTTAAGGATCACCATCCATAGAGGTGCACAGATCTGGTATTTTGATTCAGAATCACATTCCGGTTCAAAGGAAAACACTAATCCTGTCCATAGTCAATGTATTACCGTAGGAGACTTTAAGACTTTCTGACTTTCTCTCTCCGTTTTGCATTTCAAAATCTCCCATCAGCTCAGTTTATGAAAACCAGCCAGTTCTGACCACCTTCTGGTCTATAGGTCTCTGTTGATTTTTTTTCAGATATTCTTGAATATCATGATGTTGCCATTTCATACTTGTTCTAGTGCAGGAATAAGGAGGTAAATGAGAACTGTGCACGTGCAATTCAGTGCTGCGTGTAGGCCTCTCTCAGTCACAGGTACAAACAGACTAGGGCTCTGTTCTGCTCCATGAATGCTATAGGAATCCTAAGGTGCTTTTGAAAAAAAATCACCATCCACTGCCATGACAGCCCTCCTTCTGCAGTGTAATTGCAGAAGACATGGAAAAATCTAAAGGACTGTGGCCTCCATCCCAGCAGTAGTTAAGTTTTTATGAAGTTGCTTGTGTCTATGGCCAAGTTCTGCAAAGCTTTATAAAGTGTGCATCCTCTTCACACCACTAATTCTATCAAATCTGATCAAGCTAACTGTGGGAGTTAGGAATACAAACACAGGATCAGGACTATAGCGTGTAAATCCTTAGAGATGAAAGTGCAACAGAGTTTGAAAATAGTATTTCTATTAATAATGAGTATTCTCAATTTATACCAGATTTTGTAATGTTTCTGGGTACACAGTGTTCTGTTGTTGTCCCAGATGCTCTCCTTTCTGACTGATTCGGTACCCTTTCACAAATGAGCACCCCCTACTCGCCCTAGGGAAGACGCTTAAGGGAAAAAGGCAGTTAAAATTGCAAAACCAGGGAATTGACTGTAATAAAGTGCAGGGAAATTCCATGCAAATATGGCCCTTAATTTCTTAGGCTCTGCAACTTATCAGTACCTTTCAACAGGGCTAATGTCAGGTACTGTACAGCATTCCTTATTTTGAGAAAGCTGTTTCCTAAGGTCCAGATGATGTTATAAGTGGTATAACATGACTCAAAGTAGTTTTGCCAGATGTGATATCCCCTGTTGCAGCCTCAAATAGACTGAGAATGAGGAATGCATGCTCCATTAATTTCCATTGGAGTGAAGAATGCATTACTCCTTTGCCATTCCCATACTAAGAAATCTTCACATAGTCACAGCTTTATTTTCTTTATTCAGGAAGCCATATATTCCAACATTCTCCTGTATTTGCTTTTTGAAGATGTTCACCGACTTTTTCCTTTGTCACTTCTGCAACACATATGCGCAGTCCTGTCTACACACACCGACACAAATTATGTTCTCAAGGGAATATCTACAATGACCTGTTACTTTGAGTATTTCATAGCTGGTTTTCTCCTTCCAGTGATTAAACCCACAAATTTAGTTAATGTACAGAGCAGATTTCATGCATAAATCTACCCCCCATAATTGCTTTTAAAATGCTGGAACCATTTTCAGATGCTGTCATCCATTTCTTAGGTGGTGGCCTCCTTCTTTCATGCATTCAGTAAATCAAAATTTACATGACTGTGTCCCACTAGACATTTGTGTAAAGTAGATCAGTTCTTTGTGTGGTCTTTTAAAATAGCATTTTTGGCAGATTTGGAAAAAAAGACACATATATAAATAAAAAGAAATTACTAGGAAAGTTCCTGAAGGATGGTAACTACCAAACAGTCTTAGGCATGTTTAACAGAGGGAGAAACTCATGATACGTCTCTCTCACATTGTTATACTGGTCATTACAAATCGTTCATCTCGCACCACCATTCTGAAGTGTTACTTTATTATTAAAAGTGTCAGTGACTTGGCCTTTTCTGAATTAACTCCTCTTCACCTCTAAATGACAAGAAAAAGGGATATGTATCTTTTTAGCCAGTCAGCAGAACTGCCCTAAATCACAATTTGCTAATCCCCATGCTCCACTACTTGCACACAGAAAACAGTGTTCTTTCATGGTAAAGCTTAAAACTGCACTGATGATGTTGTAATAGATCCCATGTTACTACAATTTCACTGCAACTATAAATATCTATTTAAAAAAAGTTTTGTGCATAGGTAAAACCAAATTCCTGATATTAAAAAAAAAAAACAACATAGTAAGTACAGTCTATTTTCTGTTGTCATAATTTCTAAAAGTTTCTTTGCTTGACACTTCAGAAATTCAGCAATTTCCCCTGGATTCCCTTATTCTTGCTACAAGTGGGCGAAGTTTCTACCACATTTTTGCCAGACTTTGTCAGAGATGTTATTCATTTTCAATACTCAGTGACTGAATTTTTGTTTAAGTGAATTTGAAACATGTCTAGTGTAGCTAGAGGTTAACTCTCAGTTCATCTCAGGTACTCACTTCCATCATAAAAAAGTATTAGCAGGAAACTGGAAACCTAGCCCAGATCTTCAGCTGATGTAAGCTGATATACTTCCACTGATTTCATAAACTATGATGGGTTATTTCAGAGGAGGATCTGTCACAATTCATCACTGCTTTGAAAATTGTATGGGGTGATAATCACAGAGAATATTGCTACATGTCTGACATATTGCACCAATATTGTTCAAATGTGTGTTGTTTTTTCTTGTGTAGCAAGTCGCTTTGCAATGCATGAACAATACTAAAATTAGCATGATGCTAGTAATTTCCTGATTGTTAAACTAATCTCATAGTCTGAAATCTGAGAGTGGCAGAAACAGAGAAAAAGCTTTCAGGTTCACAAAAAGAAAAAAAAAAAAAAACCAACACAAAAACATGTCCTTAATATATAATGAAACTTTTCTAGAGCACAGATAGAGAGCTGCGCTCAGCTTCATGAAGATTTGCTTAGTGACTTACAAAACCACTGAAGTGTTACCAGCATAACCAAGGTTTAAAGCATCCCTGCCAAAACCACTGTAGTCAAAGGGGCAGCAGAGGGTGGCCATGCTCACCACCATGAGGCACCCATGCCCTGAGATTCAAGAGCCAAGGCTGCTCTTCAGGCTCCTTTCTCATGAGCACAACCCAGCAGCCCCCAGGGCTTCCCAGCATTTCAAGTGTGTTTGAAAAGTAATGAGTAGTCTGGATGCCCAACTCAAACATGTGATAGGTTGTAATGAAATCTTCCTTGCAGGATTTCTCAACCAGCTTAATGGAAAAAGGACTGTGGAAGTCTACCTAATGAAAACTATTCTTTGGAATTCTTCAATGTCCTCTCTACTGCAGTGGTAGCTCTTCCTACTACTGCCCGTGCTTTCCTTCTAATTTGGCTTCTGCTCCAATCCATTCTCAGGCAGGGATATTATGACATGTTTATTAATGAAAACATGGGCTTCTGTTGTCCACATCTTCCTTTACCTTCAGTGACATCAGCATTCTTCCGCCCTTTCCTGTTTTGTTTGTGATAATGGTCAGTGGCTGAATCATGATCATGGCTTGTGCCCTCCTTCTTGAACTGCCTCATGACCATTTTGCTCATTATCTAAATTCTACTTGTTCTCATTTGCTGCTGTTGATTCCATACCCATTGCCAACTTTGCCAATGCCACAACACTGACTGACACCTCATTTGCCACACATACACCTGCACAGCAGGGGGAAGGGTTGAAATCACAGCACAGCTGTGGTCATCCACATTAGCCTTGGGTGACTGAAAATTGGCAGGCAAGCTGCCGCTGACATTGGCGGTGAAGCTGCAGTTCAAACCTCCCATTAGTTTGTCTATGAAAACCACAATGGAAGCTTTGCTGTTATGCTTTCCTTGATGGAGACATATATATCTAGAAGGCAATAACATGCATGTACTAAATCACAGAGAGCTTGCACCCTCAAGTTTCTAACTACATATATCTAAAGAGGAAGGATAGAGATCCAGGGGCAGGGGAGATGTTCCTTGCCCCATCACAGGTTTGACTTACAAACACATGGAAGTCACGTAGCTCCTCAGATTCTTGTTTATAAAATGATGTGGGGCTGGGCACATGACAGATCATCTCTGTGTAAGTCAACTGCAATGGGACGTGCAGACTGCTAAGCTGGCCCTGAGCAATTGAGTTAACGTGGCATGGTTGCAAAAAATACTACATGGGAAGTGACTCCAATCAGGCCAATGCTGAGTGGTGCTACTCAGCTTGGGAGAATGTTGATAATTTTCCTCTTGAATCTGCTAGTTAGATGCCACAGTATCTATGCTGCAGAGTGCAGAACTGAAGGCTGAGAAGCACTTGTAAACTCTGGTTACAGAGATCAGTAAAGAGCAGAGATTGTAACTCCCTTTCCACCATCTTAACTCCTAAGCCCTCCTTTTACTACACACTATTTGACTTTACAGTTTTATGAACTGCATTGAGCTGAATGAAGATGGGCTAATTTACCTCTTTCTGCTCAGAGTCACTCTATGGATGGACTGTGGTTTCTTCCCCTTTACCAGTTATCTGAGTTTATCTGAAAGAGAGATTTTCATAAAACAGTTAATCAGGACTATTCAAAAATATAAACCAAATTACTTAGATAATACTGGCCACATGAGAAATATGTTCTTTTCCTCTCTCAGCTGATTGGGTATACTCAGACACATCTCCGCAGCAAATATTTATATCTACACCATTAACATTCTACTCAGCCTATTAGAGTTTTGGTGCTCTACTCTATTTGTAGCTCTAATAATTTAAAAAAGCTCTTTTAAAAAATTATTTCAAAATATATATCTCTATAATAAATAACACAGATAGATTACCATCAATCTGGGCACTCAAAAATTATTGCAAAACATGAGAGTTTCTACCTTCCTTTCAAATGATTTCTAATGTGGTAGTATAATCCTTCCTTCTCCATTTATTATCCTATTTATAATCTTCTACTAACCTTTATGTTACCATTTGTTCCTTGTGCTTACTTAAATAGGGAACCTGAACTTAAATCCTTCCCTGGGGTCCGGCAAAGATTTAGGTGGCACTGACTGCTGCTCTGCCCTTCCTCGCATGGCAGACCAAAAAGTATGTGGATTTATTCTTGCCCACAAAGATTCCTTCCCATTCAAAGATATTCAAAGTGCCACAGGCACATAAAAGGTATTCCTTTGGCTGTATGGGCCCATAAACACTTCACTGAGAGCAGAACCTTGTTTTCTCAATGGGCCTATGTGGATAAAATTGAATACAATGGAGGGAAGTAAAATCAGGTTATAAAAACGTACACACCCATCACTTCATGTAGCATACATCCCACAGCCTGATCCTATCTTGCACTGCTCTGCATCCAAAGTAGCTCCATTAAGACCATCATAGTTTGGACTTGCCCCGTGTCATTAGGAGGCAGAACTTGACTGTGTGCAGCCATATCGTATTGTTTCTAAGCAGAGGAAATCTTAACATGGACTTTCCAATCCCAGCTACATAAGACCTACTTACCTTACACATGCTCTCTCAGACATGCAAACCCTAATGTAAATAGGCAGATGCTTTCCTTCACCCGGGTGATCTGCAAGTACTGACGCACGTTTTCTGGTCTCACAGCCCTCCCCACCCTCCATTTCATTTCTGCTCCATGCTTTTGGATCGCAGTCTGTGAGCTATTTCAGCGGTGATCCAGAACAGGCTGCATAGAACTACTCCCACAGATGATGACGATGCAAGATGTGATGACGCCAGTATCTGTATCAGTATATATGGTCTTTATGGCCAGCACAATGAAAACATGGAAAAATCTTGCCTATGAGGAAAATTTTTTCCTCTCTGCTTTTTGCGGTTATGGTGCGTATTCTGAGAACTTGTTCAACCCAAGGCAGAGAGCTTCAATTAAACTTTCCATTGTGACCAGACCTCAGACCATGATGTATGCTGCTACAGTCTCAGCTGCACTATGTCACAACCAGGCAGAAATTAAGCACAGGACTAATGGAGGGGTGGGAGAGGGGAAGATGTTTTCTGCTCCACCTACTGAAAGTCATGCATCCCCTTCACTGCATTGCATGTCATCCTCAGCTCTCCTTGCCTCTTGCTACCAGCTCCCATCCCAAGGCTGCTGCTAGGGTAGTGAAACAACTTAGTACCCAACACACCTGTGAACAACAGCAGTGAATCCAGGCTCAGCCACAACCTGGCAGACACCTGCTGTCAGCAATGTGCTTTTTATCGCCAGGATAGATGGAGCAGGCCTGAAGCGCTGCCCTTGCCCAGCCGAAGACCTGAGAAGCATACCTTGCTCCTAACAGGTAGAGAACTCAGCAGCCCAGCACATCTCGAGCAACAAAAGTCAGTGCTGAAAGCAGACAAGTTCCATCATTCTCCTGGAGGCACCGTGAGTGGGGCAAAGGAAGGGAGAGGTTTTACTTGGGAGGAAGGGAAAAAAGGAACTGAGGAGTATGTGCGCCCACATGTGAAGCTCTGACAAACAGTCGTGTGATTTATCATCATACTCCCACTTGTAACTCTAACCTAACAGTGTGTCATCTTTACTTTTTGTGTTATTTATTTACAAGTGCATTTTCAGTATCAACCCTTTCATTCATTAATCCTAATGTGGCCTTTTTCAATGTCTACTTACCATTTTAAATACTTACTATAATTTACAGGGCTTTCTTGAACACATCCAAGGTATATTATATGGGTCTAGCTTAATGGAAAGTCTTGTACACCAAAGCAGGAAAAAAGCACATTTAATTTATGATGGCTTTGAATTTTGCTCATAATTTACTTCTGGAGAACAATTCATATAAAGCCACACCAATGAGAATTTTCACTGGCAGTGTAGAAGGAAAAAACCAATAAATGCTGATCTTATTATTCATTTTTATTTTGAAAGCTTTCCCATGTTGCATTCTGGGATTATGTAAACTACTTATAACTTGGCAATGTAATTTTTGCATCTCAATATGAAAGAAATTCAGTGTAATGTCATGTGGGCTGTAGCTAGACCTTGTTCCAGGTGTGGTCTAAGAGTAGTATCTAAAGCTTTTTGATATTAAGAGTCATAAGGTTTCAGCTGGATACATCCTTCACCACACCAATGTTTGACAGGAGCTGAAGATGCTCAGCACAAACACTCATGCCTAGAATTTGCAGCAGTCCTACACAAAGAAAGGGCTATTTCAGCTTACTCCTTCCTTCTGTTGATTCATTAGCAAAGAGGGGTGATCACCAGTTTCTGCCCCACAATATCAATTCCAGTGCAACCCCATGAAACACTAAAACAGATGGGCCTGATGATGTCATGAACAAAATAAGGAATATTGCATGGATTTGATTTTTTTTTAATTAAGATTTTTTGAAAACCATCCCATTTTGGGCAGATGTCCCACTTTAACCACAGAGAAGTGGGACCCTGAGAAGCCTTTCCTATCCAAGCAACACAATGAAACAGATTGAAGAGGGGGGAAAACCAGTCACTGGATGCACAAATAAAGCTGAGCAGCAGCACAGGCAATTCTGTGGGAGTGCCGCAGGGGTTCACCTGCATGGAGCAGTCATGGTACCCCTCCCCACAGCTCAACTACCAGCCCTGGGTGCACCGGCTCCAGTTTGCACTAGCAGAGAGCTGGTATGCCTCAGCCTACAGAAAACGAGGATGGGGATAAAATGTACGGCTGTAATTCTTTGTCGCTTTGCAGAGGAAGTGTGCCGGTTTCAGGCAGAGAATCCAGCCAGGTTGCTGTCAGTGGATAAAGTGGCTCACTTGCCTGCATCTGCCTGTCATGTAGCGGGCAAGAGCTCCCCGCTCCCTCCTGCACTTTGTTTGATCCCCAGCATCTACTGATCCCTCAGCCTCTCCATCTACCCTTCCCCATCCCCCCAGCAGGATATTCATGAGGTGAGAGGACAGCCTGTAGAGAGACCAGAAGAAGGCAGGTATGTTCTGCTGTAAGCGTTTCTTGGGTTTCTGCCACTGTGCTTCTGATCCTGAAGCCTGACAGGCAGAGAAATCTGGCCGGCACAATCCCATGGTCTAATATTTTCCATGCAGAGGTGGAGCTATGGCTGGTGAAACGTTTTCATAAGTCACCGAAAAAAAGCAAAGCCCCTTCCATCCCTCCATTTCTGGCTGCACAAAGACCGTCTGTTTCTTGTGTGCACAGACCTTAACATTTTGCCTTTGAGAAAGACAATTTCTGGTCACCGTTTGCAGGGGACACAGGAAATTGCATACTGGAGGGCCCAGCCAGGACACAGCTCCCTCAGGAAAATGTGGCCCTGCAGGCCTTCCTCAGCACCATTGTAAACCTGCCACACTAGTAAAGGGACCCCCAGAAAACCTATGCACTGTGGATAACTTTTATGGCAGTACCTTGAATCCAAATCATAAAAGCCAGGAAATATGAATATCATTAGAAGTAAAGAATTAGTAAAATAAATACTCTCTTGTAATTTTGTCAGAAGACTGCTCTTCTCACTGAGAAAAGATTTGGCCTAAGCAGAATGTGTGATATCAGGGCTAAACAAGGTAATTTGATTTTAAACTTTCCCGTGAGTCCTAGCGTTTTCCCTTTCATTGTATGTTATGACACAGGGCCACTGCGGTTTGTAAGGGATCTTAAAGATTGAATGTGAAAGATCCTGCAAAGCAAAAAAGATTACTATTTGTTGTTAATTTAAATAATATCATGAATGCACAGAATGTCTCGCCTCAATCTTCTTTTTTTTAATGACCACTCGTTTGCAGTCATAGCTTTGTGCCTGCAATTAATTGTGCCTGCTATAGAATCTGTGGGTTGCACTTGATTGTGCCTTTGGCTGATAGCAGTTTGACATCTGGCTCTGTGGTTATTCTTGCAGATATGAAGGCTCTTTTAAATACTTGCTCATTTGTCATTAAGTTAGTCTAAACAATTTCAGGAACTCAGAACAGATGTATTAAAGAATTTGGAAGATAAACATTGCTCCAGTATTGACACTTCACCAAGAGAAATCTCTGGACACTCATTTTTGGCTTTGCCACAAGCCATGAGCAATATACAGCATACACTGTGTTGCTTCAGACCAGGAATTGCTGGGACCTCCACTACAATCAAGGATGTGATTTCCACATGTAGAGGCAAACCAGATGATGTCTATTTATGGTGAGCACACAGCAGAGCATGGAATAAGACCTTGTACCTTGCCTACCAGCAAGGTTTCTGTTGCTAACACCCAAACCCAGGCTGTTTCAGCATCAATGTTTCTGCAGTGTCAGTTAGTTAAATGAAGATCAACTTTGTGAATCTCTTAGCCTCCAACTTCCACAACACTTACTGTAATCTAGGTAGAAAATCCCCATCTGGTCTTTGCTTGTTTCTGCAAGGGAGAAACAAAGGGGATCGACCATATAAAGTCTGCACTACCTGTCCATGGAGTGTGTGGTCCATTACAGCACACTGAGCAACTGGGAGAAAGGTAGAGTCCAGCTTCTCACCTGAACCTAATCATTCCTCATGCAGATGTTCATGGAAACAAGTGACATCTCTGCCATAGCTGCTTTTGCAGTACAAGTATGGGAAGGTCACCATGGCCTTCCTGCAGAGCTGGAGGAATGTAAGGTTGAACCTGCAAATGCTTTGAGATGCTCTGATGGGAAATAATGATATTCTTTGTGTGAAGTTTTAAAAAGACATTTTTTCTCCAAAAATAGCCAGTCTTCCCTACCCTATCTTTAACTTTACTCCTTACTCACATGTACCTTAGAAGAATGGAATTATGGTTTCACATACAGAACTGAAACAAAATGCAGAAGACAGCCAAGATTAGATGACAACCTTTTCCTCCCTGTGTGTCTGTAGTCCTGTTAGTTTCTTTGTCATTTTAAAGCCTATTCTGGAGCACCTGTGATGACTTAGAAAGAGTTCAGCACTCTAATACATTAGAGGTTGAGTTGGGTCCAACCAGAGGTGACTGAAAATTAACACAAAGAAAAAGGCCTGCAATTGAGGAACAGGTTCTTGGTAACCTATTCAAGGCTGAGAAGTCTTGAAAAGTAAAAAAGAGATATGGAGAGGATATCAACATGGAGCACAAGCAGCTTCAAGGAGGAAGACCAGTGGTGAGAAGATGTTCCCCAGGATTTTCAGGAGGCAGTCAAGAAGGATGCAAAGGGAGAGAGACACAGAACACAATATGTAGAGACAGGAAAGAGGTTTCTGTTTAACACAAGGTAAACTGAAAGGAGAGAAGGTGAGATCCTCTGCTCACCACCAATGAAGGAGAATAAATCCCCGATGTGCAGAAGTGATGTGCATACCCTGAAGAACAGGGCCTGGAGGCAGGGGGGTGCAATGCTGGGGGAGGGGCATGGGCTACTGTGTGGGTAACCAGACATTTCACTCAAAGGGTGATCAAACCAGAGCCCTGCACCAGGAGGAGAGGGTGTTGAGGGCAAGTGGTGTACCACTGGAAGAGCTGCTGCTGTGCCGAGGGCACTGATGCTGAGTACATGTCATGAAACATATTTCTCTGATAATTGAAATAAAATCAGGCAACACTGAACTGGAAATACAATGGAAGAAACATTAGGCTACTGCTGCAGCACTGGAAAGACTGGAGGGAGCTGACTAACAAAACCTATGGGGAGAGAAATTCTATTTTTTTTTTTTTGAGGTAAAGTGTGCATGAGGGATTAATATATCTGACTATTTGTTTCCCTTAACTTTGGTGTAATACTCTCTATATTGATCTAGTGAACAACAAAAAAAAATAAAGTTAAAATAAGGTTGAGCACAGCCATTCAACTGTCAATCTAAAATCTTATTAGACATGTTTGTCCTCAAATTCAAGTATAACATTTTTTTGATTGATAGAAAATGACAGGTAGTAAAGTTATGCAATTATGCATGGAGGTGACATTTTTTCTCCAATAACACTTTAGGAATGTAAGAATTTTGTCATCCTCACTACCTGCCTTGTTGAGAAGATGTGATTTACACTCTTATCTTGGGGGAAGGGAAAAAGAATCGTTGCTACCTCAGTGAATGATCTGTGCATATTTTAAATTGGAATATACATCCTTTTTATAGTACTATAATACTATATCTAGACATCTTCTCTGAGGAGAGTTTCTTTGGGACTGGATGCATTTTTGAGCAGCAGTGGCAGGAAGCATTCGCAAGCAGGAGGCTGACATATTGTAGCAAGCAGAAGACCTGCCATAATACCCATGTTCTGGGTGATGCTCAGAGTCCAAACAAGCCTAAACTTTTCATTGATCATTTTCCATCTCAGAGTGTAAGGACTGACTGAGACTGTCTGCACGTACATTATTTTCTTCTATCTTCTGCTGCCTAGCACCTGACACCTGCAAATCAGATGCATTACAAGGACTACCATGTTACAAAGTCTACAATATTCAGCACTTGCCAATGAAGAATTATTCAAATTAACAAAGCAGGCCTCAGAGCTCAATGCAAAATGTCAGTTCTCTCTCTGAGTGAAACTGTAATCTAGGTACATTAAAAAGGAACGGGTAAGGCAGAGGAGACCTCTTAAAGAACAATGAGACACAGAGGGGACAGCAACAACAACAACAAAAAAGACTATTATATTATTCCTAGCACACAATTTAGAAAGCAGTCACCTGCACTCTCTGTCAGCAGTGTTGCCAACCACTGCTAGATCTCCTAAGTAATACAGCTCCTCATGCCCAGTTCAGCTGCCCACAGTGACACAGGATCTAGCACTTGTCAGGATAAGCTTGCCCAGAGTGTAGGGAGCAACTGAGCTGAACTGGGCTGTGCATTTCTGGAGATGCACCAAGGAAGAGACATGCTGCAACTCTTCACTCATCATCAGGGCACACTAATATTAAGGCAGCATTTCAACATATAACGGGTAATATATAGGAATGAGGCCAATATGAAAACAAAGGAGATACTTGATGCATTCTGTACTAGGAAATATTCCCATATTTGATTGCAATGTGTATCTTTAACTCAAAAAAGGTCTGGCTGCACAGCTACCAGTATAGGTGTTAAAAATAGATGTTAACTCCAAGCACATATTTCTCACTAGAAATCTAAGATTAAACTTCTCTTCACAGTCCAGTTTTCTGAGATTAATCTCAGTTTAAACAAACAGGACAGCTATCAGCCTTTTAACCTAAGTGGGTTGTTAGATTATGTAGATTATGGAAATACTTCAGCACCTTAGAACGAGTTAGGGTAGGACACATGGTGGAAGAATTTGAACCCAAATCAGTGATGTTCTTATTTCTCCCAATAGGATCTGAGTAGTTTCCCTAAAAAATGAGATTTCTTCAGATCAAGTATAATTTCAGTTCTGAATTTATATGGTTTTTTTAAGCTTCTAGAGCATCATGGAGGAAAAAAATAAGCATTTTCTCAGACTCTAATTTGAGAAAGTTCTGCTTATTACGGTTTCTTCATTAAATATGGCTCCAGCTTCCTGTATTTATCCTTTCATATCTTGCTGTCTTTTGATTCTGTCTTTATCATCATAGCCATGTGCTGAGAGCCGATGTACACAACAGCAGCAGAGTACCTTTTATTTTTATAAAGAAATAAACAACAGTAGTGATCAGCTAATGTAGTTCCTCACCCATTCAGTCACCCCTGGGAGTTCCTTTACTGGCTGATCTACTCATTAGTCAGGGTTAAGGTAACACTGCCAGATGAGCGCTTTGGGGAATGGAAACCACATGGGGCCAACTTGCTGGGAATGGTGGCCTCCCACCTCTATACTGAGACAGAAGGAATTAAAGGTGCAGAGACTCATCAGATCCTACTGCAAGATCCTTCCCTTCAGATGGAGAATTCTGTTTTTCTGTCCTATGTGACAACTCCAGAAGCAAGAACATTCTCCTTGTCTTCTGAAACCCATTCTGTAATCAAAAAGGGAGAAATATGCAATCAAAATCCCTCAGAGCTAAGAAATGTTTCTTGATATCTGGTATAAATTCTCTTTTGATCTTCATCCCATCAAAACCTCTGGGGCCATCCTAAATCATCCTGTTCCCTGCTTGGTGTTTATGTCTTTCTGTTACTTATATGCCATTGAAATGCACTCCTAATCAAAATATAATTCACTTAATCTTCTTTATAAATGAATCCCCTGAGACTCTTAATCATTTGGATTATTCTGCTCTGGACTGTCTCCAATTTCTTGACAGTGTTCTGAGATTGACATGTCCCAAACTGTACACAGTTCTTTTGATGCAGCCTCAACAGAAAAGGAAACCGTTGCTGGAACTTGTCAGAGGGCCTCTTGAGGAAACTAAATGGCATTGGCTTCATCTCTCTTTTCCATAAGAAAACATAATGCTTTGACACCTTCAGAATAAAGCATTTTCATTTTTACTTTTGAAATAACTTCCCATTTTGCTTTTTTGAATAATACTTTATATTATTTGGACACATTCTGCATCCTGGTTGGAATGCAGTGGCCACCAATCTGAACAGTTGTATTGAGTTTTGCTGTTTTTACTCCGCATCTTGTCCTTCTCCACCCTATCGCACATCATCATCAAAAATGTTAAATAAAACTAGACCTAGCTCATATCCCTGTTAGCATCTGGTAGGCAGTGCTCAATAACTCAACACCTCAATTTATCATTTTCATTATTTTATGGACCTTGAGGTCCCTCTCAGTTTACATGGCGATGCTGACATTCACATCACTGTTAATTCATACTTCAAGTAAGATTTTGAGAGGGTCAAGATGCACTATCTTCCTTTACTTTTTTGCCCACTTTTGTAACTTGATCTGAAAAAGCAATAAGGTTTGTCTGTTATTATTTATTCTGTAGAAAACTTTGCTATTAATTGTGCTTATGGTTTGATTTCTATCTTAATAAACATGCCATTACTTTATCAGGAATAGAAATTCAACCATTGAATGCTTAATGTTTGTACCTTCTTTTATTATTTTACTGTTTACCTTTTGAAGTTCAGTATTTTATTTCCATTTTTCCTCCAGCCCTCTGGTACTTTCCCATCACACTCTGCAACTTTCTGTAAGTAATTGCTAGTGTTTTTGTAAGTTCATTAGCTAATTCCCTTAACACTCTGAAATGCGTGCACACCTGCTGATCTGTATATGTATTCAGAAGTTTTAAGTATTCTCTTACCTGCTTTTCATCAATAGCTTTGACAAAGTCATTATTGCTCCTTAATTATCCATTTCTTCTGCCCTTATTTTTCTTGTTTAACAGATTTTTATAGAGCATTTCAGCAGTTTACCCATTTTAGAACCATCATTGATATAATATTCCTCCTCATTTATTAATGAGTCTACTTTTTCTCCCATATTTTTTTTTCTCTTAATATATTTCACATGCTGTTCTTATTCTATTAAACCCCTTTGGCTATTGCTGACCAATTCTTCTTCTTGCTGTCCTAATAAACCTTAATCAGAGGTGTTTTCTTCTTGATACTGTTTTTTGATATGAGATTAGGGAAAGGTATTATTTATTTATTTATTTACTTACTTACTTACTTCTTTCTCTGTTGCCAGTAGAGAGCTGTGGGTTTGCAGCTGGGTTTTTGTGGGTTTTTATTCTTTATTTTCCCCTCCATTTGTTACCATACTTACAAATTGCTGCTGTCTGGCTCTTAAACAGCTCTTAGACCTATGCCCCTGGTGCCTGTGAGGTTGCCATCTGATGAAAATTCGCATTCCTTCCTCCCCACCTTGCCTTGTTTATTTACTCACTTGTCATATATTTCCAGACTTCTCAATCAGAGCCCAACCTGTCTAGTCTTTCAGTACAAAGCAATAGGTGTCCACTCACTGTTTGGGACCTTTAATGACAAAAAAGTTGGAAAGAGTGTGGATATGATCCTGATCCTGCCTGCTTCCATTTTCTTTTCCTTTTCACTGGTAATAGCAATAAGTTCTGGACATCTTATCTTCTCCATGCTATAAACAGCTACTCTAACGACTCATAACTGGAGTGAGCTTTTGGAGTTAGTTTTGCCCATTGACTGACACCTCTCTCCCAATGACATATAAGAAATAGTCTGTCTGGGCTCCCCAAGACACAAAGTTTTAAATGAGGTAGCCATTTAACTGAGTAGCTGAGGGACTAGGGATCAGAAAAGAAGGGATTTTTTTATGGGAGATGATGGTTGGAGCAGGTTGGGTACTCTTCTTTCTCTGAAAGTTGAAGGTCACCTCTAATGACTTGGGCAATGCAGGGAGAGAACAAAAACAGCCAGGTACACAAACAGCACATTGTACATGTACACTGTGCATCGCAAGGAGCTATTGATGCAAGAAGTTTTGCCTGAGAGAATTCATAAAAAACAAGTCCCAAACAGGGAAAATAAATGAGCTTTTGAGGGAGAAAGCAGAAAATTATGTACCGAAAATAAGAGAAGAGAGCCAGGAACCAGAGCAGAAAAAGGAGGGAGAATGACATGCAGTAAACAGTGAGAAGTTCAGAAAGAAGAAGTTCATTCAGAAAGCAGGGAGAGAGCTGAGGATCACACGAAGCAGGTCTGTCTGACTGTGAAGGATAATCAGGAAGCCTCTCTCCAGAGGTGATCTAGAAACTGGTAAACTGCATACCAGGGAGTGTAGGGTAGGTTGGGGGCTGAAAAGGAAAGTGAAGAATCTACTGCCTATCTTCAGCACCAAGAACACTGTCAGATCAAGGATGGTTTCATCAGGAAAGACACTTGAAGTGATATCTGTCAGATAACTCCAGTAGGAAACCACAAGTGCTCAGAGATTAATGAAGCTACTTAAAGAAGTCACCTGAACATCAGAGCACAAGACTGCAAAGTGAAAGAAAGAGATTGCAAGGAAAGTCTCCAGATTTAACTGAATGAACAACCACCTCAGACTATACTATTTAGAATGAAGCCCGGACTCAAAGAAAAAGGAACAGTAAAGAAAGCTATTTCCTCAAGCAGGAAATACAGGCACAAAGTGAGACTCTCCCCAGAAGGAAAGTTTTCTGGAAAATTAAGCTCAGTAAAACCTTGCAAAGGTGGTTAAAACAAATAGCAGTCATTTCCTTAGCTGTCTAAATAAAAAGAGAACACTGAATGAAGAAATGGAGCTGCTATAGAGGGAGAATATAGCAGAGATTAAACATAAACTACAAATGGCCTCAAACTAAATTAATACCTTTGCCTCAGTTTTTTATGAAAATGGTATGAAGACAAAGGGTAATTAGTGGAAAAGCAGGGGTAAAACCCCACCACATTCATTGTACAAGCAGAATTCAGATAGCACAGCATTCACAGGTGAGAAAGGTGAATAGCCAGGGTTTTGAAGGCACTATTCTGCTTGGAGCAAACACTCTGATAACAAACATTCCTAATTTAGATATCAGGTCATGATTAATACCAAGTCTGCATGCTACTTCAATTCTCAGTTTCAGTTTTCTTTCCTGCATCCCTTCAAACCACCCATTCAATTTCCCTTTCAGATTCCCCAGACTTTTTAACACAGACAGCACATACCTTTTCCCTGCTTCTGTTCCATAAACCCACTCATCACTTGAGGATTTCAGTGAACAGTTTTCCAACAGCATTCTGCATGGTGTGGTGTGAAACACTTCAAGTAAATTACTCAAGTCTTGCAAAATTATAATCATTTGAAAAACAGAATATTACAGAGGTTTAGGATGCTAATAATATAGTAAAGTGAAGGATGGCCTGGTTTAGTGCATTATCTTTTCTCTCAGCAAACCATTCCAAGTCACAAAAATGGATAAAGGGAAACACTTCCAACACTTTCCAGCACCTTATCTCCAGCTAAGGGCTTCCTTATAAGTCCAACTCTACCAATAGTGTGAAGGGTGAGGTTCTGACAGAGTTAATAATAAGGAAGCTGTAAAGTACATACTGAGCTGACTAATTTGAGAAACACTGTACCCCCTTCCTTCTCCCCAAGAGAATTTAATTTTCATCTTCATTATTGTTAACTATTCTCTGTTAGCTACAAGCCAAAAGCAGAGTTTATTTTACATCATCTATATTCCTTCTTCCTTAGTGGTACTTAATGAGTTGATGGGGCTGGAAACTTGTTCTCAGCAAAGCCAGTATCCTATGAGTTATAAATGACATTTCATCCTCATATGCAGATTTTTCTGTGCCTAAGTGAATTATTTACAAGGTACAGCTTGTGGGCTCCAACAATCAGCTGCCAGAGATTTACACCTACACTGAATCCCTGCTCTCCTGCTGGGAAAATGTGAAGTTTTCCACCACCCTTTAAGATCTGAAGACTTAACAGAGAATAGCTCTCCCCAAAGCTGGCAGTGCTTTTCTTGGGATGGTGGCTGACTAGACTTTGCTGAGGGAGAGAGAATAATGGTGAGCTGAGACACCAAGAGTGACTGCTTCAGTAGCTTAAAATAGTCTCCTTTTTTCCCCCTCTGCATGCAGCTGCAAATCAAAAGTATCATGGATCATTTAAATATTGTATTTCCAGTCCTGTATGCATAATGCCAAAGGTAGTCATAGCATCATTTTTTCACTTTAACGAGGAAAAAACTCATAGAAATTGGATGCCACTGTGATCAACAAAGTAACAGGGAGGTGGATAAGAACAATGAGAGAATTATTAAGTCCCCTACCAAAACCTACCTTCATATTTAAGGGACCGGGAGAAAAAATTTTAAACCATATCAGATTTAAGATAAATTATTTAAAGTAAATTGGGAAGTATTTTGAAAGATGTGTTGTCTTCCTGAGTTTTTTCATGTAATTCCAGTATTGCAGAGAGCAAAACATTGTTAAATGGGGTTTTAGTTACAAGAGCAATGACAATGTGGTGCTGCATCGCCAGCAGCCAAGTTAATCTGGAGAGCGTGGGTGTGGAGCACATGTGGCTCCTTCCTAATGCCACAGGTGGGCTTTCCTTCTCCTTTATAGTCTTCAGAGCTTCTCACTAGCTTTCAATACTTCTCTAATGTTTAGAAAATTAATGATGTTTATACTTGGGTAGAAAAAAAAGAGCTATGTTGTAACTTAATCTCTCAAGAAAAGCAGTAAAAGCCATCTACATCATATATGCAGGTAGCAAAACAATGTAAAAGAGTCATTTGGGGGGAACAATCCCAGTGGCGGAAAACAGCTCAGAAGACATAATAATAATTTTTTTCCTATTTAGGTATCTCTGATCCTGGAATACCCAATGTGATTCTCTCTTTCTTTCCATTTGAATCGCCTCTGACAAGAGATTATCTGCTGGGGTTTTTTCATTTCTTTCTTATCGTGTTTATTTCTTAAAATATTAGATAGATAGATAGATAGATAGAGAGATAGAGAGAGAGAGATAGATAGATAGATAAAATGGTGCTTCATTCACCTTAGGTCACACGTGGGAGAGTTTCATGTAGAGGCTAAACATTAAGTAATATTTTTCAGTAAAATATTTTCACCCTTTATGGCTTTAGGACTTGATTCAGCTTGAAAGTTCAACACATACATACATGCTTAATTATATGTTACGTAGTTCTCATCAAGTCTAACAGTCCAAAGGATAGTGCATGGCAGGAAAGCCCAGAGTGGCTTTGAGAGAGAAACAACCCCAGAAAGTAGCTAAAATTTTCCACATCATTCCCCTTGTTGATAAAAGGTTTGCAATTGTGTTGAGAATCTTCCTCAGCATACTAGTAAATACCTTTTTTCCTTTAAACCAAAGAACAGTAAAATGGCAATTAATTTAGACTAGGTAAAATATATAATTACCTAGTCATAAAATGGACCATAAAAGTACTACATTGCTGAATCCATTTCATTAGTAGCATGTACATAAAAACTGCTTCAGTGTATAAAGATGTAAGTATTGTGCTTCATTGTTTTCAAATGACAATGGCTTACTTTTTCTTGGTTTTGCAAACAGACCTCTCAGCAATGTTACTCCAGCAGTTGTTTAGACTTCTTTTCCTTGTGTTACCCACATTGTCCTAACTTCAGCTTCAAACAGCTGAAAAGCATCAATGTGACTTAAGAATCCAAAACCAAATGCTGTAGGTCACATAAACCCAGAGAGAATATTGATGATGCAGTTTTACCTAGACTAGCAGGTGAATTTTTATATCCTTTTTTTATTTGGTTTTAGTTCCTTAAATTTGGGAGTGTTGCAGACAAATTGGCAAATTAAGGAGTAGTGTCAATCCTGTAGAGCTGCCTTTGTAACTTTCATCTCTATTTCTTTGCTGTTCTCAATCTGAAAAGCTCACAAGTCTTTAAAAATACACAGATCTTAACAATAAAGTATGTCCTACCAAAAAAAAAAAAAAAAAAAAAAAGAACCTTAGGAGATAAGGAAAATTTTCCTGGAGTTTTTAATCTCTAGTAAATCCAGTGCACCTGCTTTGCAATGTCACCCATTGCTGTGAAGCATAGCATTCTTTAGTGATCAAGAACACAAACTGGCATAAAGAACTTCTTCATTAGGACATCAAAACTGCAGGAATATTTTCAATTGTTGCTATAACTTTTTCTTGGAAATTATTTCACTTATTTTGTGACCACCTAAGGCTCTCTAAGGTATACAGCAACACAGTTTGAGACATCTCTGTGATGTTTTGTACATCATATAGTCGCTAACAACCTGTCAAAGTCATCCTGACACCAAACTGAGAAGCTGATGGTTTTGGTAATGTATTAGCAGAGATGAAAAAAGATGGTCCTCATTATTGTAATAAAACCAACAGAGACACACTGAGAATCAATTACTGATTCTGTGACCTGTTGAACTAAGCCTCAGTCAAGTGGGGAACTGCACAGAGCACCTTACATTATCAAATGATTTAGGATGGAGCGCTGTCTGAAGACTTGCAACAAGTCAAGACAAATACATTTCCTTAAATTGTAGCTTGCTTAATTACCTTGTTCCTGAGCACAAAGATCAAATTGAGCAACTTAAGGTGCTGAAGCACTATGCCAGCTGGACATGAAAAGGAAATAATTAACACACACAAGAGCTAAGTTTAAGGATGAGACTCCTACTGACAACAGCAAGGAGATCCAAAGTTAAGGCAGACACTGTGTCCTTGACTGGATCCACGTGCCTACAATTTGCAGCACATATTGGATTGGGGAAGAGCACCATGTGTTGCAGCCATTTCAAGCAAGCAGATGGCTTTTTAAAGTGCTTGGTGTAGGAAAAGCAAAGCCCTTTCAAAGGCTGGCATTTCACTCTCATTATTTGTCACAGACTGTTCCACCTCTTGCCTTCACAATGCCCGAGTACCACCAAGAAAATTCCCTCTCATGGAAGGCACTGTGAAAGCATATGAAAAAAAGTTGCATTCCCTGATATGATGAAGCGACCAGTGAGACAGGAAATTGGTAATGGTATTTCATGTTTTGAAAGCAATACCCAACATTAACTTATTTTAATTTGCAAAATTCCAGTCTTGAGAGAGAAAGCTGAAAGTCACCGAAAACGCTGTTTGGTACCTACCTACCCTTCTCAGGGCCTTCATGCCCACAGCAGCATCTTTTCCCCTACTCTGAGCATCTCCCAAATGTGACATCTTTCTTCCATAGCCAAATTCAGTTATAAGTTTTAAAGTAATTGTTTACTGTGGAAAACTGAACCTAGGAGCCCAACTTTCATCTACTACTTCTCGCATCTCTTAATAGGATATCTTGTGCCTGTCTGAATAGTCACCCAAGACGAAGAGAAAAAGACACCTCATTTTAACATATCATCTTGAAGGATGGACTCTTTGGAGTACTGTGCACTGCAGATTTGTTATGATCAGAGGGGCCAGATGTCACCAGCTGAGCCGTTCATTTGATGCTGTGCCATTGCTCGGTGCTGCTGCCATAGATACTGCCCTGCCCTTATGGTGGCTGCTGTGATTCATTGAAAGTAATATCATCCCAACTGCCACTCCAGGGAATCTTGCAGGCATGATTTTCTAACGCAGCATGACCCATTAAAAATAACTGCCAGGAATCCTGCGCTTTATAAAAGGGCATCTTCATTAGCTCTCACGGTGGGTCGCCAGAAAGTCCCAGGCGCTACAGTAGTCATGGGGTAATTTGTAGTTATCAGAAACATTGCATTTATTGTCTTTATTCCTGTGGAGCTGCAGCCCACTGGTTACTAAACACAGGCTCCTCCTCTTAAATCAGAGAAATTAAAGAGGGAAGAGACCCATCAGATTATTTTGTCAATCCACTCTTTGAATGCAAAATTGGCAAACGTATGGTCTTTGCCGCCAAGACATTGAGTGCCAGGGGCACTCACCACTGTGCTGCAGGCCACTTCACTTATCAGTGCCTACTAGTGCTTGGCCTTTCTCCTAAAACAATGAATTCCTGGTTATGGTGTGCAGCACTTAGTCCTTCACATAGAGCTTCATCCAAAGAACAGACTCTAAATGACTGCAGAGGGCCGTAGATTGTGTCTCTCACCTGCTCTATTTATTCTTCCAAATATACTGGAATAGGAGCTGTTGTTTTACTTGGATAGTTAGACAGAAGTAATCTAAACTTCTCTTTCTATCAGGTTAAATGAAAACCAATTTTTTTTTCCAGGACTAAACAAACCTTCTTCATAATTTAAAACAAAAATATCTGTCAGCTTTAGTACTGTACGGGCGTGTTCTGCATGAGCAACAACTGTCAACAAATCTTATAGACCCCCATTTTTTATTAAAACAGTTACATAACTCCCTGAAGATCTGTCTTGCTTCCCAGCACTGGAGAGTTGGCAAAGGCAAAGTACCCCAAAGAGTTAATTCTATGGTGAGTTAATTCTATGGTGAGTTGGCAAAGGCAAAGTACCCCAAAGAAGAGAAGAAACACATGACAGATGTTATGCAGTTTATCACCCTGGTCCTCAAATGCTATGGTGATGAATGTCCTCCAAAAAAACCATGCCAGACTAGAGTAGAAAGGCTGTCGGAACTAGCATTAGTAGAGACCTGGGCCCTGAAACACATTTTTTCAGTACCTTCTAGTAAAAGTATTTTCTCTTGTACTTTAGGCTGAATATTGACTCAAATACAGTGGCCCAAATGATGTTATGAAGCTCAGATTCTCTACAGCATTGAGTATAGCGCTTTGGGCCATAGCAGCAATTCATAACAATGAGCAATAAAAAAATAAATTCCAACACATGTCTTGCTCTGTAAGGGTGTGGACTGAGCTTCAGTGCAATCTCCTCGAAGGACTGAAAGAAAGGTCTCCAGGCTATGTTACAGCTTTTGAATGATGTCCAAGAATGAGTCCTAGTTCTGTGGTGAGTACATCAAATAGGAAGTAATTCTTTCCATTAGATATTACCCCCCACTCATTATGAAACCATTTGGTATTCACTGTGATAGCACCAATCATTAATGCACTCATTCGGCATTCTTATGACTTGTCTTATGTGCTTCCCCAGGAATTCCATTGTAATTAACCATTAGTTAATGTAAATAGTAATGGACATTTAAATGAAAGTGTTACCAGACGGGGTCAGTAGTAGCAGTATGTGTTCATAAAACCAGCTACAGTCACTGCAAAAAGCTCCTTTAATTGTAATGAAAGCCTAGTAGTAAATATGCCACTTAAGCAGAACCTGGGACTGTTGAAAGCATTTCATCTGAAAACCATAACCAGCATTCCTCCTTCTCTTCCTGCATCTATAGAAGACTAAACACATGGATAGCCTCCATGTTATGCAGCAAACAGGTGAAAATTACTACAAAACTCTTCTCTGCACTGCATTATATACTGCATGGAGTACACCAACAGAGTATCAGGTGTGTTGGCATGTTGCATACATCCTACAATTGATGGGTCACTGATTGATTTAAACCAATGAAAAGAGCAACAAAGAAAAGTGAGCTTATATTTGCATAACATCAGTCCTTGAATAAACTGAGGTAATGAAACATAATTGAATAGGATCTGGTGTAATACCTTCTCCCCTGCCAAACTTGTATTCCTGGATATGTTCTGGAGCTGGAATTCACTGACCTTTGCACTAGTGACACAGATCTAGCTTTCTGGTAAGAAGAAACAAATTATCATTGAGTGAAACCGTGAGGAAAATTTCTCGCAGAAAGCAAAAGTAGTAAAACTTGATGTTTTGCCAGATTATAAGAGGCCAAAAACTTTCACTTTTCAGCCAGGGCACTTATGTGAATTATTATCATAGCAAAGAACTGCCTTTTGCCAACTATAATAGAAATGGGAACTTTTCACTCTTCTGTGGTGTGTTAGTCAGAGTTCCTGTAAAGAACAATAATAACAAATCTAAGTCTACCTCAGAAACCCAGTGGAAATATAAGGTGCTTCTTCATTAGGTGACCCCTTAGTAAACATCATTAAAATAATCCAAAACCAAATAAACTGACAGTGGAGTGACTGAGCTTGTGCTACCCTGTTCTCTCCACATAAGTAAAGTCCTCTACTTCCAGGTATTTCTATCAGATCCCCTCAGCCCTTACAGGGCTATGCTTTTCCACATTCTAGCTTTTAAGCTTGTGACTGTGAACCATCCCAAATTGTGAGATGCTTTGTGTAGAAATCCAGTGTAAAATGGAAAACACAGGAAAGAATTTCATATTACCCGTCCTTTGAAGCTAAATATTTTCTTCCTTTGTCTATTTTAGCTTCTCCCTGAAAGAAATGCAGTCAAAATCTTTAATTCCTCAGAAAGTTCAGGCTTCAAAAGTTATATTTAATCTGGATTTAAAGGAGCATTTTCTGAACAGATGTGCTGGTATGCAAACACCTGCTGCTTCCTTTCTCCTGAGCATGCCTAATTTTAGTTACTTATTTATCTTTTTCGCCACTTTGTTCTTGTTATCGTGGTTTCATTTAGATCTTTCTGATTCTGGACAGTGCCTTTGCTCTTTCTACTCCACTACACTGGCAGAATATCAAAAGACAACCTATGGACTAGTAGGACTTTGAACAGAGCAGATAATATCTCTTCCTTAGGGCCTGCATCTTTGGGGTTTGAAGCAAATGGTCATGGCCTGCTTCATCCTGACCTCCTCACCATGCTGATATCAGCCATACTGCTCCAAATGGAAACTGATGCCACCACTATCAGTGCAGAATTGCAGCAGGTCTTCAGTTCCTCTTGTGTTGAACTGACTGCGCTAGATCTCATTCTAAAGGTGGTCAAACTGGGCTGAAGAAGGAAATTTTTCTCATTACTGACAGGAAACTAGTGCAATGCAGTAAGTTTTTCATCATTTCTTTCTCAATCTATGCTACAAAACTGATCATAAATAGTTTCTGGGTGCAATAAAATTGGGAGCCAGGCTTCTAGAGCAAGAGGGGAAAAGTAAGAATCTGGCAGAGACTTTGGAGCCATCCCAAATATTGGGTGGTGGGTGGCAGGGAAGTGGAAGCCATCTGGTGGCTCAGATTTCCTGTATAAGGAGGTCCTCTGGTTTTGAAAATGTGGGCCTCAGCTCCTCTGGGAAACAAATACTTGCAAAATGAAGAAGGAAATGTAGTGGTTTGCCTGCAAATTTTGATACGTGATGCAGTAAAAACAGGATTTCTAATAATGACATTTCTACATTTCTTCATTATGAATCATGAGTAAACATGACATTTCTGCAACGCGATCTAGATATGTGATCAAAGATTAAAATGGAGCCATTTTAATATTTTAATTATTTCAGCACTGTCAGGCTTCAGAGTCTGTTATGCCAACACCCAGTGCAGAGGAAATAATTTGTAACAAAGAATTTTATCAATTTTAGATGCTTTTTTCTCCATGTGGATTGTGTGTGAATGGGTCATTATTTTCTCAGATTTGCTCATTATTTGAAATGATCCACAATGAATAATTTATACTAATATTTCTTGTTCTGCAGCTTCTTCACCACCAGTTTGTAGCTGCCTGGGCTAGTTTTGTCTGAACAAACAGATCACATGGCCTCATTTCTACTTCCAGGTTGGCTGATGAGTGTTTTGCTAGGTAAAGTGCTCCCATTTACAAGTTTTATCTGTGTTTTAAGCAGATATACCTGTTCTCCATTCAAAAATGCTATTTCTACAAGCACTCTTATGAGTTAATTAATTCATTATAATATTCACAGGGAGTGAACAAGAGTGCAAATGCAGCAAAGAGAATTCAAAATTTTATCCCAGGATTTATTTTTCTGATTTTACTTTTTTTTTTTTTTGAGTTCTCAGGCTGCTCTTACACCTGCTTTCACTAACAGACCTGTATAACTGCATCAGTGTCAGCAAGTTTATCTGGGCGCAAACATCTTGAGCATGTGCATGAATCAGAAGGGAAGATCTTTCTCCAACAGGTAGTGACTTACAAATTACTGATATTTCAGTCCAGGGCTGCATGCTTCAAAAGGGTTAGGAAGAGGTTCCGCTGTTAGTCCACAAGTTTCAAGCATTTAATAGTGTCTGTCTTATGAAGCATTTGAACTTGATAAATAGGGAGTAATCCCAGAGAGCTGGGTATCCATCCTATTATCCAGCAAACCTGGTAGTATAAAGTGGGTAACATGTGAGGACAACCTTTTATAATATGGTAAATCTAAAGAGTTCAGCCCTAAAACCAAAGAGAGAAATCCTTCTTTGTTAAATCTGTATGCCTTCTCCATGCAGATCTGGCTTTCCACACCACCTGCGGCAATTAGTCCAAATTTCAAATAGTCTACCAGTAAGACAATTTCACTTATGTATTCCCTAACCAATTAATTCATTCATGACCCTTTGTTCTGGAAATACTTATAACCTAGCACTTTTATGATGAGCGGAAAATATCAGAGGCAGGTGTCTCCTCCACAGACTGTGTAAGCCTTCCTACAGCAAAACCCAGTTTGATTTGTAAATTGCGCAGCCTGAAAAATCGATTTTTTCATCACCTTCCCAGACAGTCATAGAGTCCTCAAACTTCTGAGGTCTCACGAGAGTGCTATCCCCTCCATGATGCAAGTAAACCCAGTATTATGCTGGAAATGATTCATTTGCAGTTCATGTTTGGAAGAAATCCAAAAGCAAAGAGAAATGGGATTGGAGCAATCTGCCCGTCAATTAACATTACTAAATAATTCCTAAATTCCTGGTCTGCCAGAACAGTAACTTGCAGTGTGTCTCTGGTCATAAAACCGAGGGTGAGGGGTGAGGCTCAGGGTGGAGGGAAGCACACAGCTTGCTGCTTTATTTCGACTTCCTTTGCCACATGGTGCACAGGGGCTCAAGTATGAGCCGAAACTGCTTTAAAGAACGCCTGTTCTCTGTGAGTCACTGAGGGTGAGTCATGCACACAGACACAGGATCAGAAAACCTTCCATTTTGCAAATGGTAAGTGATGATGATAGTTAAGCAAGGGAGTCCACTGTGACTCTCCTATTCCAAGATGTGTCATTATAAACCTGATGGAGCGCCCACAAAGAAAATACTGTGCTCCAACTGCTTTGTTAGTTGTCCTTTCCTGGATAAAAAGAACATCCATACACATTTTAAGTTTCACCTTCACATTCTTTTATGCTTTCATCCTCAGAGGGGTGACTATGGAAAATGTCTGTAATGCAGCTACGTCTATCTATCAGCCTACATTTCCTTGTTTCATCCTAGTAATAGCCAATACCAGTGGTTATGCAGAGCCCTACAATGGTACCTTCAGGAACAAAAAAATGTGGGTTAGAAAGACTTTTTTTGAATTACTAAAGAATATTTTTTCATTTTCCATCCTCTACAGATGTCATTTTCTATTGATGAGTACCTCTAAATTTTGCCCTTGAGTCATTACATACACAGTGTAAGTAAGATGCTAAGCCCAACAGGCTATTCTTCCCACCAGATGGAAAAGTTTCCCTTCAGCACCTACAAAACCATGCATATGTAAATACAAATCTAATTATATATTAGGTGTGAATATCTAGGTATATCTGCAAGTATCTGTAATCATGTATATAAAAAAAAAAAAAAATCAAAAAATGCTAAGGTTCACCAGAAAATGAGCAAAAAAAATGAATCAGTATTAAGATAAGTAACAAACTATTTTTTGCCTTTTTTCTTTCTATATGTCATGGCACAGGCCTAATTACATTACCATGTCTTATTTTTCTTCATTATCTTCCTCATCTATGGAAAACAGGGCTCATGAAACTAGGCTACTTTTCAGCATTATGTTTTAGCCTCATCCAGCATGTGGCTTCATGCACTGTCTAGCTCTACACTAGATACAAAATTATTGTTTTCTTCTCCCCTTCTTCTTGTGGGGAATTCATAACAGTTGTTTATATTTTTTATATTTTTTATAAACCTTTAAAAGTTTACCTTCATGATACTACTATGAAAAAATAAGAAATCACTGTCTCTGACTTACGTGCATAAAATCTGAGACAGAGACTAATATGAGCATTCTCAAATGTAATTTAATTTGGGATTCCCAACTCAAAAAATTACAATCTGATTTTTAGAGTGTTTGGCATGTTCACAATACTTTCTCTGTTCAGAGCAGAGGTCATCTTGACCTCACACATGGCTGTGGTAATTCTGCAGCTCTAATAACTAGATCTCTACCCCAAAAAGTCAGGCTTCCTGAGGGAGTAACTTGTCTGTCAGTAGATGAAATCTCTGGACACAAAGCCTCTTGACATACAGTTCTTCTGCACAATGCCCACCTTTTACAGAGCTCTACGGACAACCATTTTCTTCACCCACTCTCCTTATCCCAGGCACGAGACATCTTTTCATTCTCACAACACACAAGCAAGGAGGATGTCCGCCTACAGTCACCACATTGCTCAGATACATCACCACAGCACAGGATGTCCTTTGTAATTAACCAGACATGGGTCCTAAAATTCAAAGTAATAACAAAATAAAATAAAATAAAATAATAGAGACAGTGTTATGCAGATTAGGAACTAGGGTGATGATTAAGTTGTAGATGCAGTGCCTGGCATTTTGTGACATTCTTCTTTGATTTCTCAGCCACAGTGTAATGCATATGTCGTTGTTCTTGGGCTTATTTGTATGTTTTGCCTAATCCCAACTTCTTTGGTTTACCTTTGTTAGTTGCTTTTAATTTTCTGTCCCTCCATTGTACTCATGATGGAACAAAGCCAGTTCTCAGCATGGAAATCACCACATAAACAGTGTAGACTGGATTGGGTCCAAACAACTGGCAAGAAAGTCTTCCCACAGACCATGTTCAGCAACAATAACTTAAGCCATTGGTATCACTGCAATCTGTAGCTCTCCCTTCCATATGTGTTGGACTGAAAAACAGATCTTACCAAAGTAATCAGAGCTTGAAAATCCAGCTCTTGCCATGTATTATTTCTTTTACAAGGATACTGTTAAGCCTCTCTCTATTTTCATCTGCCTGCCTCTAAGCATGGCCCCTCCACCAAGGTGTTTGCATTGGAAAGCATGTATTACATGCATAAGGTTTTTCCCATGCAATCCCTGGGGTAGACAGTATCACTGAGAATCTCAAAACAGCCCCACTTAACTTCATGGTAATGTGGTATCTGAATCCCTGAAGCAGCTTTGACAATCTTGACTTGCAAGCACTATTGTTTGAAAACTATGACAGTCTGCCTTGGTGGTGATATGAATAATAATGATAAAATGCAGCATATATGCATTGGCCTTTTAACTTAGGCTTGACTGGAGACTTAGCAAGCCCATCTTCCAGCAAAACTGATTGCCTGTGAGCACAACAATGCAAAGGTGACAGAAGGAGACCTTCCTACTATTGAGGTAGGATCAAGCCAGGATTACAGTATTTGCATTTGGTGTGTACTAAACTTAAAAAATAAAAAACAAACAAATATGGGAAAAACAAAAACCCAACCAGCCAAACAAACAAAAAAAAAAACAAAAAAAAAACAAAGAAAAATAGAGCAACAATGTGCTTGATGAGTTTAAGACCTACAGGAAAATATTTAATATCGCACAACAATGAAAGGAATTGGTATGAAGTATAAATGGCAAAGCAGTGAAAAGAACTGACACAAAGCATACTGGCATGTACAGCAACACCCACACAATCAAAAGCATTCAAGGAAATTAAAAAAAGAATCAAATGACTAAAGATCCAGTTATGCAAGGGAGTTGTATTGCAAAAGTAATCTCCATGCTTAGCTATCCCAGGGATTTGAATGAGCTGGAATTTCAGGAATAGGTTGAATCAGTTGGCAAAAAAAGAAAGAAAATAAACTAAGAGTAGAAAGAGAACTCAGAAAGGCAATCAAATACCTGACTCAACATTTCGAGTTCATCTGTATTTCAGTAGTCACATATAGAGGTGGATTTTACCCCAAAACTTTGGGGGTTAGATTTTGGGGTGCTTCAAAATTAATGAGATATCACAGCCAAGTTTGCATTTGGCCTCAGTCCCAAGGAAAAAAAAATCTAAATCCAATCCTTTCCAAGCTTTGGCTGTTCAGTTTAACATCCCAGTTTGGATCCAAATAATTTCAAATGAGTCTTTACTTCTGTCACTTCATATCATGTCACAAAGCAAGAGCATACAGCTGGATGCAATGTAATAATGAGACAAAACATAACAAACACTACAATGGCTACCTTTACAACCTAAATGCTCTGAGTTTTTTTCATATGATAGACTGTGCACTGAGGATTTTTGGAAACTCAGAACGTAAAATGCAGGAATGCCCAGCAAGCCCCATATAGTTCCATGACAGCATGTGTCTCTTAGTTACAGCAAGGGTAATGCTATCAGCACCAAGCAACCCAGAAGAAAATTATCAATTGGTTACCAAGAAACCTAATGATTTCATCAATATTATTTTACCAGTTACAAAGGTCATTTGGAGAAGTAATGCCACACGAAATGTGCTTGTGAAGTGGGTGATGTGTGGGTGGCTGTTAAGGGTCAACACTTCATTTCTCATTTCTTTAATTGATACTTCTGAATGAGTATTAATTGAGCTGCAATGAGAAGAGTGTGCAGTTTGACAATGCAAGTGACAGGATGGAAGTGCCATTTGCAGAATGTATATAACCACAGCTAACACCCTCAAAGCGTTAATTCCATTTTATGTCTTTCACATTTAATAGCAAATTTGCCATTTAATCTTTAAGACAGAAGTTACTTATTCTCAATCTACCTCTCACTTGCACTGATATAATCTCATGCCACTCAGACTGGCCTGTGGCATGAAGCACATCACACTTTCAAATCAGGTCCATTTTTTCATTAGCTCATATCCTTCCTGAGATGCCCTCCTTTACAGATGGCTGATCAGCAATCAACACTAGTTTGTTTCAATCAGAAAAGCAGCCGTAACTTCTCATTTAAAGACTGTTCCTGGAGAAGCGCATTAGTCGAAGGCATAAAGCTGGCACTGGGGCAACAGTGACTCTCACAACTGATTTCTTTTAAGAATTTTTTTTAAAGAGATAGACTTCTTTTTATGTGGATTCCTGTTTTTTATTTTAAAGGGAAGCATAATGAAATCCATGCCTTCGCATGTTGCAGGGAGCCCTTCATGTAGCGTAGGCAGGTGCCAATAGACTGTAAATCTGAAGAGTGAATACAAAAGGTAGCAAAAGCCCAGAAGGAAGCCAGGGAATAGTTCCCATATGTATGTGCTGACACTTTCTCCCTCTCTGTTCCCCCTCCAGCAATGTAGTGTTTTGCCCTTTGAGCCTACTTGACTGAGGTTAAGCATTTACACTTTTTCAGAGGACAGTCAGTCCACTCAGGGAGATACCGATTTTCATAGCAGGAGACTTCAAACTGATTGTTTCTCTGCTTGGGCAGCTCAAAAACACACGTGCACAGAAGCAAAGGTCAGATGTCATCCGAGTGGCGGGAGAGTGCCAGCTAAACACTTGGGATTTATTTTTGTATTGGCCTCAGTTCAGCCTCCAATTCTTCGGGAATCTACTTGGCACACACGGTTCTCTCCAATGCATTAACCCTGGGTGAAAATGATAGGATTTACCTTCCAGGCACTGACTTGTGGGTGCAGTCAAATAGCTAGATAACTTAATGATATCATTTGCACTCACAGTTGACTGCAGGTAGAAAAGAAAGCTGGAGTGGCTGGGAAAAGGGAGAAAAACAGAGAGGTCTTTTCTCTCCCCACCCCCCAAAATCAGATGTCTTGTATTGAGTGAGGAATTGCTTTTTAGCTTGCAGTCTAGAAAATACAGAGCTTCTTATTTCTTCTTTCCCTGTGGTGGCCATTTGCAGTTGAGTGCATCAGTCCCCTGCTCAGCCTTCTGTTTGCACAAGCTGACAATTCACCAGCTCCTCACTTTCTTTCCTTACCCCTTTTCTTTCTTTACTCTCTAGTTTCTCCTCTTTCATGTCATACGCATACTTGCTTTTATATTTGAGCTCATCCCAGTGGTAACTTTTGCCTATTTCCATCTGCCCCTACCCTTCTGGTTTTTAATTGCTTGTTAATTCTGTATGGGTTTTTTTTCAGATCATCTTTCACCCACTAATACCCATATTCTTTAGGCCTTTACCCACATCTCTAACTTTAGTCTCCTCTCCCCTCTCCCAGTTTCTTATAAGCAATCACACCTGCCTTCAAAGAAACCGAGGAGAAGTCTGCCTCCCTGTGCACTTGCCCTGTTGATGTTTTATACAAGTAAATATGTGTGATGTCATCCACATGTCAACATCTCATCCATGATTGCAGAGGGATTGCATTGGATGGCAATTGCTTCACAGAATCATGGAAGCAGGGACTCAAAAAGGACCTCATCACTAGCTGAGGTCTGTGGATTCCAAGAATACACACAAACAAATTAAATTAATAAAATGATGCAGGTAAAACCAGCACTGGCAATACACACTCTGGAGAGGCCAGAGCTTCTCTAACCAGTGGGTGTGGACCCACCTTGCATGCCTTCTTCAGTTTCCATAAACTCCTGCTACGTTATTCCTAAACCAAATGTGAGCTGCGTTCAAAGATACTCTGAAACTTAATTACTCCTCCAGTTTAGTATGAAGCCAGTGCTCAAATGGCTGAATTATGCCATTTGGAAAGGACAATTGGTTATTACACTTATCAGATTGTTTGTGACAGGAATGGGTTAATTTTCCTAACCTTTTCTGTTCTTGTTCCACTTGCAGGGTTGTCAAAAGGATGGATAAACGTGTTGCTATTTTCTGGTTTTGTTTCAGTGTCTATCATGAGAGTGGACCAATTTCATACCATTTGCTGCTTTCATTACTGTCTCAGGGTTGTCACAAGAATTGATAAATTTCAGACTGTTTTTCTTGTCCTCATTACAATCTTAAGGTTGTCATGAGAATGAATTGATTTTGTGCCATTTTCTGTTCTCATTACAGTCTTTGTCATGAGAATGGCTTCATTTGGGGCCATTTTTGTTCCTGTTACTTACAATTTTTTGTCACAAGAACAGGGATTATTTGATGAAAATGAGAAGACAGCATCTCAGACACTGAGATTCAGGGATAACTTGTTCTTGTGACAGAGATCATAACGAGGACAGAAAGCAGTACAGAGTGTATCCATTCTGAGGATGATTTTAAAGGTTGTGATTTTATGACCCTGATTGTGCCAATTGGCTTCACCAGAAGATTTTTCCACTTTTATTGTAGTAACCACTACTTCATTCATGGTTCAGGTAGATTTCTCCCTACTCAGTAAGGAAAAATATATTCATACAGGGGATATGAGAAGGATTGCAGATGAAAAATACTGAAAAATCTCAGGATAGGCTTTGGTATCCACAGGAACACATATTTCAAGTTCCAGCTGGGACTTCAGGGGCTCTTCATAGGATTTAGGTAGGAGTCACCACTATCAAGGCTGTCACTGCGTACAGTAATACATTTTGGTGGGTTAAATACACAGAAAGGTTTTGAGTGCCTGGTTGATTTTAGGCTTGCCTAAATTGCCTGTGTAACCAGCTTGATCTGGGAGATCTGGGACTCTGAGTTCAAATGAAGGGAAACCAGTGACTGCAAACAAGCACCTGCAACTCAGCTAAGAATGAGTTATTGCAAATTAAAGGGCAGAAGTCAGAGATCAAGGCATGTACAACATCCAGGGCCCAGAAAACCTAGAAGTAATTACTGCGTAATTCTTAAAGGTGATCAAAGAGAAGCAGCAGGAAATGCTAAATAAAGCAAAGACTCATACAGCACATGAGGAGGGAGTGGGAATGAAATAGGCATCACAATAATACTGAAACTATGGGCAGGGAAAATGAGAAAGTAGTTGTGGAGAAGGGGAGAAGAAGCTGCACCAGAAAAAAGAATGCTAAAGCGTAGCCAAACACTCAGAAATACTCGAGTTTGGTTTGTGTAAGGCAGAGAACCAAAAGGAAGGACAAGAAAAGGAGAAAAAAGAAGAAAAATACTTCATGACAGGATGGACAAGGAAGCCACAAAGTAGGTACGTATGTCTGCGAGCCACATGTTTTGTAATGGTAAGCAAGTGGCAACCTACTGCCTTGAAAGAACTTGCATTAACTGCCTTTGTGCTATACAGCTTTTATTTTGCAGCAACTAAGATTTTATTCCTGATTTTAAACTCCTGGTTCTTTCAGAAACTGAATATAGGGTGCATGTATGGGATTTCCTTTGGCAGGCCTCCCAAGATGAGATCCAAAGGAAAAGAAAAGGTAACTTGGGAGCCATTGCCAAAAGGAGGATTCAAGCTGTGAGGCAACCCAAAAGGAGACCATGCTAACTGGAATACACCACAGGAATTGCTTGGATAACTATCTTGCAAAGCTGTCTGGGAAACCATCAGAAAAGCCATCGTAAAGTAAGTGTAGCTGAGCAGTGAAAGACATCACCAGTAAAAGGAAAGTGAGAAGGTTGGACATTCTCCGCTGGTTAAGTAAAATAAAGCAAAAGTGTGGCAATAAATAGACCTGACAGACGACACCTGGTATTTCCTGGGCCAATTTCTATGAACGTTTTATTGATCTTTTACATTCTGATTTGTCCGTCACGGCCTATGGTCCTTTGCTTTGTCTGTCTCATACTTCCCCTCCTGCCTCCACATTCACCATATGTACGTAATCTCACTGCTCAACCATCTGCCATTGTTTGAAGTATATGGGAATATAAGTTTAATCACAAAAATGGTGGTACTGGCTGCTTATACTACATGAATGTTCAACTTTCACAAGATGAAGTGACCTCCAAATGGCTTACTGCTTTTCATTAATTTCTCTGTATAATTGAACATTTTTCGGCATCTCATTTAACAAACTGTTAAGCTCCTTATTGCACAGAAGGGCTGTGTGATGCGCAGGGATTCTGAAATGCTTCCCCTCATTCACAGTTCTCCTGCTAATATCCTGGGCATTATTAGTAGTTCACAAAGCCAGCACATTTTCTTTTTGATAAGTGTCCCTGTTCTGCCCTCCTTTGTCCACCTCCAAATGCTGCCTAGTACTTACAAAGAATAAAGCCGTGCTGCCTAACTAGCCTGGTGCTTTGGATTGCTACCCCTACTCACTCAGTTGCCTGTAAGGGGATCTACTTATATCATGAAAGATAAATCCCAGCTAGAAATACAGGTCCCTGACAACCTAATCACTGAAACCCTGTCAAGTAACCCCTAATTTTAAAGCAAGTGGTTAATTCCCAGCAAATTGATTTATGCACTGTTTGAGGTTTGGTGAGTTGTGTTGTTCATCTGTTATTACCACGAACTCAGCTCAGCCTATTCATTTAGACCACTGACACAACACAGTGCATCTCCCAAGAAAATTTCCTTTGTCAGCACATCTAGAATTTGCTAATTAAATCAACGATGACATTATTCACTTTCTGAAAAAAGCAACTTCTCTTTCCTGCCCCCCTTAATACACATGTGTGTGCATAAACATATACACACCCAAGCACAGTTTTTAACTGGCATTTGTATTTGTGTTTAGGCCAAAACTTTGAATGATATTTCTTAACTGGTTTAGTTCTGGATCATCTGATCACCTCAGTAGACATGTACTGTCTATATGCCTATAAACTCAGTAACCTCTAAAGTGTGTGTGCATCTGTGTGTGCATGTGCATGTGAATGTGGCAACAGAGGGAGCCAAATGATGCTCATAAGCAATTGTGAGTCTTACTTTTTTCAGAGCACTCCCTCAAGTGTGAATTTCATGAAAATAATAGGGTTGGCCAGCAAGTTCTTTTCTCATCTGCATTATTTATTGCAGCTTAATATTTATTATGAAGTGAATTCAAAACACCAGAAAAGACAGGTCGTACTCCAAGCCCTGTAATTACAGGTCCATAATATCACTACAACTCTTTGTATTATTTAAGGTGAAGAAAATGGAACATAGACATTAACCTTTTTCATGCATCCAGTAAATTTTTCAAAGAATACTTCTTCCCTTGAGTAGTTAAAAACACTGAATAAGTGACCAAAAAATTCTATCTATGCTCAGACTCCTGCTTCAGGCATTAGGTGAACATGCAAGCCTAGATCTGCACATAGATATGCCCTGGCAAAGGCCCTTCGTTGTGTTTGGGATCCTATTTGCCTTGCAGAACCACATTAATTTGGTAGTACAATCCCCTGGGTGCACAATATGGCTTTTACTCCCATGACAAACCCCACATTTCCACAGATATTCTCCAGCATACCTATCTGTCATACACCATGCTCTATAGACAACTGGCTTATTACAGCCAGGATGTTTGCAATGCAACTGAGAAGAAAGATATCAGTGATGCTCTATCTCCAGCTCAAAAAGATATTCTTCTGTGATTTGTGGTATCACTTCACCCCTGTGATTGGTACCTTATCCCTCATCATTAAACCAGAACATGTCCATTCTTCCAAGGAAAAAAAAAAAAGATGACAAGGAAATTGGAAGTTGTTGCTCTATCACTCTGATTCGTACATAAACCAGAGTGTGGCAACTTACCACCATTAGCCTCAGCCCCTAATTGCAGGATAGCAGCTGATTTTTTATCCTTCTGAAGACTCAGTTAAAACCAAATTTCACTTTTCAAGATAAAATGACCCTCAGCAGGCCTCAAAAAAATAAAACCAAAAGGAAACATTAGACACCATGTCATAACCTTCTTTTTCAAAGACAGAGCTGCACAGAGTTTTGCTGTATACCTACTGCACAGAGTTTTGCTGTATACCTACTGCCTTCTGGCTTGCAAGGACTTTCCAATATCACTATTTTTGACTGACCCATATGTGTCACTACTGAGATGTAAATGGTGCACGGTACCATCCCTTCCAAGCAGGTCCTGAGGTAACACCTCCTTAATCAAATCCAAAGTATCCTTGTTTTTTTTTCATTTTATTTAATTCTGTTTATTGAAGCCATTTAATACCCTTGTTTAGTCAAATACAGTCCTGATGTATGCTCTTGGCCCGCTGTGGAAAGGTTATAGCATTTCATGCTTTCATTCTTCATATCTGAAGCAGACGTGCAGTTTTTCCACCAACTCATTGCTTGCTAATGAACTTTTTTTTTTTTTTTAAGCAGCCTGTCATTTTGTTTAATGTTGCAAAGTAAGGCAGTCTTTAAGTGGGATCTGATTTTGCTAAGAGATGTCTAAACTTAAGTGAGATAATGGATGTAACAAAATACCACCAAATATGACAGCTTTGTTCTGCCAATGTAATTTGCTGATTCTGGAAACCAAACGTGGAACAGTCTGTGCCAGTCTTATAAAAGAGGCTTGTTTGACAGATATAAACCTGCTTAAATATCAGCATACACTACATTAAATAGCAGACTTCTGCATTCATTTGTGGGTTTTAGTCACTTGTCATAACACGGGGGGTTTATTTTATTTAAAACGTCTCATTGCTGCTATCACTCTGGTGCCCAAGTGCAGTTGGTTGTTTCCCCCTGCCCCCACACCTAAAGCTGGAAGGGGATGTTTCTTGATGGAGACACCAAACTCCTCTAATTATAACAATGTTAAAAATCATAACTAGTTCTTCACTCATTTCAGAAGTAAAAAGGTTTCCCTGAGCTGTGTTGTGCAGAAACCCTGTGTTGGATTTGGTCATGTTCTTTCTGCAGGTGAAAAAAAAGGCACACGGTTGGTAAGAAAGTCTAGGAGCACAAACTGCTCAGAAACTGCTGGTTTTCTCTTGTTGACTAAATTCTATTTAGAGATGCCCTGAACTATGAGACGGAGCCTTCCGTATTTCCTGGCAGTCAGACTCTCAGTGGTCTATAACAGTATCCACACCTAGTTCAGATTCAGAATTTTAAAGTATATGACCAAAAGTTATTGGATTTACCATGCTTCTGCATTCATTTGGATTTTGTAATATCCCCCAACACATACAGATATATATAGACATACCAGGCTATCTTCTGTTTACTTGCTATTGGCACTTCCACATTTATCAGGCTTATTTCACCTTACCTTAGACCTTGTCTTCCACAATCCCTTCCTCCCTTCTGCAGTTCTCCCGTATTACCTTTTTACAGTCTCCATTTTTCATATTTAAAGTTTTAAGATGTTTGGACCTTGGTTTTTAACAGCAACGTATTTCTTCACTTAAACATTGGTAAGGTCCTTGTGACTTTCTACGTGCTGATTCTGACACTTTCAAGTAAAATTAACTGGAATTCTCCCATATTACATGTTGCCAATATTTCCACAGTAAATTTTTCCCAGGAATATGATGCTGGCAACCCTTTCTCCTGCAAAAGAGATGTGTTCAAAATGATCACCCATGTTATAACTCTCCTACACTTAGACCAGCCTTTTACTAGTTTGCCTTCAGACACTTAGGATCAGAACATCAAATGATCATATTTTTTATATCAACAAAAATTAATGGTCCTATGATATTTCATCTCATTACAGGATATGCATCTAAATGTGCTGTCCTGGCCCCATTGAAAAGAAGAAAAATTTTGCTACAGTCCTGAATTTCACTTTAACTCTATTCTTACTTATATGGATTAAACTCAATGAAATCATAGGGTTTAGATTTATTTGAATCAATGTACTTATAAGTCTGTTATTTTAATAGCAAATGAAGCTATTTTTAGGTTAAATGAGTGATTTGTGGGGGAAAACTTTATCATAATTTAAAGGAAAGACAAAAGTAAATCTTCACCCACAATTTACAGTTGCATCCCTCAATCCAGAAAATATCTTTCATATTCTGGTATTCAGCAGATATTTCTGATTGTGTTACCAGTCTTACTTTGCAAGTATATGATATTTTAAATGTAAATGGATAAAGCAATTAAGCTAAGACCCCTTCAGAAAACCATGTCAGTACCAGTCTTCTCTTTCCCTATCCCACTAAAACTTATGTAGTGCAGAGTCAGTGGCTTATTCACTCCACTACTTTCAGTCACATAGCAGAAGGAATCAGGAGACCCTTCCTTGGCTGCTGAGGCCATGTAACTGTCCTCTATTTCATTATGGAGCTGAAAAGCCCTGAAAGGCTGAATACAGAATCATAATTCTGGCTACAGTTTAGTCTCTAGAGACCCTGTTATTCCTCCCAAATGGGTAGGACATGTGAGGTTTACTAATTTTCATCATGAACCTGACAATGTCAAACACCCTGCTACCAGCAGAGCCCTGTCTGTGAAAAAGTGTAGAGAACACAACACAGTCTGAACAGGTACAGCACAGAGGAATGAGACCCTGGTGTAAGTTTTGTTTCTCTCCCAGAGAAGCACCAGTGAAACACAATGAAGTTGTCCCCCACTCTTATCTACAGGCATGTATCAGGCAGAATGCAGGGTGTTGGGTGAAGAAAGAAGGTTGACCTTTGAAGAGCAGACCTTAAAATGAGTGAAGTTTGCACACTGCAAGTATTAAACTGAAGGAGTAAGTGGGATTGGAAAACTAAGCTCTTTAAGTACTGTGTCCTCTGATAAGAACAGCTATTCAGACTAGATATTGATAGCATGCCTATATTTATAGCTACTGTTAAATGACCCAAGATGGATCATTTTCTTTGATAAAGAGAAACCTTGTCATTTTACACATTTTAGCAAAATTGCAAATTACTGTTAATCTAGCAGTGGGATTTTTTACTTCAGTTTAAAGTAGTAAACCTCTCCTTCATTCTGCTTATAAATATCCTCTGCCTCAAAGACTTAGGATAGAGCATCTTTATTACTATTTAAGTCAGAAGCATGAGAAAAGCATATTTTTATGAAATCTCAGTTCCTTCTGAAAGGACTTCCTGGAAGTTTTGACAATCACCCTTTTAGGAATGGCCCAGGTGGGGAAGAAAATTCTGACTTGGCACAGCACAGAACATGTCTGAAGGTCAATTTATTTTTGTCCTGGTAGGCTCATATAAGAACCATGCAAATTCAGTGGTGCTGGGATATTTTCTTCAAGATGAATGTACTGACAAATCCTGGAAATTTTAGGTTCATATTTAATTTGAGCAGTGACAATGAAAGACAACTTCTTTAGTTTAACCCTCCATGTCTTCAACACTCACAAACTATGCACTTGCAAAAATAAAATCACTCCAGATGTAAAACTCACAGGTATAGTTCCCACTGATTTTGTTGTACATTGATCTGGAAAAAGGAGAGAGAGTAGAGAAAGTCCAAATTATTTTTCCATTGGACACTCACTTTAAAACAGCAAAATCTAAGCAATAAGTAACATCTGATGATTAGTGACTCAAAAGCAAGTCCTACAGACAGATATAAAGGTGATTAGTGAGATCTTAGCCTTTTTTTTTCCCAAAGGGTCCCAGGAGCCAAGCAGCATCGCTGATCTCTGACACAGATGGAAATGTGCTACTCAAAATCCAAGGGGAAGAAAATGCACTTTAGTACTAAAACTATTCAAAACAATCCATCCTTTTTGAAGACCAAAACTGAGAGAAGATATTTAAAGTGAATTTAATGTGACTTCCACTGTAGAGGATGTGAAGCCAAAATTAGAAGTTAAAAAAAATCCATGCAAGCCAGGAGTCAGGGAACCACCCACTCATTCAGGCAAGCCAGAGCAGAAGACACAGCTGCCAGATAAAATACATTGCAAACAGAACAAGATCCAGAACACTGATGATCCCAACCATCAGCAGAAACAGGAGAACCAAGAGAGTTTAACTAGACCTGCAGAAAGTCTAAACCTGAATTAAAAATGAGGACTGACTGCTCAGGTCAAAAAAGCATACAAGATCATCACCAGAAATCCAAGCAAAATAGAGGCTTAATTCCTGTATTTTCACTCATGTCAAGTTGTTCATACTATACAAATTATCCCTTTGACTTGAGCAAGGCTATACGAGTCAAAGTGCCTCAAAATAAATTGAGGCACTAGATTTGAGTCTGGAATGTGGTAATTTACTTTCAATCTCTTTGAATGCAGAGCTGGAAAGAAGATGGATAACATGAACAAGGCTTTATAATGGGTAAGTGTGGACATCAAGTTGAGAGCTCAAGACCACTCCAGAAACAAAGCCCTCCCCAAGGTTCTTGGGGGAAGGACTATCCCCTGGATTCCCTCTCACCTGTAGAGCAGTTTCAGATGCACCACTGGACACACGCTGGGCAGGATGCCTCATTTCTTATCACCTGCAAAAGAGGAAATTTCTGCTAACATAACACTCCTGCTGATCTAGGAGAGCTGTTGCTGCCATACAAAGGGAAAAGCCCAGACTTGGAATTGTATCTCCTAGCTTTTGGTTGATCAACAGCCTTAGAAGGGGACCTTGACTAAGCACAGCTGTGGAAACTGTAACATCTGCAGGCCCACCAGACAGAGTGTTTGCCAAGGACAGCTACCACTGTCACTATCTGTTAAAGTTCCAGATGTCATACAGACATGTATGAGACTCCAGGGTCTGCACACTAAGGTACAGACTCACAGAATCATAAAGGTTGGAAGATACCTTCAAGATCATCTTGTCCAACCATAACTCAGCACCATCACAATCACACCTAAACCATATCCCCAAGAACCACATCCAGACACCTCTTAACAATTCCAGAGATGGTGACTCCACCACCCCCCTGGGCAACTTATTCCAATACCTGACCACTCTTTCAGTGAAATTTTTTTTCTAATATCTGATCTGAACCTCCCCTATAGAGCAGATATGAAGATAAGAGGCTGTCATAACTCTTGTCCTGTGCACATCACCAGATCAGCAAGGCTGTTTCTTCCATACTGGACCTCGTTCAGTTTTACACTAGCCTTTTCACACTGTCATCAAGTGTGCAGCTCTTTGGAAAAGCATGTATTGACCAAAATTCACTTCAGTTACACCAATAAGAGCACTCTCATGTCTGAAGTCAGCTTCAAACTGACTGGTATGAGGCAAAAACTGCATTGGTGCTATAGGATGGCTATTTATTCATCCTTCAAGGCCGGTACACCAACATTCTACTACTTTGCTATATGAGTCTAAAACTTGACTGAGGTAGTGAATACTATCATATCATTATCAGAGGGAATTTGTTTCATTAAGACTGAAGGTTGGTACTACTAAGGATTCCTCTTGAAGCTTACAGAAAAGATAACTTCTCCTCTCTTAATTAAAACAACCATATGTAAATAATTTTTTTACAAAAAATAGCCATATAAACTGTTAGACCTCAAACCATGTTTTAGTCTTTATTTAAGCTTTCTTCTCTCCAGTCCTCAGAGAGACATCTCTGACTGCAGACCCCTTTGCAAGTATAAGGTTTTCGATTGCTGCCACCTTTTCAGTTCAGCATTTCCTATGTGACTCCCAAGGATGATGGGAGTGTTCTCCCCACCCAACATGGGATCTTCCAACTCTAGGAGGTAGAGAAGTGAGCTTGCATGTGCACTGAAGGCAGCTGGGGGTTAAGGTCAATAATAATTCTCCCATACTTGAAGACCAGAATCAGGGCAAATGGAACCCTTTGCAGATGGATAATTCATATGTTTGGCATAGATATTCAGAAAAATTAACAGAAAAAACTTTGAACTTTGGTGCCTCTTATGCTTAAATATGGTACAGTACTGTCTATTTTTTTTCTGGGACAGTATCACAGACATTGGAAAATGGTGGTTGGTAACACTGGGCTCCCAAAGGGTTGTCAGAGACCTTTCTTCTAGTCCTCTTAACCTAATTTTTTGCATTACACTTGCCACTTTGACCCTGACACAGAGCAGGAATGTATTATCAAGGTTACTTTGCCATAGTGCAAACACTGTAGTTTGTCACAAACATAAAATAAGGTGACCCCTGAGATAGTAGGGGGTAGCAATTCAAAGACTCTCCTGTTTGTCCTAGTTAACGAAGAATAAAATGTATTAACCTGTAAAGGAGAGAATGTTTGGTAACCTTCCTGCGGGAGATACCCAGAGTGAATGTCCTTTAGCAGTTCAGTAAAAAAGGCTTATAAACATGTTTTCTTTAAGCCTGTGTACACAATAGGGAAAATCATATAATAGAAGTGGATTATTCAGAAAAATGTTCTGCTGAAAACTTGATAAAAAAGTTTTGGTCTCATGGCAGAAAGCTTAGCTACAAAAGAAGAGGAAAAGAGGCTGCTCACCACTTACAGACTCTTATCTCACAGATCTTATCAAGGTTTCACTTTGGCCCTCCCAGCACTGAAAGCAGGAACAAAGAACTTCACAGGCACAATTACACCCTGCAACTTTCTACCCTTGAGCCTGAAAGCGTGTCTTGCTCAGAGGAGTCTTGAACAGTTTAGTTCAACACTGAAAAAAATATTATTGCATTATTAGCAATACGGACAGTTTTCCATCTAGAAAGGAGTTCCAGTTGGCAAAGAGCGTGGTAATCAGACCCGCATCATGCAGCACACACAGATGTCCCTACAAAGGAGGCAGAAGATTTCCCCTCATCTTTGCTTTCTTGCAGTGGTGCCTGGTTTTCCCAGGGAGCACAGCAATCAGCTCCTCTGCAATCCTGACTCCAAACTATGCCTGACCTGGCCCTTGGAGCCTGCTTTGCATGGGCGATGAGCTACTCCTATAGCTGACTGCAATCTTCATTGAATAAACGAGGCAGATACCCTTTTTAATGAATGAAACACATTCCCTTTTATTATAGTGGCTCAGGTAAAAAAAATGGGGGTGGAGAGAGTTCTAATAATTCAGGTATGATTAAAAAGAGGATATTTACTGGCCTGTAGGCCTTGGGGAGAAAAAAAACAACACGGCAGCACGGTTTCTATATACATCCCTGGGGAAAAGTTCAAGAAATAAGAAAATGCATATAACCATTGTTCGTGTGCATTATGCAAGCCTTAAAAAAAATAGATAGGGCTGAGTTTCAGAGTATCAGGAAAAGTATTTGGGCTGCATTTAAGTGAGAAGGATTAGCTTGCATGATGTTGATTTATAAATGGCAACAACCAATCCCTTATATTCTCTCCTGCAGCCATCTCTCCTGCACAGTAATTCCCAATGTTCCCTTTTGAAAGCCCTTGATACTCAGTTAGCCCCGAGGTATAATGTTTGATAATATAACTACTGCTTCTGTCACTGCGTTTTGTACAAACGCATTATATGTGGCCCAGAATGGTAAAGATTTATGTATGGGTATGGAAAATAAAAATCAGCATTGATTAAAAGCCCCAGATAGACCATCCAATCCCGCCCAGAGAACATCAGTTATTTTGCATTTTGACGTGGCGATTGATAACTCATAAATGCAAGCAGGAATGACAAATGCGGATGGAAACTGGCTTTGACAAAAACGATAACAGTATCAGTCTCGAGGGGCGATGGAGGTATAAGCAGGAGCTGTTTAAAATATTTAATCATTTTATGAAGGCTGCAAGATGTTGTTTGACCCTGAAGGAGTGTGAATGTCACATGGATCAGAAATTGCCAAGTCTTTGAAGTGAAATAAAAAAAATGGTGTTATTATAGATCCTTCTTGACATCCTATCATTTTTGTATAGGATTAAAAATATGTATACAAAGCTCTAGATAAAGGACTCCGGCAAAAGATGTCTTGGTTGAAGGGGAAAAAAAAAGTAAAGACATACTGTTGTGAATTTTTACTTCA